>NC_135551.1:4001962-4359462 GCF_964340395.1 Glandiceps talaboti
GAATTTGGCTAAAAATAGGAATGGCGTCATTTGGGATTAAAACTAGTAAAAGACATTATCAAATTTACTGACATTTCTTTCTAAAGCTGCTTCAAGTTTCCTTGTACTTTACCCAGTAATACTGGGTTTGTCCCTTTTGTCAAATCTCGGCTGTGAGGATCTTCGAAGAAACTGACTCGTCGACCACTTGTAGCTCCCACGGCAGACCACAAGTGTCACACTGTGATTAACGTTCAGCAAACGAAGTCACCTTTGACCTAAAACGTCATTCGTCTTGAGTAGTGCTTGGCATTAGTAATAACTTTTATGATTTGACGTGCCCCTATAGTGACGTAGCCCATTTTGTAATTACAGACATATCCATGTATAAAGGTAAAATTAAGTAATTCGAGATTGATCGAGATATGTCACTAGTGCCATTTTTGTACATTTTAAACTGGGATTGTTTATATTGACTGTATTCAGTGGACTCGAGTTTAGTCACGGTCTCGATCGCCCACCATATATTGTACTTTTTACCACAGACAAGTCTGTGCTTTTACCTATTTATGCATAGACCCTGGAGGATCTATGATTTAAGTGAATGGTTTGAAACTTTAAAAAGTCCCATTTAATAAAAGTCATGTAGCAGGATCTTTCATGGCAATTGTTAAATTTGCCTGTCTACCAATCCTTCTAAACAAACTCAGTTGACCCCTGCGACTCGGCGTGGCCTTTCAGCTGACCTATATTCACGTAAGTAAGTACCGCCTTTATTGTCCACGAATGTTTAAAATGAATCGCTACCGTAGTCACCGCTATTTTAAGGTGGGGAACCCCAAGTTGAACTTATTGCTCAATATAATATAAACGCAGCGTCAACACTAAGATGTAAATAAAACTTGTACGGACGTCAACATGGAATGGTCAAATGTTTCGATAGGAATATCGGCATTATTATTATATTTATTATGGAATACTTATATCGTTAGTGCTGATGTACCGAGACAATCGCCATTGGGATTTCTGAAAGAACCAAGTAATGTGACAAAAGTGTTTGAACACGGTTCGACAGACACATATTCAATCACCTTAGAATGCCAGACGGACAACGCAGTGTCGATTGAAAAAATGTCTTGGATGAAAAACGGTGTAGTCATTAGCGAAGACCAGGCTATTATAGATGGGCTAGAAACCCGTCGACTTGTTGACCCAGTCCGATATTCTATACAGGGTTATGGTACTGAGGGCAAATACAACTTAAAAATCAGCGCCGTGTCGATATACACAGCATGGTTAGACGAAGGTATCTATACATGTGTCGGTTTTCCTGTCAATGGAGACGCTGAAACCCTGCACTCTCGTGTAGCACAAGTGACAATTTACCGTTTACCAAGGCAAGGCCATCCATTTTGTTCAGTCAACAATACAATTGGAAGTTTACAGATGAATGTAACAGAGGACGACTTGATGGAACTGACTTGCTTTAGTGACCAAGGTGTACCTCCCGTGATTTTGAAATGGTACAGAGGTGATGAAATCATCCAACCTGTTGAATCTGGGCATGCGCCGAACACTGGACTTCTATTCAGTAAGTATGAATGGAGGCCCTCAAGGCGTGACAAAGATGTTGTATTTACATGCTTAGCCCAACATGCTGGTTTCGATGTCGACAGAACGTGTATTGTCGGACCGTTTATAATCCTGTATAAACCAGATGTCATTATAAATCCTACACAGCATGTTATCACGGACGAAAATGACATTATAAGCTATACATGCAATGCTACAGGGAACCCCACAGTGTCAAATCAAATTCAATGGCAGTTTGATGAGTCACCTATTCACCTCAACGACTTTCATTTTAAAATTGAAGACGGAGGGATGAAGTTAACCCTCTCCAGTTTTAACAACAACTATAACGGTGCACACAATATTACATGTATGGCGGAAAATGATGTCGGGAGTGGTGTAGCCACAGGTGTTATAACTGTGAGCATACCGCCTACGACAGCCACTCATCCTACCATCAACCTGACAGACGTTACGACGGGAACGACGCCATCGATATCCATGGTATCAATGAATCACTCCCGAGATATCAGAGTGACAACAAAATCCATACCTGATACAACGACCGGCAACAGTAGCGATGGAAATACAATTATCATCATAATTGCATTATCAATAACTCTTGGAATCGTGACAATAATTGCATTTTTATTTGTAATAACATTAGTGTGTATTTTACGCCGAATGAAACCTTTAGTGGAAAAACTGAGACAAATAGAAGACAAGACGATTAACACCACGGGAACGCCCTCAATTCACCATGACAATGAAAGTACACAAATGATGAATGCGAACGTTAACGATGTACATGTAGAAGGGGATTACGAGAATATCCCTTGTGAACACTATGATCTAGTCATGCCTTCTAGATCTATTTCACTGGCGGTCATAGAAAGAACGTATCGGTACCACATTAATGCAAATACCAACACAATAACATTAACGTCTCCTATGGTAGAAGAGGAGCAGTTTGTCTAGATTATGTAATGTCAGCATTAGTTTAATTGTCATTTCTATCCCAAGACACTGTCTTTACAATTTTAATTAGAAAAGCCATGAATACTGAATGTGATATGTGCTCGAAGGCTAACTTACATGAGATCGTGAGTCTAATCTTGGGGAATCATAATGACCCTCCAAGGTCTAATTAATATTTGTCAAAGGAGACACAGCAGGTGATATGTGGTATGTTCTTTTCAATTCCAGGTACTTGCCACGCATACAATATTGTTATTACAGTAACTTCATATCCGATCTCACAACACAACACAACACAACACAACACAACACAACACAACACAATACAATGTAAAATGTTCAATATTCATCTGAGTCGCTTGTACCCAGAAATCTCACTCTATAAATTAGATAGTATAATTTGCACATCTATATTTTTCTTTAATTTTAACTTAAAGGGTAGTTAGAATATTGAAAACAACCCATATAATGTAAGCCGAATAGTCTTGTTCTGGAAAATACATGTATACGGACACTCAGATGAAAATTAAGAAATATAATTAAGCTCCATTGCCATCACACCAGTACTAAAATTTACCTGCCATTAACAGGGGGGAGGAGCGGGGTGGGGTGGGTGGATGGGGGGGGGGGAGTTACATCACACTATCTACATGTATTTAGTAAGTGTGTAAGTATAGTCTTTGACATTATATAAATATTTTATAAACACTTCTATTTTTACACTCACTATATGAGAAGCAAATGTAGTACATTGGTTTGACAGATTGTTTTATAATGATTCAGAAATGATGTCGATCATTCTGTGGACAAAGAATATTTATATTTATACAGAAGTTATAATAAATATCGAAACTATATTTTACACATATATATATATATTTGTCGTGTTTTGTGATAACGACGTCATTAAAATGGTCCTGAGCTGTATTTTTGTCTCTTGTTAGTAAAATCTCACGTTTCGGAAGTTTATTCCAAAAATAATAGTATCTTTCTAACAGTAGCGAAAGTTAGGGGTGTAGGGGTCAATACACACTGGCAGTACTGCACTGCCGGAGTTAATTCTATATTTAGACCTAACAGTTACTGTTTCGTATTGTTATGTCATAGTGTACTTTTAACCTTACCTATCAGGAAACCGTTGTTGTACCTTACACGTAAAACTGAACCAGCCTAATCGATCGTAGTAGCGAGGCACAAGCGATCACGAAAAGGTGCAGATACTAGTAGATTCTAATTGATTAAAAAACATGATTGAATTATGACTGCATCGTTTAAGTTTATCACACAGATTGACAATTATTAAAAAACATGATTGAATTATGACTACATCGTTTAAGTTTATCACACAGATTGACAATTATTAAATGGAAATGATCTTGCTCTCTGATTGACAGTATTTTATAGTGAGAAGAATGTCACGTGACCATTCAAAGGGGATTTTAAAAGCGCCGGCGGCGAACTACATTCATTACGTATACCCGTACCGTACTAATATTGTGTAGAATCTTGTGAAAGGTAATCCCTTAGATAAGATCACCATGGCAACTTTGTTCTCTTTGAGATGTTTGACTTATCAAAGAAGTGCAAGAACAATGTGAAAACAATCACAAGAGAAATTGCACACTCCAGTGTCATTTATTCACTGGTTCAGTGAATGTGTGTATCCGAGTTTCCAATGAATATTTCAAATTTCTAAAGTACTATTATACATCATCTGTAGTAAACATTATATAAACTACACCATGGATGTATATAACTAATGTCACGGGGGTTATCGCAGTTTCTCGCGTTAGAATAGTTTACTATAATACTGTTAGTAGCTACAGGATTGGCTTCACTGAGTTATAAATTATAACGTAACTTTATTCGATCTAAAAGTGTCACTGTAATCCGCCCTTATTATGTACAAACCACACACTGTGACTAAGCCTGGCCTTCGAGCTTCGCTTCACAGAACAGGCCGAGGGTCTATAGTGGTCTGAGGCTGAGGTAAGTAGTGTATTCATGGTATTATGCAATCGTTAAAAGTACTGTACACCATATAAGTGGATAACAGTGCCACTCTCACAATTTTGCTAAATGCATTCCACCAATTATGGTATGGTCCAAGGTAATTACCAAGGTAATTCAAAATAGGACAATAAGGCGAGGTTCTTTGTTTGAAAGTGACTCTAATAGCAATGGTGAAAGTATACCCCTATCCTCTTAGATGAAATTGAGACAGTTTGGTTGTCAAATAGTAACAAGGCACCCGTAACAAACTCCATTTAAATAAGTTGCGTCCTGTGTCAGGTTTCAGATTCCCATGACGGACCGAGACTATTTGAACTGTGTTTTTAGATGTACCAATACGTCAGAGAGACAATAGCTAATTTCATCCAAATTTACATTAGGTTATTAGTACACATCAGGTGTTGTAATCTTGTTTGCGCATAGCGTCGACGATGGGTTTCGCGACATGCACTAGATACTTATGTCAACGGGAATTTGGCTGCATCTAAATTGCGTCATGAAGTTAAGTATTTCATTTAGTTTGCCCATAGATCCTACACGAAAGGGTCTATGGTTCTTCCTTTTCATATGATGGTACAGATCTTAAGGTTACTAGTATGGTGATTAGTAAGTAAAGTAACGTAATTATTCATATATATGAAACATAATTACCGTTTGTAATTAATGATCAGATCAGGGGCATGAGGCAACAATTCTGGTGAAACTCGAAAATGATAATGATGTTATACCGGTAATAAAGGCCCAAGTTAGCTATGAGTCACACTTACATGCTTACTTCTTTATTTATAGTATATTTTAATAAACCCATTATACACGTCAACACATATTTGTTATTTTGGGTATAAGGCCAGATATGGAAAGATTAAAAATATTATATGTATGTACTTGTACACTTTCTGGTCTTTTTTAATTTTTTTTAAAAATAATAATCGCAGAAAAAAAGTTTATATAAATATGGAAGACTCCAAAAAAGAATAAAGAAAAAAGAAAGTATATGGATAGCCATGGTGCAAAATCGACGCTTAGTGCGCTCGCGACTTAAACTTGTAAGGGGTAGGACACGGCATCGAATAAACCAATCAGAACGCTTCAAATCCAACATGTGACCCATGAATTTTCTCTCGAAGCTTGATACCACCTGCTGCCCTCTTGTGGTGATATATATATTTCCCATGTTGCTATACATTGTGGCATTTGCGCGCGGGGCAGTAAAACAGATTGCCGAAACAGCATATTATATGGTCTGAAGCTCCGAAACGTAACAACATCATTTGACTGAGTAAACAAATACTCGTAAGTTTGCCCGAAACAGAAGGCGTCCGTGAACGAGGGCGATGCGGTTTCAAGCTTTTTCGCAATGCGATGAAAAAGAACACCATTCTACCCCTCGTTTTTTTAGCAAATGAGCAAATTGAGCAAATTGAGCAAATGCCGACCTCGTGGAGGTTGAATTTTCAAATTCCAAGATTCGAATCATTCGATCTCGCGATAAGACAGAGAAGTAAATTCTACGACCGTTGGGGGCGCTATTCAATCGGTGCAGTGGCTTCATCCACAGCAGTGTCCCGTATATTCTATTTGTATTCCAGCGCGATTCTATCGAGTTAAATATATGTATTTCTCTGCGTATTATAATTATATATTAATTAGATACTGAATATAATGATAAACAAGAACTTGACGGAACTTGTTGATGTTGTCTATATTCACGGCGTTATTCAATATTGTTATAGACACCAGAATTGTTGCCTCAAGCCCTTGATCAGATCTGGTCATTGTCCTTGTATTGATATTTCCCCTATCAAGTTGATATGTATAAAGCGATAGGATTGGGTAGCCCCGAGATTTGTCATGGTGTTGACATCTCAAGCTTAAGAGTATCGAGTAAAGATTGAAGAACATGAAAATCGAGCCAATTGTCTATAGAATGCAAACAGTCTCATCTCGCAAGCTCCAAAGAAGGAGTGGCAGATGAAAAGATCCGCCGATGGTGGCGCACTCCATACTTGATCTCACCAGAAAGAACATGCCAGAAAGAATGGCAGAACGGTATTACACGCACTACATCTGTACCTCCCGTAAGGGGAGGTTATATTATGATCGTGTGTGTGTGTGTGTGTGTGTGTGTGTGTGCATGAGTGCGACCATGCATGTAGTATGTATGTATGTATGTATGTATGTATGTATGTATGTATGTATGTATGTATGTATGTATGTATGTATGTATGTATGTATATGTTATTTGCCAAATACCGTTCCATATCTTGCTGCGAGAGGTAATTACCTTGTGCAGCAAGATGTGGAACAGTATTTGGCAAATAACATACTTATACGTCACCTGCGACTATGAATTCATTTTTGAATGTCTAAAAATGCTGTTTCATTTTAAAACAAAATCACTTCCGCGTTGTACTGTTGAGCGTAGTATTACGTACTTTTCTAATGACTGCAGTGCGGTTGTTTACATGTCAGTCTTAACTTTATTGTCCAATCAGAGTGAGCGTTTGCTCAGTAGTATGATGTAATGTTTACCATTTTCATATCACTCAGCGATATATTCAAACTTATAACCATCAGCTGAAAAATGAGTGCGTCTTTGTTTTGCGTACCGTATTCCATTAAATGTACATACATGTTCGTGACGTGCTTTGTTGTTCTAGTTAAGCAAAAATTACACCCTCTGTGGTGGTAATTTTCATATCCTTCATAAATTTAGGAATTCCTGTTTACGATCGCGTGACGACCGTGCGTTCGCCGTCACTGGACTTTCACGGTTGTGTGTGGAATTTTTGACTATTTCCCTGTGACATGAAAAGTACAGTTCAAAGACTTGTTACAATGTATACAACGGTGATATTTTGTTAGATTGACCACAAATTTGGTATTGGAAATGCTGGTTATAGCTCGATCTCTAGTTGTCTGCTAGATTTGTTTACAAGGGGACGTGCAGTGATCACGTGATACAACAAGCTAAAATACGGCTGTTGGTGAAAAATACGCCTGTGTATCTTCGGGGCTCTCGACCAATGAGTGACAGGTGACAGGTGACGTATGTATGTATGTATGTATGTATGTATGTATGTATGTATGTATGTATGTATGTATGTATGTATGACTGTATCAAAGGCTTTCTCAAAGTCTATTGCCAAAAGCATAGCAGGAATATCATATTCTAATGTATGTGCATAAACTTCATCAATTAGTCGCACATAATCACTAATGTTACGACCTTTAACAAAGGCAGCTTGTGATGGGCCTATCAAGTCTGGCAAAACCTTATCTATACGTTTGGCAAGACACTTAGAAGCTATCTTCATATCAACATTCATAAGGGATATCGGTCTCCAGTTTTTCAGAAGTAGCCGATCTCTATCAGGTTTTTCTATCAATGTAATAATCCCTTGTTTTTGTGATGTGGAGAACTCGCCTTGCTCATATCCAAAATTTAAAGACTCAACAACTACATTGCCAATAATAGGCCAGAATGCCTTGTAAAACTCTACTGTAAGACCATCATTTCCTGGACTCTTGTTCTCCTTCATAGAGCATAAAACATTGAAAGCTTCACCCACTCCAATTTTCCCTTCACACAAACTTTGCAAATCATGTGGTAAAACTGGATTATTCAGATTTTCCAGGAACTCTCCAACATTTCCTACATCAACAATGTTTTGCGAGTACAAATTTGAATAAAATTTCCTTATTTCTGCTGAAATTTCCCCTGGATCACTTAAAATTTCAGTGTCCCTTCTCTTCAATTTCTTTATACTTGATTTCCTTTTGTTTGATTTTTCAAGCCCAAGAAAATACTTATTGCTTTTTTCCCCTTTTTCATACCATAATGCTCGAGAACGAACAATTGATCCCTCTGTGAGATAGTCATGATAATCTTCTAGATCCTGCTTAAATTTTTCAAGGGTCAGAAAGGCTGTATCGGAAGGGTTGGTAGAACAAACCTGTTCTGCTGTTTTGACTTGATTTTCAAGGTCAATTACCTTTTGTTTTCTCACTTTAGCTTTATTTTTACTAAAGCGAATTGTAAATTCTCTAATCTTATACTTAATGTAATCCCATCTGAAACATTTGTTTTGACTCTCGGTCAAGCTATTCAGCCAGAGAACTATATTTTCACGGAGTGTTTCACAATAATTTCCATCATTTACCAGGCTTGAGTTAAATTTCCAATATGCTGGTCCATGTTTTTGTTCTGAATACTTTAAATGTAGAATTACAGCAGAATGGTCTGAACTAACACCAGGAATAATTTCTATATTTTCTACAAAATTCTGAAGCTCATGTGAAATTATGAAATAATCTAGGCGACTCTGTTGAATGTTTGGTTGACGTCTACGCCAAGTAAACTGCTTCAGATTTGGATTCCTTTGACGCCAGATATCTATAAGCCCAAATTCATCTAAAATTTCCCCAAATAACTCTATTGACATCCGCCATGGTTTCGGGTTCCCCCCATCCCTGTCAAAAACAATATCCATTGTAAAATTTAAATCTCCACCCCAAATAATTACACTATCCGGATCTGGAAAATGGTCGACCAGTAATTGTTTGATTTCCCTCAGAAAGACCATATGTTCCACCTCTCTATTTGGTGCATAGGTGTTTAGAATGATACAAGGAGAGTCCTCCATTTCTATTACAATCAATATAAACCTACCAAAATCATCCTTAATTACATCAGTGATTTTCAGAGATGCATTATTGATAACAACCATCACACCTCTACTAAAAGTAGTTCCATGTGCAAAAAAACATTGACCTTTAAACTGTGATGACCAATATTTTTCATCATTTTCTATACTGTGTGTTTCTTGGAGCATCACTACATCTATCTGTTTTGACTTCAACCAATTTGAAACTTTCTTCCTTTTCTTAAAATCTCTGAGCCCTCTGACATTAAATGTTAAAAAGGAAAATTCCATGTTCCATTCAGAATAACAACACTGCTTATACTGCTCTGTGAAACCCAAATACAAATAACACAAAGACAAAACACAAAAAAACAAAAACGGGCACTCCAAAAAATGCACAACAAATACACAGACAAATTTTTAAAGACACCCCTTTCGCTATAGTTAGAAAAAGCATACTACATGCATACCAATAGCAGTCTATAATGTTCATCTCTGCTAGGGGTCGATGTCCAATCCTTCACTGATGTCAGCATTGTCGTTAGCACCACTTGAGGGCGCTGTGTCCATTTCGTAGACATTCTTATTATCAGTGGTTTTAGGTCTACAAAACGAAACGAGAACATTCAATTATAAGTACTTGGAGTTAATAACTGAAATGTAACAATTAATTTTTTATGAGTAACTCTTAGTAACGCTAAGAGAAATACAATGTACGATATGGTCTTTGTGATGTGTGTCAGTTCGGACAAAAAATCATGAAGTCAAAATCGAAATAATGTAAGTTTGTCATTGCCAATATGTTCTTATGTACGTAGTCATGAGAATGGTTATTTATAGTCACTGAAATACAAGGCTAGGAGACTCATGGATACTTCATGGTATTTTTTTACCAACGACTCGGGGTATTTTATGTGTAGTCAGACGTTTGTTGCCAATGGCAACACTGTAATATATAGCGTCTATCTACTTCCTAGCTACTCATTTTGCTAAGTATATATGAATATGTTGTTGTGCAAACGTTCAATGCTCGAGGCGCTAAATGTAACTATGGGTTGCTCATCTTACCACCTCAAGGGGTGGGCTTCAATGTAAATTCTCTTCTCCCTTCTCCCAAACCATGGCAATATTGTATTCCAGGTGACCGAATTACTACAGAATTCGAACGGGAGAAAACATGCTACAGTTTAAGATGGCAAGATTGAATGAGTCCAGTTTCTTGCTACATTTTGTCTAAGTGAAATGAACTACACATACCACCATACAGACATCAAATGAACACCGCAAAGGATATTTCATGCTCCCTTCATCGGGCGTTTGATAATAAGAAAATAAAATCAAAGTTGGCGCCCGAATGACTGGCAATACATTAAATGGTTTATTCAAATTTTTATTTAGAGAATGTAGGAATAAATGCGATCTTGCTATGGAAGTGTGACATGCGCATATGCTGTTTTTTGCTGGTTTCTGCGTGGTTGTATCAAACAGAAAAGTTGCATGGTATATGTGAAATAGACTGTAACAAGAACAGAGGCTGATCTCATCACCAAGCATCAACTATTATCACATTTTGCTAGACAGAGAGTTCAGTAAGTTTATACATGTTTTTCCTCATGAAAATTGCGAAACCTTTAATAGTACAACAGAATAATGTAACTTTTTTACTTGAATACAACTTTCCTAATGAAATAATCTATTGATCTGTATCGTATTAATAATGTGTATGTTGCTCTTGACTTGTGAAGTCTATTTACTGATTAGAAGGGATGTGGATGAAAAAGAAAAGAATCTTACTGCCTTGACTTAGGGGGCGATGAGGATGGATATAACTTGAAGGTGAATGAGGAGACAAATAATAACCCTCAGAAAGTCGATATGATATGAGAACATGAACAACATAAATAGCTTTAATTTGCTAGTAATCTATCAATTGTGTACACCACAATTACAAATTTTGGCTATCTATATTTGTAATCATGTATATCATGGTATAAAGAAAAGGAAAACTATATGAAATCGTGCTATGGGAAATTGGAGTATTCATTATGAACAAAAGATTCATTGCAGAAATCGGCGTTGTTGAGGTTTTCACCAGGAATGTTGTTCAACTTTTCAAAATAATGCAGATCATTTCAGTACCAGCCACACTTCTAATAATTCTTCGTGTGGTCAAATACGCCTGCTTATTTCGATTCATTTGTTGGCAAATTTGTAAAAGAAACAACGAAACAATATATAATGTAACATATTTCTACTTGAATACAACTTTCCAAATGCAATAATCTATTGATCTGTATCGCATTTTATAATATAATATGTCGGTCTTGACTTCTGAAGTCTATTTACTGATTAAAAGGGATGTGGATGAAAACGAAAGAATTTACTTCCTTGACTAATGCGGCAATCTTAATATGTCCATATGAATAAGTGTCTATATGTTGTCATGATGTAGTCTCGTGACTATCGTCCCAAATCTTTGTATGTATGCCGAGCGGTTTAGCTGCGAGAAGAGGGGAACTAGTACTGAGGGACTAAAGTCCCCCACTTCTCGCGGCTTCGCCGCTCAGGGCGCACTTCATGCGCCTTCAACAAAGCTAAGGGACGATAGTCACGAGTCTGGCCGGGCAGCGAGACTAATCACGATGTGGATTAATTACGATCTGTGACTGACGGAACATATAACTTGAAAATATCTTATATGATTACTATAACAGCACAGTTTAACAGTGGTTTATACCAGTACATCGTAATCAATAGCGACACTCAGAAGGCAATAATTAGTTGTCACAATGCGACAATAATGTTTTTAAGTTGCTCCACGACAAAACCAACTAATTTGCGCGGTTATTGGGAACAATAATTCGACAGCAAAGTCTTAGAAATCTGCTCTGGAAGGAGTGCCGTTAAACTTGACATGTCAATCTGACGTACACGGGATTCCCGAAATGAATATTCAATTGATAGAAATAAATCCTAATCTATCACAAGCTGACAGATTTGTGCATCAGATGAATGGTAATTTGGTATCGTCAAGATGTGATTCAAACGTTCAATTAACATGCCATATAGAACATTAATCGTTCGATAGCCCAGACTATCGGAGAGAAAGAACATCATATGCTGTGGGTTAGTGTGATATCGTTGACACACATCATATCGCTTTCAAAGTGATTGAATCGCCATCACGAATACATGCGCTGTAATGATTATTTTTGTTAGCAGTTGTTTGTAGATGCCAAGTTTACTTTTGACAAATTCACCTGCGTAAAAGTAAAGGGTGTAAAACTTGATAACTGATAACTCATGTTGTACAGTGGATTACCCCGACATACTAAGTTTGTCGGTTTTATGGGTTTCAAGATAACCCACGGAGACCTTTCAATTTATAGATCGGTATTTATAAGGCACTTGTGTGATTGTTATCGCAGGTCTGCATTCCTTACATCTTTTCGATGTTGAAATAAATACAAACAAATAGTGAACGAAAGGTCAGATGGAAAGTTTTAATGAAATAAGACTACAATATAAGTATACAACCCATGCATGACACACATTCAGTTTCAATCATTTCTAGCTAACTGTGTTAAAGTCGCGATAGTTTACTGCCAATGTTTTTTGTTTTTCGATATCAGAATTTTGACCATGACGTCAGATCTAGAGCTGTTAACTCATTCGTAATCAGACGATAGGACAAATGTACACCGTATATAATTCTCAATCTGATTTAAATCTGATTTAGATAAACGCCTTTAAGAGGTGATCAGTCAAAAAACAACAAAACCAAAGAATAAACGATAATATACAATGGAAATAAAGGTAAATGGATGAATCTTGTCATATTTTTACATCTGATTGAGATTTTAATTAGTTTGGGAAGTTTCTATCATTCTTGTCCACGGATATACCAAAGCTATGATACATAACACTGGTATATAAATATACAGTTACCTTGAGTTTGCTCTTTACAAAGTAGGCCTACATAATAAGATATCACAAATCTAATTACTGTCATGTCCTGCTTACTTGTTTATGGTAAAGGTGGATAAGTAAATCATTTCAGTATAAACTTTTTTTTCTTAAATAATCAATAACCTATTTGATATCTTTGACGTCAAAATGTCTACATTCTGTTGAATTCATATTAATTGCGGAAAACATATGATAACTAAATAAATAAGTTTGATTAATGATATTATTATTATTATTATTATTGTTTTCCTTGCAACGACATGTATACGCTTTCATGATCTGTTCGTGGTTCCAGGGTTTGATAGTGATCTGTGTTTATGTGGTCAGGTCTAAGTGCACCAGTAGGTGAAATATTTTCATAACTTTCACTGTGTTGGGCTTGTAACTCTACATTCGCATACATGTCAGTGTGTATATGTGTTTCACTTGTTCCCGACTTTTTCGACCTAAATCCTTTGAATCGACTGTAGAGTAAAACACAAGTAATCGCTGTCAAAGCACAGCCAAGAACAAAACCACCAGTGAATGTACCAGCTATAACTGATGAACTACAGTGTTCTTCATAATACAGTTTCTCGGGGACAGCCTCAGTGCTCCGAGGCCTTCGAGTCATTGTACTAGCAACGTCACTTGTCATAGTGCGCCCCTCTGTGTTTGGAGGCGCTGGTGTTGTTCTGCTTGCTGCTAACATGACCAACAGTTCTGCTACAGCGCTTATCATACAGTTATCGTATTCACGAACACAAGTTATTGCGTGAATGCCTTCATCAGTTTGGTCAAAGCCACCCAAAGACAACACATTCTCCGTTATACAGAAAACTAGATTGTTAAACTTAGTCTTTCCATCAATACTTATCATTACCCCACCATACTGCCAGTATACTGCCTGATCAGATTTACTGCCTACGATACATTCAAATCTAACAACATCACATTCCTGTGTTACCACGGCCTTCTGGGGATGTATTCCAATGTCAATGTCAATCATGTCAAACGGACCTAAAGTACAGAATGATTCAACTACGACTTCAAGTTCATGAGTCATCGTGCATGTAAACTTTAGTGACTTGTCACATTTATCTGGTACCCATTCATATACACGAGATACCAGGCTATCATTAACGTTATATACCTTTGTTGTGTTCAGCATACCTACACTGTCATTACTCGACCACTGCAGAGATACTTCAGGTATTCCTATACCTGATGTACATGTCAAGTTTACAGGTATTCCTTCCGTGATGTTATCGTTGTTCACAAGACATTCTGGGTCCGTATCTCTTGATTTGACGTATACGTAGAACGAAGCCACGTCTGAACTGATTACTGTATTATTGGTAAATGTATCAATAACAACACATTGATATCGACCAGTATCAAACTCTGCTGTGTGAATACTGATTGGTTTGATTTGTAAATCATGATAGTTGAATTGATTAATTATCGAATATCTGCTATCAACAGTATCAATTAAATTATCCAGTCCTTCTCGTAGAATGGCACCATCACTAATTGTTACTTCGTTTTTGACCCAAGATACCTTCTGATTCGTTGACAGTCCGTCGACTTTGCAGACTAACCGATTGTCATAGGTCCTGGTGTCCTGAAATTCCAGAACCACGGGCCTCAGTGCAGTTGTTGGCTGTTCTACAAAGGTAGGATCAGGATTAACGGTTGTTACTGCAGTACATGCATATATAAGTAAACTAAAACACACAAAGTAGTTCATAGGTTCGACCATGATAAAGAATTGTATTGAAAATTTCCCGTAGTGCTAATATGACGTGCTGAAACTACTGATATTACATTCACAAATTATGTTTGTTCGTGATGCTACCGTCATGTGGACGTGTGGATGGACTTATCGTATTATTTCATTGGCGTAGTAAATCGTTACGTCGATTTTGGCCCATGGTACCTTGTATGGTTCGACGACAGCTAGCCCACAAACATTGCATTAAGTTATATCTTACCAACTGGTTTTGTGTCCTGGATATTATATCTAGCACATTCGACAGCAAAGTCTTAGAAATCTGCTCTGGAAGGAGTGCCGTTAAACTTGACATGTCAATCTGAGGTACACGGGATTCCCGAAATGAATATTCAATTGGTAGAAATAAATCCTAATCTATCACAAGCTGATAGATTTGTGTATCAGATTAATGGTAATGTGGTACCGTCAAGATGTGATCCAAACTTTCAATTAACACGCCATATACAACATTTATCGTTCGATATCCCAGACTATCGGAGAGAAAGAACATCATATACTGTGGGTTAGTGTGATATCGTTGATACACATCATATCGCTTTCAAAGTGATTGAATCGCCATCACGAATACATGCGCTGTAATGATTGTTTTTGTTAGCAGTTCTTTAGATACTAAGTTTACTTTTGACGAATTCACATGCGTAAAAGTAAAGGGTGTAAAACTTGATAACTGATAACTCATGTTGTACAGTGGATTAACCCAAAATACTACGTTTGCCGGTTTTATGAGTTTCAAGATAACCCACGGAGACCTTTCAATTTATAGATCGGTATTTCTAAGGCACTTGTGTGATTGTTATCGCTGGTCTGCATTCCTTACATCTTTTCGATGTTGAAATAAATACAAACAAATAGTGAACGAAAGGTCAGATGGAAAGTTTTAATGTAATAAGACTACAATATAAGTAATATAATGGGTATTGTTGAACTCTGCAAGTAGACTGACGTGATCGAAGAAAAGACTACAGTCTATAATTCTGATATCGTGACAGACTCGTTATGCAAACCTATACCAGTCACGTGCACTCACCTACACAAAAACCCATGCATGACACACATTTAGTTTCAATCATTTCTAGCCTACTATTTTAAAGTCGCGATAGTTTACTGCCAATGTTTTTTGTTTTTTCGATATCAGAATTTTGACCATTACGTCAGAGCCATTAACTCATTCGTAATCAGACCACAGGACAAATGTACACCATTAATTCTCAATCTGATTTAAATCTGATTTAGATAAACGCCTCTAAGAGGTGATCACTCAAAAAACAACAAAACCAAAGAATAAATGATACTCTACAATGGAAATAAAGGTAAATGAATTAATCGAGTCATATTTTTACATCTCATTAAGGTTTTAATTAGGTCGAGAAGATTATATCATTCTTGTCCACGGATACACCAGAGCTATGATACATAACACTGATAAATAAATATACAGCCACCTCGAGTTCGCCCGTAACAAAGTAGGCCTACATAAGATATCACAAATCTAATTACTGTCATGTCCTGCTTACCTGTTTATGGTAAAGGTGGATAAGTAAATCATTTCAGTATAAACTTTTTTTTAAATAATCAATAACCTATTTGATATCTTTGACGTCAACATTTCTACATTCTGTTTGATTCATATTAATTGCGGAAAACATATGATAACTAACTTTAGAAATAAGTTTGATTAATAATAATAATATTATTATTATTGTTTTCCTTGCAACGACATGTATACGCTTTCATGATCTGTTCGTGGTTCCAGGGTTTGACAGTGATCTGTGTTTATGTGTTCAGTTCTAAGTTCACCAGTAGGTGAAATATTTTCATAACTTTCACTGTGTTGGGCTTGTAACTCTACATTCGAATACATGTCATCAGTGTGTATATGTGTTTCACTTGTTCCCGACTTTTTCGGCCTAAATCCTTTGAATCGACTGTAGACTAAAACACAAGTAATCGCTGTTAAAGCACAGTTAAGAAGAAAGCCACCAATGAATGTACCAGCTATAACTGATGAACTACAGTGTTCTTCATAGTACAGTTTCTCGGGGACAGTCTCAGTGCTCCGAGGCCTTCGAGTCATTGTACTAGCAACGCCACTTGTCACAGTGTGGCCCTCTGTGTTTGGAGGCGTTGGTGTTGTTCTGCTGTCTGATAACATGACCAACAGTTCTGCTACAGCGCTTATCATACAATTATCGTATTCACGAACACAGGTTATTGTGTGAATACCTTCATTAGATTTATCAAATCCACCCATCGATAATACATTCTCTGTTACATTGAAAACTAGATTATTGCTATCAATGTTTACCCCATCATACTGCCAGTATACATGTTCAGGTTTACTGTATACAATGCATTCAAATCTAACAACATCATACTCCTGTGTTACCACGGCCTTCTGGGGATATATTTCAATGTCAATGATGTCAAACGGACCTAAAAAACAGATGGAGTCAACTACGACTTCAAGTTCATGAGTCATCGTACATGTAAACTGTAGTGACTTGTCACATTTATCTGGTATCCATTCATATACACGAGATACCAAACTATCATTAACGTTATATACCTTTGTTGTGTTCAGCATACCTACACTGCCATTACTTGACCACTGCAGATATACTTCTGGCACTCCTATACCTGATGTACATGTCAAGTTTACAGGTATTCCTTCTGTGATGTTATCGTTGTTCACAAGACATTCTGGGTCCGTATCTCTTGATTTGACGTATACATAGAACGAAGCCACGTCTGAACTGATTACTGTGTTATTGGTAAATGTATCAATAACAACACATTGATATCGACCAGTATCAAACTCTGCTGTGTCAATACTGATTTGGTTTGATTTGCAAATCATAATAGTTGGCTTTATGAATTATCGAATATCTGCTATCAACAGTATCAATTAAATCATCCAGTCCTTCACGTAAAATGGCACCATCACTAATTGTGACTTCGTTTTTCACCCACGATACATTATGATTAGTTGACAGTCCGTCGACTTTGCAGAGTAACCTCTTTTCACCAGGGTCTGTGTCCTGAAATTCTAAAACTATAGGTCTCAGTCCAATTGTTGGTTGGTCTACGAATATAGGACCAGGATTAACGGTTGTTTCTGCAGTACATGCATATATAAGTAAACTAAAACACACAAAGTAGTTCATAGGTTCGACCATGATAAAGAATTGTATTGGAAATTTCCCGTAGTGCTAATATGACGTGCTGAAACTACTGATATTACATTCACAAATTATGTTTGTTCGTGATGCTACCGTCATGTGGACGTGTGGACGGACTTATCGTATTATTTCATTGGCGTAGTAAATCGTTACGTCGGTTTTGGCCCATGGTACCTTGTATGGTTCGACGACAGCTAGCCCACAAACATTGCATTAAGTTATATCTTACCAACTGGTTTTGTGTCCTGGATATTATATCTAGCACATTCGACAGCAAAGTCTTAGAAATCTGCTCTGGAAGGAGTGCCGTTAAACTTGACATGTCAATCTGACGTACACGGGATTCCCGAAATGAATATTCAATTGGTAGAAATAAATCCTAATCTATCACAAGCTGATAGATTTGTGTATCAGATTAATGGTAATGTGGTACCGTCAAGATGTGATTCAAACTTTCAATTAACACGCCATATACAACATTTATCGTTCGATATCCCAGACTATCGGAGAGAAAGAACATCATATACTGTGGGTTAGTGTGATATCGTTGACACACATCATATCGCTTTCAAAGTGATTGAATCGCCATCACGAATTGTTTTTGTTAGCAGTTGTTTATAGATGCCAAATTTACTTTTGACAAATTCACCTGCGTAAAAGTAAAGGGTGTAAAACTTGATAACTGATAACTCATGTTGTACTGTGGATTAACCCAAAATACTAAGTTTGTCGGTTTTATGAGTTTCAAGATAACCCACGGAGACCTTTCAATTTATAGATCGGTATTTCTAAGGCACTTGTGTGATTGTTATCGCTGGTCTGCATTCCTTACATCTTTTCGATGTTGAAATAAATACAAACAAATAGTGAACGAAAGGTCAGATGGAAAGTTTTAATGAAATATAAGTAATATAAGTAATATAATGGGTATTGTTGAACTCTGCAAGTAGACTGACGTGATCGAAGAAAAGACTAGTCTATAATTCTGATATCGTGACAGACTCGTTATGCAAACCTATACCAGTCACATGTACTCACCTACACAACCTATGCATGACACATATTTAGTTTCAATCATTTCTAGCCAACTATGTTAAAGTCGCGATAGTTTACTGCCAATGTTTTTTGTTTTTCGATATCAGAATTTTGACCATGACGTCAGAGCCGTTAACTCATTCGTAATCAGACCACAGGACAAATGTACACCATTAATTCTCAATCTGATTTAAATCTGATTTAGATAAACGCCTCTTATAAGAGGTGATCACTCAAAAAACAACAAAACCAAAGAATAAATGATACTATACAATGGAAATAAAGGTAAATGAAGGAATCGAGTCATATTTTTACATCTGATTAAGGTTTTAATTAGGTCGGGAAGATTCTATCATTCTTGTCCACGGATATACCAGAGCTATGATACATAACACTGGTATATAAATATACAGTTACCTTGAGTTTGCTCTTTACAAAGTAGGCATACACAATAAGATATCACAAATCTAATTACTGTCATGTTCTGCTTACTTGTTTATGGTAAAGGTAGAGAAGTAAATCATTTCAGTATAAACTTTTTAAAAAAAATAATCAATAACCTATAACCGTTAAAATTTCTACATTCTGTTGAATTCATATTAATTGCGGAAAACATGATAAATAAACAAATAAATAAATAAATAAATAAGTTTGATTAATAATATATTATTATTGGTAGACATGTATCGCATACATGTCAGTGTGTATATGTGTTTCACTTGTTCCCAGGGACTGTTGATTAAGTTCTACCGAGCGGTGATTGAGAGTGTCCTGACACTGTCAATCATCGTTTGGTGGGGCAATGCCACAGTTGATGACCGGAAACGTCTCAATCGAATCGTTAACACTGCCAGTAGCATCATTGGATGCCAACTTCCTTCTCTTAATGAGTTGTACAACGCTCAAGTAAAGAAAAGAGCTCACTCAATTGTAAAAGACGATTTCCATCCAGCATTAATTTATTCTAACTTATGCGCTCAGGCAAGCGGTACCGTTCGATCAAATCAGGTTCTAATTGCACATTGTTTAGATTTTACCCAACTGCAGTCCGCACTCTCAATGAATCAATTTAAGTTCTCTATTGACGCATCAATTTCGTGTTAGGAGTTCTCTACAGAATATTGTTTTTGTAAATTTTTCATTACACGCAAAATCAATGCACATTTCATTATATATGTATCAGTATATATATGACAATAAAACACATATCATATCATTATTATTGTTTTCCTTGCAACGACATGTATACGCTTTCATGATCTGTCCGTGGTTCCAGGGTTTGATAGTGATCTGTGTTT
Organism: Glandiceps talaboti; assembly: GCF_964340395.1. Lineage (NCBI taxonomy): Eukaryota > Metazoa > Hemichordata > Enteropneusta > Spengelidae > Glandiceps > Glandiceps talaboti. The sequence continues at coordinate 4,022,406 of NC_135551.1, forward strand.
ATGTGCTCAGTTCTCAGTTCACTATTAGGTGAAATATTTTCATAACTTTCACTGTGTTGGGCATGTAACTCTACATTCGCATACATGTCATCAGTGTGTATATGTGGTTCACTTGTTTCCGACTTTTTCGGCCTAAATCCTTTGAATCGACTGTAGACTAAAACACAAGTAATCGCTGTCAAAGCACAGCCAAGAACAAAACCACCAGTGAATGTACCAGCTATAACTGATGAACTACAGTGTTCTTCATAATACAGTTTCTCGGGGACAGCCTCAGTGCTCCGAGGCCTTCGAGTCATTGTACTAGCAACGTCACTTGTCACAGTGTGTCCCTTTGTGTTTGGAGACGTTGGTGTTGTTCTGCTGTCTGATAACATGACCAACAGTTCTGCTACAGCGCTTATTATACAATTATCGTATTCACGAACACAGGTTATTGTGTGAATACCTTCATTAGATTTATCAAATCCACCCATCGATAATACATTCTCTGTTACATTGAAAACTAGATTCTTGCTATCAATGTTTACCCCATCATACTGCCAGTATACATGTTCAGGTTTACTGTATACAATGCATTCAAATCTAACAACACCATACTCCTGTGTTACCACGGCCTTCTGGGGATATATTTCAATGTCAATGATGTCAAACGGACCTAAAAAACAGATGGAGTCAACTACGACTTCAAGTTCATGAGTCATCGTACATGTAAACTGTAGTGACTTGTCACATGTATCTGGTATCCATTCATATACACGAGATACCAAACTATCATTAACGTTATATACCTTTGTTGTGTTCAGCATACCTACACTGCCATTACTTGACCACTGCAGAGATACTTCTGGCACTCCTATACCTGATGTACATGTCAAGTTTACAGGTATTCCTTCTGTGATGTTATCGTTGTTCACAAGACATTCTGGGTCCGTATCTCTTGATTTGACGTATACATAGAACGAAGCCACGTCTGAACTGATTACTGTATTATTGGTAAATGTATCAATAACAACACATTGATATCGACCAGTATCAAACTCTGCTGTGTGAATACTGATTTGGTTGATTTGCAAATCATAATAGTTGGCTTTATGAATTATCGAATATCTGTCCTAAACAGTATCAATTAAATCACCCAGTCCTTCACGTAAAATGGCACCATCACTAATTGTGACTTCGTTTTTCACCCACGATACATTATGATTCGTTGACAGTCCGTCGACTTTGCAGAATAACCTCTTTTCACCAGGGTCTGTATCCAGAAATTCTAAAACTACAGGTCTCAGTGCAGTTGTTGGCTGCTCTACGAATATAGGACCAGGATTAACGGTTGTTACTGCAGTACATTGATGTATAAGTAAACTAAAACACACAAAGTAGTTCACAGGTTCGATCATGATATAGAATTGTACTGAAAATTTCCCGTAGTGCTAATATGACGTGCTGAAACTACTGATGTTTCATTCACAAATTATGTTTGTTCATCATGCTACCGTCATGTGGACGTGTGGACGAACTTATCGTATTATTTCATTGGCGTTGTAAATCGTTACGTCGATTTTGGCATGGTACCTTGTATGGCTCGATGACAGCTAGCCCACAAACATTGCATTAAGTTATAGCAACACCAATATAAAGAGAGGGGAGCAATAATGCTTTGCTGGATCTTTCCTTTCATGATGATGGGTTAATTGATATATTGTAAATAAGTCAGCAAAGAGTAATATTGATAAAAGTTTTCATCTTCCAGGTGATGAAGCTCCTTGACTTCAGTATTGTATTTAGGTAGATATTCTATTACAATGTTTTGTTCTATTAGAGGCATTTCCAAGTTTTAGTTTGTTAGATTTCCTAAATAAACCCAGGTCCAGTCTTAGTTTAAGTAAAAATTGACAATGACGAGGTGAGAATTGATCTGCAAAAGAAATGTTAATATACCATCCATTCCACAGTAGTTTAATGCCGTACCTGAAATCCATACAGCATCTTGATTGTATGATCATTAATTAGTTTCTGAACACACAGACATTGCACATTTGAGTGTGTGTGTCTGCAGGGCCGTAGCCTGTTCAAATTGCCAAGGGGGCAGAACTTTGTCTTGGTGCAATCATGCATTTAAATGCTAATTTACACAAATGTGCATGCAAGTTACATAATATCTATTTTAGCATACGCAATTAAATATTATAAATGTAAGGTCAGAAAAAAAAAAAATGCTGGTCAACGGGTAACCTAACCCATCACATTGGGTAAGTAGGTCGATTTCATTTTTTCACAATGCTTGACAAGGATAAAACAAACCATATGATATATAATGATAGCAAAATATTTCAGGTCGAGTTTAGATAGAACTTATTCAGTCATCTTGATACTATCTCATGCAATTTGTCTGCATAGCTACAGTTAGGAAATGTACACAATTTACGGTTAAACAAATGGTGTAGTTCCCCTCACCGTCTCTTCTCAAAAAATGTTAAGCTCGCCAATTGAAACTCGAGCATTATATTAGCCACCCCTTCTGTCACCTACACTACAGTGGAGATATAAAATCATATGGTACAATGATGCATTGGAAGGAGACAACTCCAAAGGTGAAAAGAAATTGAAAATAAGACAGTGTAGGAGGCCATTTAGAGGCATAAAATATCAAACCATAGACATAATAAAATACCAGAATTGAAACAATTATGCTATGCATTACATATTATCTGGAAGTGTATTTTGTTGTGGCAAAGCTGAAAGATATTATGCGGATGTGTACATGGTAAATGACTTCTCCTGAAGCTTAATTTGGTTCCAAAAAATCCCGAATAAAGAGCAAAACATTTCAAGACTTTCAGACTTTTGATGGCCCAAGTTTTGTTCTCTTCTTTTTAGTGCACATTGGATATTTAATCTCAATTCATGCTTGTATGCAACATCAGAGCCAAGTAAACCACTGTATAAGATATTATATAATTTGGAATAGACTCAAATGTATATTGTTACATGTACTATTCAGGAAATATAAAGAAATGTCCTTAATTTTGAAAAAAAATGCATTGCCCATCACTAGAAAAAAATATATGGGTAGGTTGAACAGCTTTTTCATTTTTTCTGGCCTAATGTCGTATCTTTCAAAGTAGTTGCCGAAAAGATGTCACATTCAAAGTAAAAAAAATGGATGGTGTTTTCTCAAATAAGTAACACAACAAAATAATCATTTTCTTTACCCAACTTCCAAAAACTGTTATGGCCTCGTTTATGTCGGAACCCAACGTGAACTCAGTGAATGCTCCTTGCCATTATCATTATAATGGAAATTGAAGTTTGGATTTTGATGTCAGGTACAGCTCTGTTTACAAATTTTTAGGGCTATTCTTTCCATAGCAAATTGTCGCTTCAAAATGAATTGCGGAATAACGCTAGTGTCAGTGTGCAATGAGATAATTATATCAAACAACATTTTAACCAAATACAACGTCGAACACAATTATTGAAAGAAATATCTTCAAATAGTGGATCTTAAACTGCGTACCTAGTTTAATAGTTTTTCAGGGCCACCAAATATTCCAAAAAGAGATCTGCCGTTTTATCAGTATAAAATGTTTTAATATAAGGAACAAGATGTAAATGAGACCGAGGGGCATCTTCGGAGTCACTGCATGCAGCATAGCAGGCGACCTCACGTTGAACGACTTTTTCCGTCTTTCTTTTGAGTTTCACTCACTGACATTATAATTGCGACTTGCTATCTTCAAATGAAGGAGACTTTCAAGACTACTGTTGCTCGCGGAAAATGCACAGTGCATGTGCGCACTTCTTTTGTACTTTCCCGCACAAAGAGTTTTTAATTTGCTGTAAAAGTTACAATTTTTAACTGGACACATTTTTATTCAAAGTTAAGCCAGCGTACAATAGCGATATAAGATACATTTTAGCCAGGAGTCAGTGTACAGTCACTTTAGTTTCTTTCGTTTTTTCCAAAATCTCAAGGGGGGAGGGGCAGCTGCCCCCCTTGCCCCCCCCCCCCGCAGTCTACGGTACAGGTGTGTGTGTGTATTTGTTGATCAGGTATCATATATTAGTACCATTGATATAATACCTAGGGTGCCACAATATGGTGACATTTGAATAGTGGTCAGTTCTTTGTAATGTGGTACAAGTGACTATCATTTCCTAGCTTTTTGTAAATAAAAAACACTGGCATCATTCTTTTGATGAAACTGTATTTGTTCTGTGTTGTGTTCCTCAAAACCACATTTGAACTGTACTGTGCTGTGAAACTGAATAGAATACATCAAGATGATAGAAGATGGAATGAATGCATTATATTCCTAGGTCATGTATATTAACAAGGATACCTGTATCTACATTAGTGTTGCAGTTTGTATACTCATATTCACCCTGTACTATTATAAACTCATCACAGATTTCTGTCAAAATTTTAGAACATCTCTTTCTGATGAATATAACTGTTCTCGACATGTCCATCCACCCCTCCACCCCTATTCATTTATTAGATTCTTCCAATGTTTCGATAAAAGTGAACAATTGAGGTGACTTTGTAATTAGACTATGACCTTCACCTTGAATCGAAAAGATCATGCGATAAGTGAGTTGCCTGTCCTCTAAAACCAATTTATGGACAAATTCCATCATATCTATAGCACTTCGGGACCATGAGATTCAGTACTTTCATATTTTGGTATAATCACAGCTAGCTCTCAATACCAGCTGTCTTGGTAACAGAAGTTTGTAATAAAAACAACTCCGCATATGCCTTTGCTGTATTTTTCCTGAAAAACTGTATAATTTGCTATTTTCTAACCGATATTCATCTATAAAGATCATGTCTGATGTTAGCAATAGAAAGATTCCGACCGTATTTTAATAATTACAAAAAATTAAGATGACATTGAATTTTGACAAGGACCTTGACCTTGGATCGAAACAATCATGTAATCAGTGAATTGCTTGTCCCCCAAAACAAACAGGGGATATTGACAGCAGTGGTCTTGGTAACAGCTCTGTCGCTATAAAGCAACTTCATATATACTTTTCTCGTGTTTTTTTCGGAAAGATTGTATGTTTGGCTATATTCTGACGGACTTGCAGCTTTACCATTCATATCTGATGAAGTATCCAGAAAATCTTCAGTGAATGTTTCGATAAAAATCAAACAAATTAAGATGAATTTGAATTTTGACTATGACCCGAACTTGAATCGAAAAGGTGATGTGATCATTGAGTTCCCTGTCTCCTCAAATATATATACACATCCTTTAATTATGATTATAGTATTTCTGGGGCACGAGATCTCAGATATGGCGTTTTAAATGTTTTAGCCTCCTTCAAAATAATGTCAATGTTACCATGGAAACCGTCTCCTGTGAGTTTGCGCAAGAGAATCCAGAGAGGCAACATTAGTTTTCTGAAGGCCCAGATGTTACTCTAACCAAATATACTGGCAAAATTTGCACTTCAAGCCGGGCAATTGTTTTTCAAAATTTCAGCCTTGGCGCCCGAGGTGGACTTTGGTGTTAAGGGTAAAATGTTCAGAATCTTACAGTCAATGTATGGTGGGCCATAAGATTAAAGCGTGTGTCAAATCTCAGAATAATATATCTCAATACTTTGAATTTCCAACTGTTGTTAGAAAATGGTGTATTTTAAGCCCATTATTGTTTTCCTTTTTTATAGGGGAGCCTCAATACAATGCTTGTTAATTCGGGACATGTTGGCATACAGTTGACACAGGAACTTTACAACATTGTATCCCTTCTTTATGCAGATGATATTGTAATTTTTGCTGATTCAGTTAGAAACCTACAGCACCTTATAAATGCTTTACACCACTTTTGTACGAAATGGCACATGAAAGTAAACTTAGACAAAATAAAAATGATTATTTTTCGAAAGGGGGTTATCCAACTCGTTCTGAGACATGGCACTTTGGGAATTCAAAAATCCAAGTTGTCTCGTACAATAAATACCTGGGCCTAATGTTATCCTCAAGAAACATGTGGTCAAAAGCAGTGAAAATTCTGACAGACCAGGGTAATAAAGCTATGAAAATAATATCAGTTGCTACTTCCATTATAGGTTTCCTTACGTTTCTCTGCCATTTAAAACTTTTTCTGGGGATATCAATATTATGATATCTTAGAAAAAATAGAAAGAAAATGATGTAGGAAAATATTAGGAGTTCCTAGTCACACACTAAATGAAGCAGTCACGGGGAATGTGGGCGCCACCCTGTTTTTAAATCTACATTAAAGCGATGTGTAAGTTACTGGTTAAAACTTATTGAAATGCCAAGTGAAAGACTTCCAAAACAAGCATATCTAATGCAGCAGCTTTACAATTTAGATAGAATGGGTAGACATACTTGGGCAACTTCGTCAAAAAATATTTTATTCTCATTTGGTTTTGGATTGGGTGTCCCAAGAAGTAGGAAATAACGATTAGGGTAATAGGAAGAAGTGGTTAGGGTTTGGTAAGCATCCTATTAATATTAATGAGCTATTTACATAAATAACTATTTTCAATAATTAGGCATTATCTTCATAGTGCATGACTGTGTCAAATTTAATGTAAGTTGTAAATATGTTGATGTTAACAGGGTGCATGTGTCTTATCTTGATGTAGCATTTAATCCAAATGAGTAATTTGCATAATTAATGATTTTAGGTAATTAGCTATATCTTGCCAATACAGACTTTAACTTCCATGTTATTTGGTACATACTTCAAACATAACAAAACACCTTTCCCTCTAAAGCTTATTTACATAGCTCTAAGTTATAATATGTCATTTGCATAATTAATGATTTCAGTAATTAGACTACCGGTATCTCTTAAGAATACAAACTTTAAATTTCATATAATTTGATATATCAATTGATGACAAAAAGTGCAAGTGTATGATATAGTTTATAATTGTAGTTAGTCATTTGCATAATTACTAATTACTAGGCTATATCTTAAGAATGTAAACTTCAAATTGCATATAATCTGGTACATAAATTGATGATAATAAAGCACATGAGTTTGATATTTGCTGATGTGGTTTATAATTGTAATCAGTCATTTGCATAATGAATGTTTTTTATTAATTAGACTAAAGAACGCAAGCTTACAATTTTATAATTTGGTACATACCTTGATAATAACAAAGTGTATGTGTCCTATAAGGCTTGTTGATATAGCTATCTTAATGACTCATTTGCATAAAAATAATGATTTTCAGTAATTAGACAATATTTTAAATAATGCACATTTCAACTTCCACATTATTTGGTACATACATAACAAAGCTTACATGTCACATAAAGCTTGTTTACATAATTATTAGTTTTAATGTGTCATTTGCCTAATTAATTATTTTAATTAATAGAATAAACTCATTAAAATGCTGTATTTCTAAGTGAGTTTCTATCTCGCATTTCTGATATCAATCAGCAACAATATGGCAAACGAATATATCACAGAAACCAAAACTACGTTCATATTATTTATTCAAAAGTCTACTCGAACCAGAAAAATATTTATTTTTAAGTTTCAACAGTCAATTTACCCGCTCTTTAGCTAGATTTCGTTGTTCAGCTTTGCCATTGGCAATTGAAGAAGGAAGGCGACATAACATTGACCCGTGGAATAGAATTTGCAAGATTTGTGACAGTGGTGACGTAGAAGATGAATATCACTTTCTTTTAGTACGCTTCTTCTATGACAATGAGAGGAAAAAATACATCCCAATAGAATTCAAAGCCGAGCTAAATTTTAATAAATTCATAAGACTGATGAGAACAAACAAACCTGAACTTCTAACATCATTATGTAAATGTGTATACAATGCATTTAAACAAAGAGAGACGCTTACAAGTGAAATAATGTAATACATGTACTCGTATTTATTCCAACCAATGATATGTGACTTTGACTTTGACTTTAAGTTTGTTGTAAATCTATTTCGTTGTATATGGACCGAGGGCCTTGTAAAGCAATGAACATATTATTAATATTATTATTATTATTATCATTATTCCCTCAGTGAAATGCCGATATTTTATGCAAAGATTTACAGGTACATTTTATGTGTTTATAGCTTCACTGAATGTCATCAAACATATCCGCTCACGCTTCATAGATTCGTCAACATGCAATAAAACAGCGCCACCAATATGAATTACCTTTATAGCATACACCTTCTCATACATACATGTAGACTACACGTAAGTGGTGAATCGATTCATAACAGTATTTACACTTGTGTGTAGTGATTGTACTAACAGAAGTTGTTCCAATATATGACGTCTTATCGTCATTACAGGATAATTTCAGTACAATTTTACATCATGATTCAAACATTGTACTTCGTGTGTTTTAGTTTATTTACACATCAATGTACTGCAGTAACAACCACTAATCCTGGTCCTATATTCGTAGAGCAGCCAACAGTTGGACTGAGACCTGTAGTTTTAGAATTTCAGGACACAGACCCTGGTGAAATGAGATTATTCTGCAAAATTGATGGGCTGTCGACGAATCATAAGGTATCGTGGGTGAAGAACGAAGTCACAATTAGTGATGGTGCCATTTTACGTGAAGGACTGGATAATCTAATTGATACTGTTGAGGACAGATATTCGATAAATCATAAAGCCGACTATTATGATTTGCAAATCAAACCAATCAGTATTGACACAGCAGAGTTTGATACTGGTCGATACCAATGTGTTGTTATTGATACATTTACCAATAATACAGTAATCAGTTCAGACGTGGCTTCGTTCTATGTATACGTCAAATCAAGAGACACGGATCCAGAATGTCTTGTGAACAACGATAACATCACGGAAGGAAGACCTGTAAACTTGACATGTACATCAGGTATCGGAGTGCCAGAGGTCACTCTGCAGTGGTCGAGTAATGGCAGTGTAGGTATGCTGAACACAACAACGGTATATAACGTTAATGATAGTTTGGTATCTCGTGTATATGAATGGATACCAGATAAATGTGACAAGTCACTACAGTTTACATGCACGATGACGCATGAACTTGATGACGTAGTTGAATCCATATGTACTTCAGGACCGTATGATATCATTCATGACGGCGAAGTTGAAATTCAACCTGAACAACTTCATGTACAAGCTGAAAATGAAACCGCAAAATTTACCTGTAGTGTAAATGGAAACGAAGAAAAAGAATTATCTTGGTATTATAACGGAGTATCGATAAACGACCAAAGTCATAGTGTTGTTTTTAACATCACGGGATCGTCAATCTTCATCAGCGGATTCAGTAAAGAACACGATGTAGGAAGTCATCATGTTTTATGTGTTGCTGAATATGAAAAATGTAATTTCAGTGCAAATGGCATATTGAACACTATGTTAGAGTTACTGCCATTATCGACGACTCAAAGTTTGACTGATAAGATAGCAACAACCACCGATAAAACAGCCAAGGAAACATCTGCCTCATCAACAACACCCACAACCACAGAGGATAGTATCAATCCATCTCCAGGTACTAGTAATATTCTATTCATAGTGTTAGGTGTAGTTGGGGCATTGCTTTTGTTTGCCCTCATTTTAGTCATCGTGGTATGCTGTGTAAGACGATCTCATCCACAAAGTACATGTAAACCTGATAGCAACACAGGTGAAGAAATGATAAATATTGAGGGAAGCGAAGTTCAAACTGGGAATCGATCGAATGAAAACACCAACCATTACGTTGATGACAATGAATTGATTGGACAAGAACGTACAACATGCAATGGCACCGAATCGGCCATTGTCGACAATGTACCTTTTACCAATGGAATGGCTGGCACTGAAAATAACCAGCAAAGGGAGGAGGAGGAAAAGGAGGAAGACTACGACGACGACGACGACGACGACATTGAACAGCAGCGACAAAATCAGCAGTCTAACGCCATGACGGACACCACACAAGAGACTTCAAGTAACGGAAGAGAAGGTGACCCAATAACTAACATTGACGCTGAAGACGATATGCCGTGTGATAATTCACCGCCAAACAGAACGGGGTCACGTCAGTCTGAGGTCGCATATTCATTTTATGACATAAGTGTAAGTGAAGGAGACAAAGTAGAACAAGCAGATATAAAGATGCAAGATGAGAAAGATGAGAAAGACATAGTTATCATTTAATGGCGTTTGTAGAGTATTTTTTTCAAAATTGAAATGATACATTGTTATTTTTCAAAATAATCAAATGAAAGTCGATAATAGCTTTTTTATTTTTTAAATTTAATCCATTGTAAGATATAATACATTCGTAAATTTACAGGCTGGGAGCGTTACAAATTTTGGAATTTTCACGAAGTCAAATAAGGAACAAAATCTCTTAAAATTATCTTGATTTGAGCGTTCCGTGTTCATTTACTCGTAAAACAACAAGTCATAAATTACTTCGAAGCTAAGAGGTCAAAAACAATTACGATCATAGTTCCGTTTACATGATAAGTATACTCACGATGTCTCGAATGACATTTTTTGACAAGTAAACGACATGGCGACCTATGGACGAAACCCGTACAGCTAAAATACCAACATTTTGGTAAATTTCACAATGGAATCATATTGTACCACCGAACTGCAAAAAGTAAAGGAATGGGTACAACGTTTTTTTTTCATGTGTACGCGGAATACTAAATAAGAACATTTCTAACGTTTACCTTCCTGGTTTAAATAGGTATTAAATCAATATGTTTACACAAACCTTGTGATATACTAGTAACGAAGAACCACATTTTATTGCTGTGTCTGAACAAACAGTGCAGACATACGTTATTCGATACACTCCTGTTTATTACCTTGTCAGTTATTTTATGAGTTTAATTTGTGTAACCCTCGATGACCTTACAAGTACACAGGTTTGTATCACTAGGCGTTCCTATGCTAAGGCGTTTTATATCACGACTGTCATGTAATTGACCAAATGCAATTCTGGACGTGGTGTTGACCATTATGAACAAAACGTTTGTTGTCAGTACTAATCATATTATAAGACTGAATCACACTTACAAACAGATCTTACAACAGAACAATTCATCAGATAACTGTCCATCATCACTGACATTGAATACACGTTCTCATTACAGCTAAGGGAACCATATCGCATCCCATCATGTTTTATCACATCACAGATACGTCATATCACGTAATAACACATGGTTATAGCCAACCATATCACATCCCATCACGTGTTATCACATCACAGATACGTCATATCACGTAATAACACATGGTTATAGCCAACCATATCACATCCCATCACGTTTCATCACATCACAGATACGTCATATCACGTAATAACACATGGTTATAGCCAACCGTATCACATCTCACCACGTTTTATCACATCACAGATACGTCATATCACGTAATAACACATGGTTATAGCCAACCGTATCACATCCCATCATGTTTTATCACATCACAGATACGTCACATCACATAATAACACATGGTTATAGCCAACCGTATCACATCCCATCACGTTTTATCACATCACAGATACGTCATATCACATAATAACACATGGTTATAGCCAACCATATCACATCCCATCATGTCTTATCACATCACAGATACGTCATATCACGTAATAACACATGGTTATAACACATCTACATATTCATTTCGAAACATTCCCCATCATATAATATCGAGCCACATAATCACATTTAAAAAAACAATCACCATATTTACAAAGTTACACTTACTTATAGTTCATATCGCTATGTGATACACTATTTCTGTCTGAAGCATATTATAAACAATACAAGAGAATTACTCCAGGAATATATTCGTTCAGTAATACAGTACACGTTCGTACTTATTCATTTCTAGTGTATCCATCTTTATATATATCCTTGAAGCCTCTGTAATCACCTTTAGAGATATAATGCTCGTTATTGTAATATAGATATAGAGTGGTTTGATTTGATTTTTTACACAATTGGGTCACTCTCTAAAGATTTCATAACTGCCTGAGAAATGGATTGAATTTACAAAACAGGTTAACCAGGAACATTAAAGCACTGTTACAGCAACTGTTTTCTGTTTTTGTCTTGTCTTGCCCGGTCTTGTGTTTTACAGTTAATGGTCTTTGTGAAAGTGGTCATCAGAAACATTAGTTATCTAATATCGACAACTTATTATTCGCTAGCACCACAGATTTGGGACTATTGCGAAACGGAAATTATCGTTTCTCAAAATTGGACGACAGATGGTGATTTCTTTACATTTGAAGTCATGTAAAGAAATTATCCGATCTAAACATGGCACTAAATAGTCAAATACTGAAACAAGCGGGAACGCCCTTCTTCCTGATCACTAGTTTAAATGTTTGCATGTAAACAGATATTGGAATGTCCGTCGTTGCCTCAAGGCTGCTCAAGTGACCTGGTTTGTACGAAGTATTATGGTTTTTATCGTCCTATTTTTCAGTTTTACCCGATAATCTGTGAAGCTATGCTCGTTCATTTGCCCCTCACTGTATCACAGTGCTTGATGTTCATACGTCACAAAGCACTCATACAGCATGCCTCTGTTACATTATTGTGGGTTGAGTTGCCTCATAGTAGGAATTTCTTATTTTATACCACATACCCAGTCATTCACTGGCGAACCACGCCACGTCAGTTAGTAGAATACATACTAAAAGTGTAGTGATGGAGTAAATTGACCATCATTCTAAACCACACATTTACAAGTTTTAGAAATGGACAATAATAGTAAGCAGATTAATTTATTTAGCATCAGTAAATTTCCCAGGCGTGAATATGTATATACCAAGAGGTCGGACAGTGTTCAAGCAGTCAGACAGCTTCGCCAAAGCAACCACTCAAAAGTACAGTACGAAATGTAATAGTGTAATCAAACTAGTTTTTTCGATGTTGATGACACTGTATTTACAACAAATATATCACCAACACTCAACCCGAGTCAAAGTGCATATAGCTGACATATCAGTAGCGGAGTTATTCACGGTTTACGACGACCCTTTTCCATTTACGATAGAAAACTAAGCGTACGCGAAGTACTATAATAATAGGAAGGTGTGTATTAAAAGTAGCAGTCAGACATTCAACGGTTACCAGTCAATATGGATGCGGAAGGACTAGCAGACGAACTTTCACGGCCTACCTGTTGGTAGGCAGTGTATCATTTATTACCATCGTTTGCTTTTATTTGAATAATCATATGTACCACAGCAGAAATGGCAATCCATACTTATGTTGCACGTTTCTACAAATCCACAAAATCACAAAATATTCTAATTATCCTAAAAGTATATGCATTGCCCTAGATTTACTCTCTCAAGGTCATCTGCAAGGAGTCTAGTCTGGATGTGATAGTACCTGTGGTTTAATCACAAAGTGGTTTATCTGATATACATCATTTACATTGCTATACATTTTATTAGACTCGTGATAGGTGATTTTAATGTTCAGAAGTTAAAACTGGAATTCAGTTCCGAGAGAAAATGTTAACTTTAAAATGTATTTTATCACGGTAATAAAGATTGGTTCTATTTTTCATCTTCATATGATTGTATGTTTAGGAATACACATACCCACAATCACTTGTGAGCTAATATATTCTATTCAAGGAGAGTCGTAATACAAAATGGCGTTATTAAGTATTAACGAACTATCAAAAAACTGTCACCGTTTCGTTTGTTTGTTTGTTTGTTTGTTTGTTTGTTTAAATACCTGTGACGATATGTCTGATAATATTCGTAAATGGCTAATAACACCATTTTGTATTATGACCATAGGATATTAGCCCACAAGCACCCGTGCATGTGCTGTATTCGATAGGATAGGTAAAATGGAGTTACTCGTAGAGATGGTGAAAGGGGTAAGTGATGGTGGTAACTTTAACTCGTCGTTACGGGAGTGGTTTAAGTACATTACATTTGTAACCTACTTGACCCTTATAAACGCCGTCAAACCGTCACATGATTCCACAAAACCGTTGTTGGGTAGCTGAGGTAATATTAAGCGGATTAATAATGAACACACTCACGATTACCGATTGAAATTAAATTTCACTTCTGCTGAACTTCCTTCCCTGCCCCACTCCACATCCTCTTTTACAGTTCTGACTTCGTTCCTCCATAAGTGGCACAAATCGGTATTTATCATATTAGCATAAGCCTACTTTACCTGCCATTAAAAACTCAATAAATAGTTGTAACCGATAAACGTCTGTGCTAGCGTCTCTTATCATGATCATCCCCTATTTCAATCCACGTGTCAATAAATTATCGCCCTTCAATGTTTCAGCGTGGCAGGTAATTTCAGTTGTAAACATAATAGTTGATATTAACTCGGTGCAGTCTCTATAAATGGAGAGATACGATGAGAATTAATACCGCATGTATTAAACCCCTTCAATATGGTGGAAAAATGAAAGTCCATCTATGTTGGGTGTACCTCAATGTATAAGTGGGATTTAGAAACATGAGACCACGTAAAGCTCATAAGATATAAGGGTCGTGTTAGGGGCGAGAACAATATGATAGAAAACTAAATTCTTTTACTTTGGGGGTGGGGTGGGGTGGGGTTTGAACCATTTTAGTTCTCATTCTACAAAAACGATTTTAGTTTTAATGAATCTGTAAACTTAAATACAAATATATATTTTTTTTTAAAAAGTCAAATTTAGAAATGGAGGATATTTTGCTATAGTAAATGCAAGGCACTTAAATAAATTAAATTGTCAACAAAAGAACTATTTTTCCTTACTACATACTGGCTATATATTCATATCACTACATACTACTACATACTGTCTTAGTATTCATAGCACTACATACTACTACATACTGTCTTTGTATTCATAGCACTACATACTACTACATACTGTCTTTGTATTCATAGCACTACATACTGCTACATACTGGCTTTATATTCATAGCACTACATACTACTACATACTGGCTGTGTATTCATAGCACTACATACTACTACATACTGTCTTAGTATTCATAACACTACATACTACTACATACTGGCTGTGTATTCATAGCACTACATACTACTACATACTGGCTGTGTATTCATAGCACTACATACTACTACATACTGGCTTTGTATTCATATCACTACATACTGGCTGTATATTCATAGCACTACATACTACTACATACTGGCTATGTATTCATAGCACTACATACTACTACATACTGTCTTTGTATTCATATCACTACATACTACTACATACTGGCTGTGTATTCATATCACTACATACTACTACATACTGGCTGTGTATTCATATCACTACATACTACTACATACTGGCTATGTATTCATAGCACTACATACTACTACATACTGGCTGTGTATTCATAGCACTACATACTACTACATACTGGCTGTGTATTCATAGCACTACATACTACTACATACTGTCTTTGTATTCATAGCACTACATACTGCTACATACTGGCTGTGTATTCATAGCACTACATACTACTACATAATTATCGATTTGAAATTGATTGTGCTGTACATTTTCAATTTTGGCCAATTTAGTTAGCGGGAGGGGGGGGGGGGGGGTCTGAGGCCTAAGTAAAAAATTTAGTCTTTTATCCTGCATTAAACTGTTGATCTCGCCCCTTAATGTGATTAAAATATGGTATGACACTGATGACGTAGGTTCATTTTGAACAATGACATTTTTAATAATCTGTTTCTTCCGCCTATAACTTGATTTATAGAAGTAAGCATTAACGCGCATTCTCTTATTCTGCCATAGGACTAATTATATATATTAAACCCGTGGAGAGTGACTCTCTATGCATATACACATACATGGGGTATATATATATATATATATATATATATATATATATATATATATATATATATATATATATATATATATATATATATATATATATATATATATAATGTGTGTGTGTGTGTGTGTGTGTGTGTAACGGCTCCTGTGTATCTTGCTTGATACTGAGTTATGTATATATATATATATTTACCTTTACTAACCATACTCTCCACTGGTATTTACCGAAGGACAAGATATTGTTCGTAATATTTTTTGGTCAAATAGCATTTCAAATGGTTCTGTCAGTAGCCAAATTTTAGACGGATGCAAATTAGCTCTCTTTTTTTCACGTGAATATAGGTGGACATGAACATTCAAGTAAATTGACCAATTCAAAACTGTAATATAATGAGGCATGTAAGTGGTACATAGACATACCTACATACGGTAGTAAGACACCGTCTAAATTCTCATCACACAGCTGTAGTTTGAGTTATGAAATAACTGATCTGCAGGGAAGTGAAGTATCGGCACACGTACACACGAACTGTGCGAATAATCAGTATATTAATACAACAACTTATTATCCATAAATGAAGTAAAAATAGCAAGCAGTGTACAGAACGTTTCTTTTTGGTATCACATTATTCTAAAACATCTAGCAGAGAACACATACACCTACCAAACATAATATAATTAAATTCCTCGTGAGTTTAGAATGTTAACAATCAGTGATATAGAAGTCTGCTTATAACACTTGTTGTGTGAGGGGGTTGAGAAGCAAATCGATTTCACATTTGGGACGCTCTGATATAGTTTGATATCATTAAAATATTAAAACCCATTGTGGTACTCATTCAATAAATATGTCATATTAATAACCGTTGATTCCTGGAGAAAAGTTCATTCAGATGTAATAGATACACCAGTAGAGGGCGGATTTCATTGAATGTGGTGGATTGGCAGAGGGGGACGTTGAACGTTGGACGCTGATAATGTTGGCAGTGCTGGTGTCTAGCCTTGGCTGTTCTGGCCTTCATTTCTGACAAGTGCAATGGACTTCTAAACATGGGAATTAATTGAACTATAACAATTTAACCCCAGGTCATGCTTTATAACAGGTTTTATAATACGATATCTTTTTTTGTATGTTTATACGGCATTACGTGTTTTCCTCATCCCGATTTACATGATAGTAGAATAGAGGTGTTCAATATGTCATGCACTTAGCTATATACCAAACAATGTATGATGTGACATTCATCATCTGGCAGTGAAAGGAAGTACATAAGTGTTCATGAAAGAAGTGGTGACTGAGTAACAAAGGAACTACAATTACAAAATATTAGAGCCCATACAAATAACCTTATGCTGTGTTTAAGAGAGTTTTCATTTTCTTCTTTATTTTATTTCAGTCCATCATTTTAAATTTGATATGAGGCAAATTAATTTCCCTTAACATACAATAAATATCCGTTAAAAGTTACATATTGACGAGAACTACTGTACACCACAAACCCAGCATGAAGTCTAACCCATACTTTGTCACCCCTTGTCAAATCCAACATAACGCTATTAGATGCCATTCCATGATTCCCACTATCCGAATGCCGTGTAGCGGCACAAGGTAAATGAACATTATTTTTCATCAAACATGCGTGTGAAGGATCAACCGTGTTTGTACATACAGAAATCGTAAAGTAATAAATACCATCCACTGGACATGTAAATTTACCAGTAGAAGTACTATACCCGTTCCCAATGTTTACGTACACCTTGTTGTAGATAATAGGTGTGTCAGCTAAAGACTTTGGAATTGATGATGTTCTCGAAACTGAAAACGCGACTTTGTTTGGATACCCTATGTATTGGATTTGACCAGAATCTCCCTTCTGTCCCTTTAAACCTTTCGGCCCTGTCAACCCTGTCGGACCTCGAGATCCTTGGATTCCAGGTTTGCCTGTTGCACCACTCTGACCTTTATGTCCAATTGGACCAAGAGATCCTGAAATTCCGAAAAACACAGGTGTAGATAACAACGATCATTTTTGTTTCCAGTATTACTATCGATAGCTATCCTATAGAGTACCTTAGAATAGCTACTGACTGACGTCACTATTAGTATTGGACCTGGAGAGCCGGGTAATCCTACAAAATTGAAAAACAAACGTGAAACTGATACATGAAGTGAATAAAAATATCATGGAATGTGAATTATAACGTAATTTGACCTTGTATCCTGTAACCACAGAGGTGACTTCACTAGTTGAAGTTCTAGCGAAATTCAAACCATCATTGATATAAATATATTTTTACATTGATTTATGTTAACTATTGATAAAATGTTTTAACTGGTCCATTGTGTTTTAAACTGACTATCCCTTGTAAAATGTAAAAGAAAAAAGACAGGGTTGAACACATAGTAACTTTACGTATAAAATCAAATATCTTTCAATACTCCTCTTTCGGATTACCCTTAGCCTAAAGCGATTGAATCGTTTTATTACCATTGATACTGCTGTACTTGGGAGGTGGAAATAATGATGACGACACCAATTTTAGTTTTGGTAACCATGGCGTTTCACTCTTGAGATACGATGTCAACTCCAGAATAACAATAATGGACACGCACGCACACACACACACACACACACACACACACACACAGGTAACACCGTTTACTTATACATTGTGCATGAAATGGCTGTATACTACTGCTTGATTGTTGTGATTATTTACTTTGCATAAACTAACATATGCCAGATTCGTGCTTTACACATCTGTTCAAAGTATACGTAGTTCATATATGATTATTGCCTCCCATACTGACCTGTTGCTCCTATTGGACCAAGTGCACCTGGCATTCCTGCAACATTGAAATTAGTAATTTTAGTTTGTGTTGTAACACATTGTCTCAGTTCAAGAAATGTCAGGACGTCAAATAACCATTGAAATCACACGATAATACATCGTAACAATGTACACAGTGAGGAGATTATCTACTTAACGCTATGCACATCAAAATTATAAACAATGTGGGATTATTTTTTGTTTCCTGATTCCCTAGGTAATTTGAAACAAATTTTGCTTACAACCAAGCAATATTCATTTTTCAAATTGATCACGCAATTTGTTTTCCTTTGTCTGGGTTCTAAATTCAAACATTTAACATGGGATAATGTTCACCTGGTTCATATTTACAACCCACCCTTGCCTTCAAGTTGATTCTACAATTAAATTGTATTTTATTCATTACTAAAAAAGAAAAACTGACTGACCTTTCTGTCCCTTTGATCCAACTGCACCATGTGTGCCTGGGATTCCTACAAAATTAGAACAGAAAGAAACCTTTGCTTGGCTATCATAACAAAGAAACGTACTTAGAAAGGGTAAAATATCACAGCTGATAACTTCAGCAATGACAGGTTGACATATTGTAAATCCAAGATATGTTTTTTATTTACACGCTTAGTTGTAAAATTCAAACTCCAAAATCACCTGTAAACATTGACGGTAAATAATGACACAGTTTTCAAAGGTATGAATTCCAAAGTTTAATAAGATGTAAAATGTTTTGTAATTGTACGTACAAGACTGTCTCTGTCAACGTAGGAAGCCAAAATAAAATTGTTTTATAAATTAAAATTCCGAAATGAAAACCTACTCTTCATCACTATGCCCACTTTAAACTTTCCAATTGGTGTATATGAATAAAGGACTTTATCATTTAGAGCTCGTTCTTCCTCCTCTTACACATTTTACTTTTTATTGATAATCACAATATAAGGTGTTACGGTGTTAAGGTATAACTAAATGTTACATGTTTACTAAATTCCAAAAAATGGCATCACAAAAGACAGTATTTATAATATTAAGGAAATGGTCATCACTGGTGAATGGAATAGAATATACTTAAAGGATGATTATCTTTCAAATGAAAATCTATGTAAACCACTGAATTCACTGTAACAATTTATTTGACAGTTCGTATTGGTAACAAAGAATACTAAACGCATTTAATCACATTGGCAAAAAGAGTTAATTTCCATCAAAACACAACATCGCGTTTAATTATCAAATAAACTGTTGTGTATTAATACATAATGTACTTGTACCTGGTGTGCCAGGTATACCAGGGAGTCCATTTCGACACTTTCCAAGTTTTTGACGCTCATCTTCAGGTTCAGTAATTGGGTTGTCAGAATCCTTCTGTGGGACGTCAGAACCGATTGAACGTTGGAACAAACCCATCAAACCACAGCACAGTAAGATTAATAGCCATTGACAGTTCATTATGACGATTTGTGTTCCTAAGCATTGGAACAAAATGAAAATATGCGAGTATAATACATAACACTGCGAAGTGGATTCAAGTCAAGCAACCAGCAACTTCATTGGAAATGTTATTGCTAGAATACAGTAAATGGTTGTCAGATTCTTTATCGAAGAACAAAAAAATAAGTGACAAAAAATCATTTGTACCAGTAGCAATGGTGACAGACTTTGTTTATTGACGACAGATACCGACTCTTAACAACATTACCAACCGATGTGCGACCTTTTGAAATAATTGTAAAATATTAACTCTAACAGAAATAATTACGATTTCTGGATTTTTCTTTATTGATTTGTACTTACAATAAACAAATCCACAAACTCTACTGGGATTATCTGGTTTAACAGTGAACAAGAGTGAGTCTTTGTTCAGGTAAAAATTAATTCTCAGGATACGCAATTTGTGGCATTGAGTCATGATGGGCGATCGCAATTTGTTATATAGTAGCCGGCTTTGAATATAGAGGTTGTAGGTTCGAGCCCCGTCGCTGCCGTTTGTTTATGAATGGCTAAAGTCCTTGGGCAAGATTTGAACCACGACAGGGCCTCAGTCAACCTAGCTGTATAAGTGGGGACCTGGTAGGATAGCGGTTTTAATGTGAATGCTTTAATCACATCATATTTATAAAGGCCGCAATGGATTGTATGCTAACCAGGGAGTTGGGGAAGTAAAGGGCATTGTGCCGCTATAGGTCCGTGCCAGGGGTTATGATTGTAATAAATTAAAGACCTGTGAGCACAGAGTGGGAAACCGCTATATAAAAACCAACATTAGTATTATCATTGCGTTCTGGAAAGGCGAAAGGCTTATTAATGTGTACGTATGATTGTATTTTGAATTAATTTATTTTACCACCAGGTGTTAACCGGATCAAACCATCATGACAAACACGGATGCAATAAAACCATTTAATCAAATATTTAAAAAGTGTTTATCATTTATGGAACTATAAATAAGTCTACTGGACATTTTAATGAGATTCGTAGCTATAATGTTGTACACATTATAAGTAAATATCCTTTAGAGTGTATCGTTAACTGGTGGTTTGATATGAGAAATTCTTTAATCTTTCAATTATTTAACAAAATTAATGTACTTAACTAACAAATCAGAAAGACTAGAGTTTCATTTAGGAGGCACATTTTTTTCACATCTGACACAATGTTTTTTGTCACTCATTACACTTTGCACACCAATAAATTGTTTATGTGTTTGAATATTGCTTGTCTCGTCCGATAGTGATGTTGATTTGTGTTCACAGGGAAATAAAGTGTATCATTATATATGCCTGTGTGCTAGCAATGTCTGTAAACTCCATAGTCACTCTGGTTTGGTAGTATTAAGTGGTTTGATCTGAATATATGCAAAAATAAGTTGTAGCAATAAACCTAGTGTGAGACATAAAAATATCGTGCTGCATAACTAAAACTCTATAGTTACTCTGGTTTGATAGTAAATGGTTTGATCTGAATATATGCAAAAATTCAATAGCCATATAATACAATAGCTTACTGTAATACATGTTATCAATGGTGGAGTCGTGTACCACTCTTACTGGAAATTTAAAATGGGGTGTCCTTCTAAAATCGTGCTCTATTTATACATTTACAAATTTGGTGCGTAAACTTAAAATCGTAAATCGTATGGAATGACGTGGTACTATTGATAAGAGAAGATAACCACAATGAAATCCTCTCTTGCCAGATTTGAAATCGTTTCCGTATTGTAATACAGTAAATGAGACACATGTAGATTACACATTTCTCAATCATAAAATCAACTACAATTACAAGAAAGTACAAATGACAACAAAACCAAATTTCCTTTGACACTGTGTGCACACATATGTTAACTGTTAGGACACATATTGATGTTACCACGACGGATAGTGTTTTAACGGCTAACAAATCATTTAGTCTGAGACACACACAGAATGTCGAGATTAGCAAGTATTTTCAAACTGTCAACTGTGGTTTTACTGTCATAAAGTCTAAACTTAACAGAACATGATATCAATAAGCCTTGGTTATTACATGGTATAGAGGTAAAGAGCGGTTGACGAAAGATGCTGGACTACTAAGACTACTTGAAAATAGAAATGCCATAACAATGTAACGTGAGCGGCTTTGCGAGCGCCCTCCAGTGGTAAAGACACCACTGGTGATGAATGGTAACCAGTGGACGTATGATTGAATTCACAATCACTTCTCATTTTTTTCAAAGATACACTGTCTTTATTTAAGAATTATACGTACAAGTCTGACTTAGCGGTATACGATTTCAGAAATAACGGTTTATGTAAAGATCACTGAGAGTACGGTCGGGCAAAGAAAACTGACATAACGTTTTTAAAATTAATAAATTGTGATAAAAATCTACCCAAAGCAGTTATGTTAATAAAATTAAGTCCGTGCATGAATATATGTATTGTCACACAACATTCATCTATATAGTAGTGTTACCAATGACAGAATACAACTGGCTAATATTCACAAAGTTTTGACGTGACGCGAGGTCACAGTGAACTCTCAGCTGTCATGAAGTAATGATACTTAGTCTAATAATATCTAATCACAGGTAGCTGGAAGAACAATGACGTCATTGTTTGACTAATTTATATATTCACTTATTCTCCAATCGTCGTTTTCTGCACAACTGGATGAATAACATTCTGACGTTTTGATGAATTTCATTTCTTTCTTGTTTATACTACATCATGCATTCCTCCAGTCTATCAATTGACATTAAATTTACTGTCCTAGTGAAACACGTGATCTACAAAATTGCAAATAAGGTATCGATTCCTATCCAACATTTAACAACACTATCCATTTCTACATTTCAAGTAGTAAATGAGTACAAGAACGGCTTAAATCTATCTTCGATTAGTTTCACGCCCGAGTGAGATTTTTGAGAAGATTGAAATTCTATATTGTGAAAATCAGACTCAAAAAAAGGTCTAAACATAGCTTAAAATATGATGTGGAATTAAAACAAGCAGTGATTTCGATATCTTCCTCCGCTTAGACGTGACTCCAGTATAGTGTATTATCAGCCCACTGGATCAAACACCTTTATATTGCATCAATAATGCCAGTATCAGCCTGGTACTCGCCTCCCTTTCCAAGTAGGTATACCAACAACTCACTACAGGGATTCTCCAGATTAATCTTACACAAGATTTATTCTTTGTATAAATAAACATAACTGAATTGGAAACATTCTTTAAATGCGAAGAAAATGTGGTCGTTGCCATAATAGTTTGTTTATTTTTATACATGAATGTATTTTAAATTATTTTACTATCGAAAGTCCTCCGGACCAATTTTTTTTTAAACTTGTAATTAGCGGCAATAACATTCTATTTGATTTAGACTACGAAACCTATTTATCATTGTGTACTTTGTAAATGGATGTCACCAGCTAGTTTTATTAACAATATATTGCAGTAATTTAATATGAAGCGAAACTGATAGAGAATTCGTGTGTCAACCATTTTAGGGAGGGGCCATGTTTTTTACTAATCCTACAATATGAACGACGTAAAATACTCTTGGATACATTATCAAACATACTGCTGGAACGAACAATTGCAATATAATGGTTGATATGTGAAATATCAATTGAAAATGACTGCATGTTCCAATGCTTATGAACGACATAAACAGTAGTCAATATTGTATATGATTACATTTGAAGTTTAAAGCATCAAAGAGCTGAGGTATAAGACAGTTTCACGAAAACTAAAACCTGGACTTACAAATTACACCTGGTCCATGCTTGGAACAACATTGGACAAATTCAAACAAATTAAGAACATATCTGTGATTTTTCAACGCAATCTTAAATGGGGCCAGCAAACATGACATGCAGCCAGAAAAGCATACAACTTCATTCAAAAGAAACTTTCATCGCTGTTCTAGGACTAAAATTATAGTTCAACCACACCTTGAATATAGTGTGTAAACCTCATGGGTCAATTTACCATTGTCATAATAGTTTGTTGTTGTTGTTGTTGTTGTTGTTGTTGTTGTTGTTGTTGTTGTTGTTGTCGTCGTCGTCGTTATTGTTGTTGTTGTTGTTGTTGTTGTTGCCTATTCTGTATAGAAATACAAAGGCAGATCGAACGTGTAATGGAGTACCGACATTGTGTTTTCTAAATTGTTGATGACGAAAACCGTTAATCAATTTAAAAAAACAACCGAGTTTTATAAATGAGGTATGTTTGTTTTGTCTACGAATATACTGTGTACTATACCTGATGACATCTTATTGATTCATTCGTAAAATGTACACATATTAATAAAGAGGAATGTATCAAGAAAGTCAAATACAAATGAGGATCAATTTGAAAGACTAACAGTTTAAGTTGTATTTTATAAGGCATCTCTATTATATTCGATTTTGATGTTTGCTCCCAAGGATTGTTATGGAAACTATCGCTGGATATTGACAACAAATCAAGGTTAAATCACATATTTGCAACATGTAAATGTGGGTTCAGTACAACGTAACAATGCCATAATGTCAAGGGTAAGTCTGCATCCTACAATCAACACACGTAAAGTACAGGTTCACACGAAACCCAATTTACCCTGACATGTTCCCCTGTCGTGCCGAATGGCAAACATTCTTTGTGCCATCATGTTTTTCGTTGTTTCATTTGTAATATTTTGTATATAAATGTAATAAGTATATTTGACTATTTATTTATCATTTATATGGACGCCTTGTATTTATTTACTTCCCATGTTTGTCAGGACCATGGACTAGATTAGTTCCAAGTGAACTATTTCTATGGTTCTCACCAGAACATTTTCTTATTAATGATATTTTCTTTTTGTAGTTTTATTATCTTATGTTTCTGGTGGAAATAAATTCAATTCGATTCAAATCAAAATACAAAGGTGTCACATCCAATGTGGGCAATGTATTGAAGCATATATCTGTAAATTATAGTGATGCCTACGTACGACACTGACTGAACATCGACGAAATAGCAATGTGAATTCCCCTGTTGTTTGACTGACCACGAATTAATCACAATATCGACTGGGAAGGGGTTAAGATTTTAAACAGAAAAGAAAGATGGTTTGTGAAGGGAGTGTGTGAAGCAGCTCGTATATATCAAGAGAGCAACAGCGTGAACAGAGATGGGGGATGGGACTGCATATGTGGCATCAACAGTCATCATCCAGATCTGCTACTACGCCATCTAGTGGCAAACATGAACAAGACTTGATATTCTCCTCGAATAGAGAGCTTCGAGTACCGTGAGTCATTTCATCACATCTCTGAAATATAATTTATTTCTATACAACCAAGGATCATACGAATTGTACTTCAAGATTTATTTTAAAGGAGAATGCCACTCCAGGAAATAAAGGGATTTACGCAAAGTTTTGGTTGTAGAGTCATCTCATTCTTGCACATCATTTAATCCTCACTCGGCTGCCAAGAAATACCAAACTGAAACTCTTGTTGACTTCTATTCTATAAACCATTGAATAATTGGTCTTAGCATACATGATTACTTTTAAGATAAAAAATTGAATATGTATGACTCCTAAAAGCTGATTTCTTTCAGATATAGATATTCCCTTAACATCTTTTATTTTCCCCAGATACCATTAGTCTCCCAAGGGGCTGGTACCAGTCACTAGTACTCATGTGTTTTAGTGATCAGAAGTATGCGCATAATAATAATAAGTTAAAATTAACAGTGAACATATAATAGTGAATGACAGACAGCTCTAAAGAGAATAGCTAATCTAACGAGGAGGTACGTAATGGCTAATTTGATTAACCTAAACACAAAGATACCTCTAGCTAATCAGACAAGAGAGCACTTACAGGAGAATGCGACTCCCTCAAATTAAATCATTTTCATAAACTATGAGCTCTGGAGAGACATATCATAATTTCACTAAATCTAAAATTTAATACTTGCGATTTCAGAGAAACACCAAGTTGGTCCAGTGCCTTTATACGGCATCTTTGCTATGGGCCACTGCAGAATGGGAGTCACCAGAAATAATATTCAAGTTGCACAACGAATATCCATGAGAAATGTTTTACACTAAAGGGTATAGACACTCAGGACTTATGAATACTTAGTGTGCTACTTGAAAATATTATTTCTGCTGACTCCCATGATGCAATAGCTCATAGCAAAGAAACCCATAAAGGCACACGGTCAGCTCGATGTTTCTCTGAAATCGCAAGTAATGGTAGGTGATGTAAAATCATGAAATGACTTTTCAGAACCCATAATTTATTAAAATGTCTAAATTTCCTGGAGTGGCGCTCCACTTTACACTAATATGCATGACATAAACAACTGTTGTGTTACATCCCTTGCATCCCTTGGAGCTACCTATGTAGATCCACCTTTGTCATGAATTGATATAAGGTCGTGAGTTATTCATATTAATAGCCTAACTTGACCCCTTCACCTGACCCCTTATTACTATTTCGCAATCACTCACTCATATCAATATTTCACGCAAAAGAAGACACTTTTGTTTGATGTTCAAATAAAGATCGAAAAAGCCCAGAGACTTTAGTAAGGCTAGCTAAATTATATGTATTAAGCAGTAATCATATCCAGCTCTTATAGAAATATTACAAAATAGATTACGCTCGGATATGACTATTGAAAAAATACGAGAAAAAACTCTTCGTACAGTTTCCTATCTAGTGTGAAATCAATAATCGAAAAACCCGTTAAAAGCAGTTTGACATATCATATTGCACAACAATAAAACACATGAACAACTAAGTAAATTCCAAATAAATCATGTGATCTAATCATAGAGATGTCACCTTCCTGACCTCTAATCTTATCTCAAATATTTCTATTTGATTTGTATAAGTTAGGTCATACACTGAGTAGGATTCAAATTGCCCGGATGAGGAACGTGCCCATCCGCTAAGTTGCATTTTTTTAAAATCCTGTTCGTCTTGAACACGTGAAAAAGTACCACCAACTCTTAAATCTGTAGATGGTCCAACCCTTACAGCATCATGTCAAAATCGGTTTTTATTTGTATATTCTATGTGTACATCAGCCTACGGCTATATATAACTTATGGAGAGACGACAGAGGCAGTTGATCCAGTATTCGTAAGAGAGCCACCCGACCTCTTGGATCCAATAATTTTCGAACATCAATCAGAAGACTCTTATCAAAGAACTTTGCATTGCAAAGTCGATAGACTTCAAAGTGATCAGAAGATTTCATGGATGAAGAATGGAATAACTATTAGTGATAATGCAGTGTTACGTGAACTACCTGGTGTTATTGATCCTGACAGATATAGCATTGAATACAGCAGAGATATCGAAGGAGTTTCATACAAACTGGACATCAGAGAAATCAGAGTTGACACAGCTGGTTTTGACAGAGGCCAATACCAATGTATGGTTGTTGAATCAGAAACCAATAGAACGATTGTTAGTTCATCTGTGGCTACATTGTCTGTATCAGTTAAACCGAGGGACAGCCACCCCGAATGTCTAGTGAACTTTCAACCCTCAAATTACTCGAATGCCGTCTTGGAAGGAATGCTGGTAAACTTGACATGTACATCAGATGTCGGAGTACCTGAAGTGTCTCTTCACTGGTCAAGTAATGACAGTGCAGCTGTACTTAACGCAACAAAGGTATATAGCATGGATGATAGTCTGGTATCACGTGTATATGAGTGGACACCAACTAGATGCGACAAGGAAGTGCAGTTCACATGCATATTGACCCACGAAGCTGTTGACGCATCGTGTAGCTTAGGTCCCTTCGATATACACTACCCACCAGATGTCAGTCTCTTTCCGGAGAATGCTACAATCTTGTCAGTAAACGACACTGCGACTTTCAAGTGTAATGCCACGGGAAACCCAGAAATAGAGTTATTCTGGTTGTTCGATGGTGCACCTGCTCAAAATGCCTCATTCAATGGAAGTGTTACATTCAACGAAACATGGTTGTCGGTGTCTATCAGTTGCTTTGATGAAGATAGCAATGGAAGATATGAAGTGGAATGTGTCGCCAAAAATGACATTGGAAACAGTAGTGCCAAAAGTTATCTATTTGTTGATATAGAATTGCCCGTCTCGACGACTGACAATGTGATTACTAGCGAGATCTCGAAGACGACAGACAATTCAAAAACTAGCTTATCAACGCAAACAAAACATCAGACAGCTAGCGATACATCAAGCAATGTGATGACTACCGAAAAACCGAAGGCTACAACCAATATGGTAACCACCGAGAAACCAAAGGCTACAACCAAAATAATGACCAGCGAGAAACCAAAGGCTACAACCAAAATAATATCAACTTCGCCGGTCCCAAGGGATGACAGTACAAACAATTTGGTTATCATTGTATGCATTGTAGGTGGTGTACTGTTATTGGTCGTTGTGATCGCAGTGTATAGGTACGGTAGAAGATGGAGGCAGAAACTTTTCAAGTCAAAGCGACGTGCATCCAGTCAATATCAACTAGATGACAGATATATCTCAGACAAAAACGGCGATATCAATGCCAATGCTAATGGCAAAGACAATTTGGGAAATTCTTCCGACAATTAAACTGTTCCAGGGCTGAGTAAGTCAACAAATGCTGTAGTTTACAGTTATCATGGCGGATCAGTTCATAACACTACGGTGATGTTCAAATGCTAGTTTTGAAAAAGAGAACTGTGAGAAAAGAATTGTATTGTGATTTTACAATGATATAGTTTGCTTAGTTTTGTTTTGATCTCATACAGAAGGGCTTACTTCTTGAAATATTCTTGCTCATTAATCTAGCAATTTGTAAATAGTTATGAACAATAACTATTTATCGATAACTTTGAAGAGAAACAGATGTCAATCAATTGCTTATCTTATTCACCCCATCATATTGCACATTTCCCATGATTTGAAGAAAACAAAATTATGTTGATAATTAAATGTATGAACACTAGTTATCTTTTGGTATGTCTATCTGATAATGATTGACATAATGATATATCGGAGAACGAAACGAAACGTGGCAAATATACATGGGTATTTTATTCGATGTTAGTGATGGATTAATATGTATTTGGAATTTATTTCATGAAAATAGAACACTCCGCATTTAAATTCAGTTTGTGGTAGACTTTCTGAAACTGCCTGGACCACGACGGTTATTCTAGTACCAAATTAAACAAAATGTTCAAATGTTGCAATCTATTTTAGAGCTCCTATTCAGCCCAGATAAACAATGATACAAAAACCTTAATGTCCGAATCTACATTTATAACTCGACAAGCATCAGATATTGAAATGCCTTTATTAGTAGCCTAGTTTCAGCATCAGATATTGATATGCCTTTAGTAGCCTAGTTTTAGCATCAGATATTGAAATGCCTTTATTAGTAGCCTAGTTTTAGCATCAGATATTGAAATGCCTTTATTAGTAGCCTAGTTTTAGCATCAGATATTGAAATGCTTTTATTAGTAGCCTAGTTTTAGCATTAGATATTGAAATGCCTTTATTAGTAGCCTAGTTTCAGCATCAGATATTGAAATGCCTTTATTAGTAGCCTAGTTTCAGCATCAGATATTGAAATGCCTTTATTAGTAGCCGAGTTTTAGCATCAGATATTGAAATGCTTTTATTAGTAGCCTAGTTTCAGCATCAGATATTGAAATGCCTTTATTAGTAGCCGAGTTTTAGCATCAGATATTGAAATGCCTTTAGTAGCCTAGTTTCAGCATCAGATATTAAAATGCCTTTATTGGTAGCCTAGTTTTAGCATCAGATATTGAAATGCCTTTATTAGTAGCCTAGTTTTAGCATCAGATATTGAAATGCCTTTATTAGTAGCCTTGTTTTAGCATCAGATATTGAAATGCCTTTAGTAGCCTAGTTTCAGCATCAGATATTAAAATGCCTTTATTGGTAGCCTAGTTTTAGCATCAGATATTGAAATGCCTTTAGTAGCCGAGTTTTAGCATCAGATATTGAAATGCCTTTATTAGTAGCCTAGTTTTAGCATCAGATATTGAAATGCCTTTATTAGTAGCCGAGTTTCAGCATCAGATATTGAAATGCCTTTATTAGTAGCCGAGTTTTAGCATCAGATATTGAAATGCTTTTATTAGTAGCCTAGTTTTAGCATCAGATATTGAAATGCCTTTATTAGTAGCCTAGTTTTAGCATCAGATATTGAAATGCCTTTATTAGTAGCCTAGTTTTAGCATCAGGTATTGAAACGCCTTTATTAGTAGCCGAGTTTTAGCATTAGATATTGAAATGCCTTTATTAGTAGCCTAGTTTTAGCATCAGATATTTAAATGCCTTTATTAGTAGCCGAGTTTTAGCATCAGATATTGAAATGCCTTTAGTAGCCTAGTTTCAGCATCAGATATTAAAATGCCTTTATTGGTAGCCTAGTTTTAGCATCAGATATTGAAATGCCTTTATTAGTAGCCTAGTTTTAGCATCATATATTGAAATGCCTTTATTAGTAGCCTTGTTTTAGCATCAGATATTGAAATGCCTTTAGTAGCCTAGTTTCAGCATCAGATATTAAAATGCCTTTATTGGTAGCCTAGTTTTAGCATCAGATATTGAAATGCCTTTAGTAGCCGAGTTTTAGCATCAGATATTGAAATGCCTTTATTAGTAGCCTAGTTTTAGCATCAGATATTGAAATGCCTTTATTAGTAGCCGAGTTTCAGCATCAGATATTGAAATGCCTTTATTAGTAGCCGAGGTTTAGCATCAGATATTGAAATGCTTTTATTAGTAGCCGAGTTTTAGCATCAGATATTGAAATGCTTTTATTAGTAGCCTAGTTTTAGCATCAGATATTGAAATGCCTTTATTAGTAGCCTAGTTTTAGCATCAGATATTGAAATGCCTTTATTAGTAGCCTAGTTTTAGCATCAGGTATTGAAACGCCTTTATTAGTAGCCGAGTTTTAGCATTAGATATTGAAATGCCTTTGTAAGTAGCCTAGTTTTAGCTTATAAATATTTGTTGAGAGCCAAACAGAACTTACACATAGACAGAGTCCACTTAAGTAAGACGGTATTTGTTACTGTCACTTTAGTTTAATAAAATGTTGCTTCGATTCAATAAACCATATCATTTGAAAGTACTTGTAAGTACATGTTGATGGCGTTGCTATAGTTAGTCAGTGTCACAGTGGTAGATTACACGAGTAGATTATCGCGATATAATTATCGAGAAAGTGTAAACATTGGAAGTCCAAAAAAGTGTACTGGACATAAAAAGATCATGACAGTTATCAGAAATGCTTACTGGGATTACATACAATTAAGCCAATGCCCAATCAATGTTCAATCAATAGCTGATATCATCTACCGTTTAGATTTGTGTCTATATTTGTAGCTGATAGTTCGGTTTCCACTGTCGTAATTGAATTTAAACCTACCCAAAGAAAGGCATGTTAGGATGTGGTTTTTAGGTGAATCTGTCAAAGTTAGATTTCATTAATGGTTGGGGTTTTCTAAGGACCATCATATATGTGTTCGAACGTACAAAACATGATATTATCGGGCCATACATATACAGATCGAACCTGAGCTCTGTGCTTTATTTGTTAACTATAATGTGTCAATTGTTTTCAGTCTCAATCACACAAAAACTATATAATCCCAGAACATCATCACTTTAATAGTCCATGTTTAGTCTTTATATATCAATAACTGTACTTCATTGTTTTTGAAAATTAAATTTAGAACAATCTAGATTAAACGAAGAGAATGTAATGATGCAATCTTCATGTTATAATGATATCGATATCAAAGATTTATTGCTGACATCCCTATCGTCGTCATCGAAGTGTTTATCAAAACATTGATGGCGACATTACGTCTAGTACGTGTGATATTTCTGTATGATTTATCTCGTTTTATTCGTGTGTTGTGCACGTCAATAACCGACCTTTTGGCCCAGAAATAGTATATCAAAAAGCATTGCTAACCTAGGGTGTTGTTTAAACTACTAACACAGGACTGAGATGTATTTTAATGTCATAGTTCCCCAATATTTGTCTTCGTTCAGCCAAGGAAAATACGACTGACCTAATGGGTCTTTGTTACCACGAGTTACTAGACAAGTAATGACTTTCCTTTGGTCACAAGTATTTTCCGACTGAATGAAGAAAATCATTGGAGAATAACGCAATTATACCAGCGCCAGCAATACCAAACACAAATCGGGGAATTTGATGACAATTTGAACGGATTCGAACACAGCTATTGATGTAGTCTATCAGCTAGCCCTCGGATGTTCTTCCGATAAAATACGACACACAGCCGAACAACGCTATCGAGGATGGAACATCCGAGGCCCTCACATGCGAACTTCGTTCGCTTATAGTTATAGCATCGAAAGAAAGCCCGAACGTCTAGCAGCAAGACTACTATTGATGTAGACATGTGCTAGTTGACGTAACAAAGACGCGCGTTGCGTGACATTCTAACGACCAGAGTATACGTACCAGCATATTCCATAATTCTTGTTCAACTTGGCTCGTAAATGGTATAACAAGCGACATCATTAAACACGATTATTACTCGACCTTCATACACAAGCTGTCATTGGTCAGAATCGATCGCATGACCTGCTGTAAATAGATTATTGCCCGCGCGAACACAGACTAATGCCCGGCACTATTGCCCGCAAGATTTATTTCGACAGTTGCACATCGATTCTGCGCATGTTTTCCAGTTTTACGCGCTCGAGATAGCAAACTAACTACAGTAAGTCACACAAGCTCATGGATGATGATTGCATTTTTGAATTTATAATAAAAAGTTATCATGGCTTCCTACTTGAAAACAATGTATTTGAAACAACGTATTCCAGGTCCTTTTTTGTAAGTCAATAAATTGAAAAAAAAACCATGATAAATGTGTTCGACGTTTGTTATTGTACGCACAATAACAGACTTTTCACACATTTGTTTATAATTTTGGAATTTATTGAATTACAAAGACAGACTCGGTCTGATGATGCCCAATGTAATTCACACGTCCACTCTTCGTTCATCACCATTTGTCATCGATAGAAAAGTGTTCCCTTTCGTGGCCTTTCCAAACTGTACTTGAATATAAACATATATTGTGGACATGGCATTAGTTGTATGAGCTTGAATATCTCCACAGCTCATTTTACTATGTTTATTCAAGAAATAAGCTTGTGTGTTTCATTGAAGTGATGTTGTCATCTCGAGCGGGCAACACTGGAAAACACGCTCGAAATAGATGCGCACCGGTCGAAATGACGCCAGCGAGCAATATTGTCGGGCAATAATCTCTGCCTGTCCGGGCAATATTACCGCGATGGGCAAGTCTATTTTAAAAAGGTGATGTGATTCAATTTTGACTAATGGAGAGGTTGTGAGGGAATGAAGAAATGGAATAACGAACTTTAACCCTGGGGCAAGTTTGTGAGGCCAAGCAACATGGTATTTCGAAATCTATATTTTTCACAAAGGCCAGAACATTTTTTTTAAAAAGCTGTTCAACGGGCAACCCAGCCCATCACATTGGGTAGGTAGGTCGATAGTGTTTACAATGTTGGACAAGCAAGCTGATGGCAAAACATTTCAGTCATTTTCATTTCATCTCTTGCACTTTTATCTGTAAAGCAACCGATTTCCATCAGTTCTACAGTTAGGAAATGCACAAAATTTACGATTAAACAAATTTTGTAGCTCCCCCTCTCCTCTCAAAAAATGTTAAGACCCGCCAAATGAAACTCCCAGAATTATTTTAGCCACCCCTTCTGTCACGTACACTACAGTGGAGATATCAAATTATATGGTACAATGATGTATTAAAATAACAGTGATAACCAACTACAATTACAGTCCAAACGAGGGTGCTTTACAAAGGATGTGGATTTCACATAAGGAAATGTCTCAAACCACCTTCCATATTGTTTTGAGAGAAAGACAATTACCTCTGTGATTGCTATTGATTGAAAGGAGAAACCTCCAATGTTGGAAACCTTTTAGAAAATAATGAAAATGTAGGGGGCCATTTAGAGGCATAAATAAAATACCAGAATTGAGACAATTGTACTCTACAGTACATGTTATCTGGCTATGAAGTGTATTTTGTTGTGGCAAAGCTGAAAAATATTTTGCGGTTGTGCACCTTGTAAATGACTTCTGAAGTTTGAATTGGTTCCACAAAATCACGAATAAAGGGCAAAACATTTCAAGACTTTCAGACAATCGGAATATTGAAGACCCGAAGACTGATCAGCACCCTGTGTATGCATCATCAGAGCCAAGTAAACCAATGTATACGATTTTATAATTTGGAATTGACTCAAATGCATATGGTCATTTGTATCATTGAGAAAATATAAAGAAATCGCCTTAATTTTGAAACAAAGAGTGCATTTTACTGACATGCTATAAGCCCACATGAGGATATTGCCCATCACCAAAAAAATTGAAAATGCAAAAAATATGGGTAGGTCGGGCCTGTAGAATAGCTGTTTTATTTCTTCTGGCCTAAGTATGACTCAGTAATTGTTTGCAATTTGAGATACATGTACGATTTCAACAATTGATTGAGCACCAAAATGATTTAACCTCTCAAGATAAGCAGTCGCCTGGAATTTATTTTATCATGGTATACCTGGCAGTTGATAATATCGTGTAGTAATTGACCTTTCAGCTTTAGACATACAAATTACACTACATGAAAATTGTTACCTGAAATTTTCGAGATCGTACTTTAGTCTTTGTCAACAGATTGACCCACTATTCAGACAACATGACCTTTCAGACACGTGAGTTTCGAAAGGGGTCATAGGTACCTGGAAGTTTGTATCGCCCTCTGTCTGTGATCTGTTTAGAGGTGGTTGGTATGCCCGGATGTTAATGGTTTCCGTCACTCTTCGCTCAAAATACTTGGTTTTTGTATCAAGGTTATTCACTTTGTCAATGTCAACAGAATGTAAGAACAGAATGCAATTCAACACATTGAGTTACCAACACAGATGAATTTGTATTTGAAAATTACTGTACATTTTGATTTCATCATTAGTATTACAACACCTTCAGTTAGCTAGAGGGACGCATGCTCTGGGGATAACGTACGACTACAAGAGCAAGGGAAGTTACAACATTTACCTTTTAAGTTAATATATTTGTTTAATTACTTATTACGTCTTACATTAATATAAATGATGTCCTAAAATCTGGTACAAAAACAAACTAAAAAAACACAAAATAATAAAAGTCACCTAGACAAAAACTAGAATATGCAACTCTTTGTTGAACAAAATGAATGGACTTTCACGTATACAACTATATAATCCCCTCACAGTGTTTTGTCTAATGTTTAACAATTTGTAAGTTACTCAAAATATAAGTTGGCAAGTCTCCGAGATCACTTCAAATATCATTCACATCAACCCATTGCTTACACTGGGAGGTGTGCCAGATGGATGCCTCTATTTGTTAGCAAAGTGCTACAATTACATTCACGTTTTCATTTTCGGTTTGTTGAGAATATTTGAATACTTTCAATAAAGTATACGATTTTGTCAATATTGCCTCAGTATGCGTATGAGGGAAGTAATAACGTGACATGTTTAGTATCACGTGCCTAATGTTATCATTACTTAATTTATAGAAAGTTTGGAATTTAAATGGTGCTATTTTTTATGTTGGCGCAGAAATATATATGTGAATGAAATGTTAATTTTGATCAATTTTGTACTTCAGTTGGAATAGCGTTGCCTTAATAAACTCTTCCCGTAAATCGTAGGCACAACTTTCAGCTAGTATTGTGTAAGTATAATTTCCAAAGTTTATAACACCCAATCAGTTCAAAGTTTTTACCATTGAGCTTCCGATCACACTTGGTCGACGATCCTTATCAGAATGAGAAATTCTATAGTTACAGCTGACCACTAGGTGGCGGTATGATCACCCGATTGTAGGTAGTATAGTTCGTGTCTCCGTCTCTATTGATCTTGGGATTGTAGCGTCTGACGTTGATAGCTTCCCTAATCTCCCTCAGAAAATCATGTAGGGATGTATCAATTTTTGGTGGGAAATTGTAAAATTTAGGAATGACTCGAATGTGTAATTTCATCATAGTGGAAGAAGAAAGTACTTTTGTTATTCATGTATAAATGCGCCGTAGGATATTCATTCTACTTATGTTGACTGCCTAGGTAAAATTTAGTCATTTAGTCTGGGCAGTCAACGTAAGTAGAATCAATATCCTAAGGCTCATTTATACATGAATAACAAGTGACTTTTTCTTGTAAACATATTATTTCTTCATTCAATTTGTAAATATGTTATCAATATTTATATTATAAGATTGGCATTCATTTTTGTAACTACAACTAAACGTGTGTGTATGTATGTATGTATGTCAATTAGAGTTGCTCAAATGCCAACGCTTATTTTTATCTTTATTTGAATAAAATGTGTTTTTGGAACAAAAGTTTATTCTTTTATTTGGAATGATGACCTGAATGAGTGACTGAGAAACAATTAGGTGAAGGCAAAGAACCCTTTGAAGACTACTTGTAATCGGGGGAAAGGTTGAGGACATTTTCCTTTACAATACTAAAAATCAATAACAAATTCAAAACATTTGGACAATGTGAGACTTAAAAGATATTTTATAGAACTGGTGCCAGTCTACTATGTGAATGTCTGCTTTTGAATAAAATGTCAGTTTTATCCGAGAACTCTTTTATACTAAGATGAAATTTCCCCCCCACAATTTTGAGACTCTGACAGTTAAGTGAATTTAGATATCAAAGAATTCCAGCTGACATTCTTATCGTCATTATGAAATGTTTAATTAACTTGATGGCGGCATTACGACTTCGTGTTTTTACGGCGTTCAATACTGCCGTCGGATATTATTCCATGCCAAGTATTTAGTGTTAGGTTGTCTTCTGATATTTCCGACTGTAACAGTAGTTGAATTCGTATTTTTTCCCGCTATTCCCAAACATGGAATACGTCCAGACATGTAAGTCACATGGGGTATATGTTTTTCCGCTATTCCCAAAACATGGAATACGACCAGACGTGTTAGTCACATGAGATATATTTTCCCGCTATTCCCAAACATGGAATACGACCAGACGTGTTAGTCACATGAGATATATTTTCCCGCTATTCCCAAACATGGAATACGACCAGACGTGTTAGTCACATGAGATATATTTTCCCGCTATTCCCAAACATGGAATACGACCAGACGTGTTAGTCACATGAGATATATTTTCCCGCTATTCCCAAACATGGAATACGACCTCGAAACATAAGACGTAATATGATATAACACCACCAAACCAATAGCAGAAGAAATAGAATTATTATCATGACCGGCACGTAAATAAGCAAGAAATATTTATATTACGGATTTATATGTGTTAATCAACTTTAATACCGAAAAACCTAACGTTTACATATATACAAGTAGGCAGGTAGTGACACAGTAAACCAAACGTCAATTCGTACACCATAAATGATAATTTAAGATTTTTTTCAAAGGAACTAGTCATCGTGAATAATTGAAACAAATGTGAAATAGAAGGGATGGATTTGATTAACCACATGCATATAATTGTATAAACAATTTTTTCTGTTTCACTTTTGAAGTCACAGTATTGTCAAATTCAATTCTAATTATTGACTCACACGAAAGGTGTCCACGTGTATGTCAAGTGTTTCAGTTATAAAAGATCTGCTAGAAATGTAAAAGAACATGTGATATATTGAACCCAAGACATGAAAACGTGACAACAAATACCTTTTTACGTCATGATAGCTTGTTACTTTTAGATGTTCAAAAATAAGAGGAACAAATCAAATTTATCATCATCAATAGAGAAATCGTCAAAAATGAACTTTAATAGCACATGCCGTTGACTTCATGAGTATATGTACTACAGGGAGTAACTGTAAGACCTCTCTTATCAAGTCAAATAATTAAAGTGTAAACTCGATCAATCAACAAGTATGGAATAATGAAATATTTTGACCATCGCTAACGTGCCTTTGTAATTTTGTTTGGGGCTTTTGGGAGTATTTATGAAAGATGTATTTTAGCAATTAAAAGAACGAAAAGGGCATCTCTTTTGAGTCAAAAGATCATAGAGAGAAATCAAGTTGATACATAATATGTACATATATACATACAGTCTCGAATAAATCTGGTTTGACGTACTAATACAAGTGAAATACAAATAGCATTTAGCCCAAGAAGATACTAGTAGTTTTGTTTAGTATGAGATTACATTTGCCTAGTTTTGGTTTATAAATTTTGTATTACATTACATTGTTATGTCAATGTATGTCTTAATAAACCTTCGAGATTATGTCAAATTTGCTGTGTACATTAATGAAAGCATAAAATAAACTGTATATTCTGTTTTCATGACTTCATGACAAAATTACTCATTATTCATAATTGTCTCATCAGATAACGCCATTTCAAAGTCACTCAAACATATCATGACCTGAAGTGGTCTGTTCTACGTTTACTCACTGATTAACTGAACCATTGATATAATTATGTGCAAATCACTGAAAGAAAGAAAGAAAGAAAGAAAGAAAGAAAGAAAGAAAGAAAGAAAGAACAAGAAATGCTGTCACATATCAAAAGGAAATAACTAGCATAGAATTAATGACAGTGGTCTGAATTTTATCTCTGGTAATCATAAGAAATACATAACTTTATATTATATAAAGCCCAACAATATTTTTTAATGAATGATAAGCAAGTATGTTTCATCAATGACGTCAGTTTATTCATTTATTTATCTATTTATGTATTCAATGGAAGACCAACGGGAGCAAGTCCCATTTACGAGTTCCTAAAAATAAAAAACTAGAAGAAGAAAAATACAAAAACACAAAAAGATCTATATACATATATTAATGAAAATTATGTTCGTATAAACCATCAACAATGCAAACAGCATTCCACCCCTTATTAATTAATTTACAGACCCCTCACAATTGTGAATATAGGCTTGACGTACATGTTAATTTAGTTGAAGTTCGCCCTCAATACCCACGTTGATGCATGTAAGTATCGAATGATAATATATGCCCTGATATGAGAAGCAAAGGGT
Organism: Glandiceps talaboti; assembly: GCF_964340395.1. NCBI lineage: Eukaryota > Metazoa > Hemichordata > Enteropneusta > Spengelidae > Glandiceps > Glandiceps talaboti. The sequence continues at coordinate 4,061,702 of NC_135551.1, forward strand.
AATATATATCGGTCACATACAGTAGTTTTAATTACTATAATTCATCGATTTAGTTGAATTTATTATGAGTGTCTTGTGATGACATGTAAATGGTGTAACCGTATATGATTCCATATGGTGTTTTGTATTTGTTCATTTCATAACGTTCTTCCATTCTGTCTTCGTTGAGGAATGTGCTGCCTTTAATACCATGCACATCAGTCTCTGGGTCTGTAGATTGTCTATAGACAAGCTCATTATGATTTGTGTTATTTGATTCTAACGGCTTTCGGTGTATTTCCTTTACTCATACCCATATACCAAAGTGCGCCATCTGGTGTTGTAATTGTAGAAATGTAGTACGTAGTGTGATTCTTTATAACAAACTACATAGTATCACACTAAGCTCACGTCTCCTTTGTAAAACTTAACAATATATTTATATAATTTGGATGTATGGAAGTAATTTAATACTTAAATTCGACATAGGAAATCTACTATTGCATATATATGTTGTTGTCATGTATTATAAACAATCTAATGAATATCCAACTATATATAGCTGACTCTCCTTTTCATTAAGCACGTGTAGTCCTAGTAATAAACTCTACACATTATAATTTACAGTGAACAGAAATGAACTTATTAACAGAAAAGACACAGTGTACCCGATGCAAAGGTACAATAAACCGTACTGTAACATCAGTTGAACGGTGATTTGAGTCTGAGACAGTAAGTTATTGGTCTTTCTGTAATGACATGTAGGTATCGGTATTCGGCAATTTACGGTCAAGACTTTGATAATGTTGTCCACCATCATTATCGGCCTGGTCCATTTGGGGCAATGGTACATTCTGGTAATCTTTGCTTTCCTTTAGTTCTATGTTGGCATATTCAGATTGTTGGGGTTGTACTTTTTCCCTCCCCTCTGTACTCTGCTGTGTGACTCCATGCTTCAATCGATAATTGTGTACTATAAAACCAAGGACAATCATCAAAATACAGCCAGTCAGAACACCACCAAAGAATGTAAACACTACTACAACATTGCTATATAACCCCGAGCCAGCGTGCGGGAGAATTGTATTATTATCACTTGTCAATTTACCAACTGTTGTAGACTTTGCATCAGTAAATTGTTCAGTAGTTGGTTCAGTAACACCTCCTGATGTAAGCAGTATTGTTGATGTCGTCGTTGTTAGTTCATCCATAACGATTAATTCACCATAGGCACTGTTGTTACATCCACCATATTCAGCTACACATGTTATGTTATGAATACCTTTATCTGCTTCACCAAGTCCAGTTATAGTCAGTGTCTTTGATGTACTGTTGTATACAACACTTACACTGTCACTATTAAATACATCGTTTTCTTTGCCAATAATATCTTCTACAGGTATTCCATCATACAACACGTACATCTGTACGTCTTGATTTCCAGTTACATTGCAGGTAAACATTGCCGTGTCATTTTCAGACATCATTACTTGTATTTCCGGGTATATCGTAGTGTCTGACTGAATAATACTGAAATTATCAAATCTACACGTCGTCTTACCTCTGTTTACGCCTGTTTCATGAAAGAAGTTATGGTCTATCGTACAAGTCAACTGAATATTTGGGTCACATTTTGTCGGCGTCCATTGGTATATGAGAGCTACCTGACTACCATTCACCTGGTAGTACACAACGCTGTCATTTAATGTCATGTCATGATCACTATAGGACCATTCAATGGAGACTTCTGGAGTCCCTACCTCAGACTTACATGTCAAGTCCAGTTGCACACCTTCTTGCACAATAATAGAATTACTTTCGACCGGCTTTCCGATTACCTCACATAGCGGCTGGTCTTCGCTCGGAGGGACGAAATAAATGATCGTTGCATTTCGTGAACTTATCAATATAGTCTGATCCACACTGTCCGTTACAATGCACTGATACACACCACTGTCAAATGCTGCTGTATATTTGGTAATTGTTCTTATTGCTAGGCTATACGTTCCAGGAATTATTGTGGAGGTTAATATGTCATACCTGTCATAATCCACCAAATCGCCATGTCCACTGAACATATTTGCATCCTGACTGATTACCACGTTATCTTTCTTCCACGATACCACATGATCACTTGGTTGAATATCACGTACTGCACATCCCAATGATAGATCTTGTTCAGACTTCTCAATAAAGATACGATCCAACAAAGTGGGAACTGCAGGCTCTTCGTCAAAACTCAAGGATTCTGTCAGATTGAAGATATTACTTGTCAAATTCCAGAATAACCACAACATCAACGTGGACAATTTAAACTTCATGGTCCCTATATGTTCTAGTTAGCGTCGAGTTTTACAAATGTGTAAGTCGCAGAGTTCAGCTTATTTCGTACATCCGGGTGTGTTTGTTCTACTGTAAGGAAGCCCTCACTGATTACAATGGGGAGGGCCGAGGTCAATTTTTAGAAATTAGGGGGGTTTCACATTTTACTTTGACCATTTTTTTATCTAACGATTCATTGTTTAAGCAATAAACCACCCCTGGGGATGGTATACCAAGAGGTCTTGACCAGTGAACGAAATATATGCACGATCGATAGCGAAACCGAGTGGTATACCTTCCCCAGGGGGTGGTTTATCGCTATTATATTATACTAGTATATTGAAAATATCGGAAACAAGATAAGAACTAACGTTTTCTCGTTTCATATATATGCGCCTCTGTGACTAATTTGCATAACAATAACGCTGCTTTCAAGACAGCTAATCTTGGCCTCAACCATGACGTGAACATCGTGCAGCGACTGGATTTATTTTATCTGCTAGTCGTTTCTAGGGATAATCTGTACATTGATCGGCTCATTAAAAGTGCACAGTGATGAATAAACAACCTGTTTGACTCAAGGTATAAACTTGAAGTGGTTTATCAGGGCTGTAGCCCGACCAAATTGCCAAGGGGGGCAGAACCTTGTCACAGTCTTGATGCAATCTTGCATTTAAAATTTAGAAGTGCTAATTTACATAAATTTGCATGCAATTCACATAATATATATTTTAGCATATGCAATTAAATATCATATGTAAGGTCAGAAAAATATAAAAAATGCATGTCAACGGGTAACCTAACCCATCACATTGGGTAAGTAGGTCGATTTCATTTTTTCACAATGCTTGACAAGGATAAAACAAACCATATATAATGATAGCAAAATAATCAGGTCGAGTTTAGATAGAACTTATTCAGTCATCATGATACTATCTCATGCAATTTGTCTGCATAGCTACAGTTAGGAAATGTACACAATTTACGGTTAAACAAAAGGTGTAGTTCCTCTCACCCTCTCTTCTCAAAAAATGTTAAGCCCCGCCAATTGAAACTCAAGCATTATTTCAGCCACCCCTTCTGTCACCTACACTACAGTGGAGATATAAAATCATATCGTACAATGATGCATTGGAAGGAGACAACTCCAAAGGTGAAAAAAAAATTGAAAATAAGGAGGCCATTTAGAAGCATAGAATATCAAACCATAGATATAATAAAATACCATAATTGAAACAATTATGCTATGCATTACATATTATTTGGAAGTGTATTTTGTTGTGGCAAAGCTGAAAGATATTATACTCCTGAAGTTTAATTTGGTTCAAACAAATCCCGAATAAAGAGCAAAACATTTCAAGACTTCAGGCTTTTGATGGCCCAATGGTCGTAAACTATTGTTCAATTGTTTTTAGTGCACAATGGGTATTTAATCTCAATTTTCTAGCCTAATGTCGTATCTTTCAAAGTAGTTGTCGAAAAGATGTCACATTCAAAGTAAAAAAAGTGGATGTTGCTTTCTCAAATAAGTACCACAACAAAATAATCCTTTTCTTCACCCAACTCCCAAAACTGTTATGGCCTCGTTTATGTCGGAACCCAAGGTGAACTCAATGAATTCTCCTTGTCATTATCATGATAATGGAAATTGAAGTTTGGATTTTGATGTCGAAGGTACAGCTCTGTTTACAAATTTAAGGCCATTCTTTCCATAGCAAATTGTCAACATTTTAACCAAAGACAACGTCGAACACAATTATTGAAAGAAATATCTTCAAATAGTGGATCTTAAACTGCGTACCTAGTTTAATAGTTTTTCAGGGCCACCAAATATTCCAAAAAGAGATCTGTCGTTTTATCAGTATGAAATGTTTTAATATAAGGAACGAGATAATGAGATCGAGCGCATCTTCGGAGTCATTGCATGCAGCATAGCAGGCGACCTCACGTTGAACGACTTTTTCCGTCTTATTTTTGTTGTTGAGTTTTTGACTTGCTATCTTCAAATGAAGGAGACTTTCAAGACTACTGTTACTCGCGGAAAATGCACAGTGCATGTGCGCACTTCTTTTGTACTTTTCCGCACAAAGAATTGTTAATTAGCTGCAAAAAGTTACAATTTTTAACTGGACACATTTTTATTCAAAGTTAAGCCAGCGTACAATAGCGATACAAGATTAGCCAGGAGTCAGCAGTGTACAGTCACTTTAGTGAACTATCCATTTAAATCGCGCATGCTAGGAATCGTCACGTAAATAACGTTTTTAATAGCATCGCTATGTATTCAAAAAGTAGCTTTTTTTCTTTCTTTTTTCCAAACCCTCAGAGGGGGGGGGCAGCTGCCTCCCTTGCCCCCCGCAGGCTACGGTACTGTTTATTGAGTACAGCCTGTTTCGATCGTTCCCGGTGAAGTGAGACGATAGACATGGCGGCAGGTTGATATTTACAATGTATATATATTACTGCAAGTTACGTCAGTAGATTTTCGGGTTTGAGGATTTCCCTCTCGGATTGATGACTGATACTCTAGGACAGGATCCCAGACAAATTTCTATTTAGATTAATGGTAAGTCGGCCAGTGTAAGCTCTTACACTTGCTTCATTTTTATGACAGGACAGGACAGCTCACCAATGTTTCCACTCCTGCCGCGCCGAGGCTGGGACCGATCTCGTGCATGCCATTACCTTAGTAAATGTAGTAGGCGATGATTTGTACAAATACGCGATGACTTCGTTGCTTTCGAAATTTCCTTCATAATTTCTCATATAATTTTGTCTCATTGAGAAAATCCTCCTCTGACAATTCGCAGAGTTCACTATCAGTATCAGTATCAGACGACAACTCAACGCTCGTAGACGAACAAAATTTGGACGCGTGCCAACCGTGCATTATCGCTCATTTTAGACGTGCTAGTTCGATGTCTACACCAATCAGATCTCTCGATTTGCGCCATCAATATGCTGGTATAATATAATTTATGATATAGCATGATCCGAACGCTCGCATTGGTTGCAAATCCTACTATCACCAAATCCCACCACTGACACCATTGTAAAGTAATATCATAACATATCACTAAAATGCAGTGAATTAACTGTTAGTTGAATTGTGATGTGAAGAGAGGAACGCGTACGGGAAGGAAGCGTTAACATTGTGGCGCGATATTGGGGATAATGTGGTGAAGTGGATATGTTGACATCAGTTCCGGGTTTTCAGTTGTGTGCTCATCTAGTCTTTGGGAGTTCACAGGCTGGCCTTCAGCTCATCCATTTAGATCCAAACACAGGCAATGATTTAATACAAACACAAACCCACTGTAGTGGTGGCGGTAATAGTAGGAAACAATAAATACCTTCAAAGCTAAGAATGTGATGTAATGTGATGTGATGTACGTGATGTCCAGCTTAATTGCTTTTATGTGGAACTTGTCTATTTCGATGTATATATGTATATGGGGAATACCGTTCATCAGGATGGACAAACCATTAACAATCCAATCAATATGGTGTCAGTTAATGTCAACATGCTACATCATTTGTGTAATAAAAAAAACTCAAATATAATTCAAGGGCAAAGTCGACGTTTTTCCCATCGACACTCTTTCCAAACTCCAATGATCATGACTTGATTTTTTATGTAACTTGACTGCTTCCGAAGCTACTGTGGTAATTAAGCGGCGGAAAATCAATGAATATCGGTGCATACTATAATATGGGATATTGGTTACTTTTTACTCATTAACAATAATACACCAACTCTTTAAAATGATATTCAAAACAGTGTGGCAGCCATAGAGTCGTATTATACGTTTTTGTATGATGTATAGATAGTTGTACACAGTGATCCTTGCTTGATCTATATGGCCCAGTTTATATTTGAAGTATATGTTAATACTTATAAAGGTGATTCAAAATGCTCACATTCACTATCGCTAATTTGCTAGACGACATGTTTGTGAAATGCATTCTGGTTTTAAAACTTTTCAAAAGCGTCTGCAAACACCTTAAAATGACCCTTTTTCAGTCACTTCCCTTCGGATTTACTTCGAGAGTTTTCGGGTATTTCCGGTCCCACCTTGACCACGGGATTTTATGACGTCATAAGGAGACATGGTTAGCACGTAGCCTATGACGAGCGTAGTCAACAGGTGAATAAAACTCAACAGCATTGTGAAAAAATACATTGCTGGTGGTTGTAATAGACATCAGTAAACAAAAACTACACTCTACATGTCTTATTAACCAACATTTACCGATATTTACTCACACTTTCTCACTAATTGGCAGTGTCTGTGGGTATAAATGCTAAAATATGATCTCCCCATATTATGGCAAAATAAATCAAAACGTACGGCTAGACTAGATATATATAAACACTTGTAATGTCGCGTGTTTCACATTCATTGACTTTTATTTATCTGATTTTTTATTATTTGCCGACAAGAAGCATTACGATACCGTCGTGACGTTTGACGGCATCCCTGGGCCAAGGACGGCATATTTTAGCCCAATCGTACTCGCGTCGCCTTTTGAACAGTGCATTTAACAACAAAGTAAACATATTTCATCTCGAATAAATATACTAGCTATTAGAATACCAATGGGAAACTTCAAGAAGGCGTATCGGGACATGTGCCACAATATATTTGTTGGTCCCTTAATACACTAATTGATTCGATTTGCTCCGAGCATATGGAAGTACGCTCCGAGTCATTGCATCATGTAAATGGAACTGTGACCGACCTAATTTTGTTGTCCATATAACGAAAACTGTGAAAAATTTACAGGTCAGTCAGTTTATTTTATATATTATATAAAATGAGACTGACCTGTAAATCTTTCACAGTTTTCCTTGTGGTCTTGTATTGTCACATGTTTGGCTTGTGAACACAAGTTTACATCTATTATTGTCTAGGGCGTAATACTCTAGTCCATATAAAACCTAAGAAACTCGCATTCGGATCGGACAGAACAGAAGTAGGTCTTATCGACTTGTTGGGGACTCGAATTATTGCTTGTTTTTATCACGGTATACAGGTGATTATTATATATCGGTAGAGGGGTAGTGTTGTCAAGTTTTGTGCAGTCACCGCGGCCGCGGCAGTAAGCTTATACTAGGATAGTTCCGCCGATCAAAGCTGAAGCAGTGTATGTATCACTGTACGTATGGAATCGGGAGAGCACAGCGCACATTCGTGTCGGGTTAAATTTATCCACGTGTTGATGTAATCCATATTTATCAATCAGATATATTGTAAAATTCTTCAAGTCGTACAGAAATAACGTCTCTAACTTCAAAACAAACCCTGAGAAACTGGACCGGACGTGGCTAGCCAAGTATCTAGTTGCAGGCTTTCTTTCATAACCATGTGCTGGGGTCACGACCTTGATTATCGACGCCAATATTGTCCAATCATATTTAATATCATGAACACATCGCGATATTTGATTTGTTGGTTTCCTAAACTGTATACTTCGAATACCATGATTCGTTACAGAATTCTTCTAATGAATATTAAATAGGCTTGTTGCATTAAATTAAGTGATATCGCAACAAGGGGAACCATACAAGTTTTCTTCCAGACGAGTTGCTAAAGTCATGTAAATGACCACACTAAACTCACGAAATTTCCTCAATTCTTTACAATTTTATTGCTGATAGTATGGCAATCTAATAGCTAGTATATTTATTCAAGATAAATATGTTTACTTTGTTGCTAAATGCGCCGTTCAAAAGGCGACATCAGTGAGTATAGTCGAGTATAGTGGGCTATAATATGCTGTCGACGCCATGCCTGTCGAAGATATTGTAATGCTTCTCCTCGGCAAATAATAAAAAAAATCAGATAAATAAATTGAAACACGCGAGCGACATTACAAGTGTTTATGTATATCTACACTGTAGTCTAGCCGTTTTGATTTATTTTGCCATAATATGGGGAGATCATATTTTAGCATTTATACCCACAAACACTGCCAATTAGTCAGAAAATGTGAGTAAATATCGGTAAATGTTGGTTAATAAGACATGTAGAGTGTAGTTTTTGTTTACTGATGTCTGTTACAACCACTAGATAGCAATGTATTTTTTCACAATGCTGTTGAGTTTTGTTCACCTGTGTAGTGACTACGCTCGTCATAGTCTTAGTGCTAACGTGTACCCCTTATAACGTCATAAAATCCCGTGGTCTAGGTGGGATCGGAAATACCCGAAAACTCTCGAAGTAAATCCGAAGGGAAGTGACTGAAAAAAGGGTCATTTTAAGGTGTCTGCAGACGCTTTTGAAAAGTTTTAAAACCTGAATGCATTTCACAAACATGTAGTCTAGCAAATTAGCGATAGTGAATCTGAGCATTTTGAATCACCTTTAAAATCTATATAGAAAATCAACTATTTACAAATCGTTCTGTCATGCATTACATGTGTATAAAATATCTAACGATATACCCAACTATATAGCCGACTCTCTTGCTCATTAAAACGTAAGACACTGTAGTCCACATATTAAATTCGATATGCCATCTTCATACTTCCTCAAAGATCATAACAGAGAAGGCAGTGTACACTATAAAGACACAGTAAATAATTAAACCTGTTGTAACATTCTCAACGGTGGACCGGTGATTTGTCAGTTCTTCAAAACAAAGCATTTTGTGCCACACTCCGTAGAGGGCGGTAGATTATTTCTCGACTATTTTGCGTCCATAGACTGGCACTCTATTCCCTTGAGAGATTTTTATTCACGTACTTTCCCTAATGTTTTGACTTTGTTATTCATTTTTAATTTTGTAAGGAAAAGTGTCAGCAGCTTTTTATTTTTTATTTTCCAGTTATTTATAGTCTTCCATTAAAGGGCAGTAAGTATTCACCCAAATGTTTTGTAGTCACTCGCCCAAGTCATTATTTCACACCAAAGAACACACTTGTACTAAAAAATAATTTGTCCAAATAAAGAATGAAAAAAGGCCCGGTGACAAGTCTATATAATTAACCGAACTTGGTAAGAATGGAAGTTGTCTTCAGAGTTTTACATCTTATACACTTCTTCAATACCATACATTATGTTGATAACGTATTCTTTATTACGTATCTACACATTGAAAATTGGTATGGATTACTCATAAGTCAGCCTTTCTTGCGTGTAGTACAAATTACAAACATCTTTATCTAGTAAATGATTTAATAGCATTCCTTGTAAATAAAATCTAGTATATAATACTAATATATAAATTATTGTTTTCACTATCTAATCGACATTTCTACAGATAAACATTTTCCTGGGTAATGGATCGAATTCATCAAAATTACACTTAATACTTTATAAGATCGTAGTGTGATCATAAGTCTGAGACAGTAAGTTACTGGTCTTTCTGTAATGACATGTAGGTATCAGTATTCTGTAATTGGTGGTCAAGACTTTGATAATGTTGTCCACCATCCTTATCGGCCTGGTCCATTTGTGGCAATGGTACATTCTGGTAATCTTTGATTTCTTTTAGTTCTATGTTGGCATATTCAGATTGTTGGGGTTGTACATTATTCCTCTCCTCTGTATTCTGTTGTGTGACTCCGTGCTTTAATCGATAATTGTATACTATATAACCAAGGACAGCCATCAAAATACAGCCTGTCAGAACACCACCAAAGAATGTAAACACTATTACTTTATCACTATGTAACCCCGAGCAGTATGTGTGGGGGAGATTAGCATTATTATCACTTGCTTTACCAACTGTTGTAGACTTTACATCAGTAACCTGTTCAGTAGTTGGTTCAGTAACACCTCCTGTTGTAAGCAGTATTGTTGCTGTCGTCGTTGTTAGTTCATCCATAACGATTAATACACCATAGGCACTGTTGTTACATCCACCATATTCAGCTACACATGTTATGTTATGTATACCTTTATCTGCTTCACCAAGTCCAGTTATAGTCAGTGTTGTTGATGTACTATTGAATACAACACTTACACTGTCACTATTAAATACATCGTTTTCTTTGCCAATGATATCTTCTACAGGTATTCCATTATACAACACGTACATCTGTACGTCTTGATTTCCAGTTACATTGCAGGTAAACATTGCCGTGTCATTTTCAGACATCAATACTTGTATTTCCGGGTATATCGTAGTGTCTGATTGAATAATACTGAAATTATCAAATGTACACGTAGTCTTACCTCTGTTTACGCCTGTTTCATGAAAGAAGTCATGGTCTATCGTACAAGTCAACTGAATATTTGGGTCACATTTTGTCGGCGTCCATTGGTAAATGAGAGCTACCTGACTACCATTCACCTGGTAGTACACAACGCTGTCATTTAATGTAATATCATGATCACTATATGACCATTCAATGGAGACTTCTGGAGTCCCTACCTCAGACTTACATGTCAAATCCAGTTGCAAACCTTCTTGCACAACGTTAGGATTACTTTCGACCGGCTTACCGACTACCTCACATAGCGGCTGGTCTTCGCTCGGAGGGACAAAATAAATGATCGTTGCATTTCGTGATCTTATCAATATAGTCTGATTCACTCTGTCCGTTACAATGCACTGATACACACCATTGTCAAATGCTGCTGTATAGTTGGTAATTGTGCTTATTTTTAGGCCATACCTTCCAGCAATTATTGTCGAAGTTGTTATGTCATACCTGTCATAATCCACTAAATCACCATGCCCACTTAAAATATTTGCATCCTGACTGATTACCACGTTATCTTTCTTCCACGATACCACATGATCACTTGGTTGAATATCACGCACTCCACATCCCAATGATAGATCTTGTTCAGACTTTTCAATAAAGATACGATCTAACAGAGTGGGAACTACAGGCTCTACGTCAAAACTCAAGGATTCTGTCGGATTGAAGATATTACTTGTCAAAATCCAGAATATCAACACCATTAACGTTGTCAATTTAAACGTCATGGTCCCTATCTGGTCTACTGAATAGTCGCCGTTGGGTTTTGCCTATAGCTATACACCGTGAAAGTCGCAGAGTGCAGCTTATTTCCTACATCCGGGATTTTCCTACAACTGTACGTGGTGTTGAAGCAACATATTAGGGAGCATTCTGTAATTTCAAGGGTGAGGTCTCGCGGAAATTAAGGGGGGGGGGGCTCTTTTTTGCAAATCAATCGGCTCTTGGGAGGGGCTATATTTTAGAAAATGGTATAAGGTGAGGGTCACATTTTGTCTTAACTGATTGTGTTGGCTAACCTTGTAAGGGCGTGAGGACGCTGTTTGCGGAGCAACATGTTGTTTGTAACTGTAAATTTTATTTCAATGCTTTGTTACTGACAAATACATGAAATGTGATGACCGTGACAGGGACAGTGAAACTACAGCAAATTGACCTGATGCTATGTGGTAATTGCAACTCGAAAAGATTCGGGAAACCATCAATACGCAGTGACTATGCATTGGACAAGATGGCCAAGTCAAGGTTAGGTGATAGCCTATAGTTTGAGGCAATGACGTCGCTACTAAAGACCAGTTCCAAAGATTACTACAACCTATCCTTCTGCAGCTCACAGATATTGCTACTGACATACAAGAAGTCAAAACAACACAGGCTGAGCTGAATATCTCCATGGAATGTTTCAAGGCGAAATACGAAGAAATGTATATTAGCATGGAAACAATATGGAACTGGTTAACGCACAGCTACGACAACAAAATCGATCGGAACAAAACACAGATCAGGTCAGGTCAGGTATATAGGTCAGGTATCGATAGCATGCTATTTTTGGCTTCATATTCGGATCCAAAGATGTGAAATCCGTCATTATATTTGCGGTAGATGTTTGATTAGTTGTCCTCAGGTTATTTTTCTCAGCTATTCGCTATCAGTTATGGTTGTTTCTTTTTTTTCAAAATCGCAACTCAATTAATGTCTTCAGTTCTTGGAATAACATTTTCACATCGATTTTATATTCATTCAAGAGCAAAAAACGTTTTGCCATTGCTTGTCGTTTAATGTAATTGTAGGTGTTTCCGTTTATTTTGTATTGTATCTGTAGTTTTTGCCGGTTGTCTTTTATTTCCATGTATATTTGTTTGTTTTGGGGTCCACGTTTATAGGTGTTCGTCACCCATGTGGACTGCCTGACTTTTGTTTTGGGGTCCACTTTTATAGGTGTTCGTCACCTCTGTGGACTGCCTGACTTTTTGGGGGGGGGTCCACGTTTATAGGTGTTCGTCACCCATGTGGACTGCCTGACTTTTGTTTTGGGGTCCACGTTTATAGGTGTTCGTCACCTGTGTGGACTGCATGACTTTTGTTTGGGGTCCACGTTTATAGGTGTTCGTCACCTGTGTGGACTGCCTGACTTTTGTTTTGGGGTCCACGTTTATAGGTGTTCGTCACATGTGTGGACTGCCTGACTTTTGTTTTTGGGGCCCACGTTTATAGGTGTTCGTCACCTGTGTGGACTGCCTGACTTTTGTTTTGGGGCCCACGTGGTGGAAGCAGTGAGATTGAAGCCTTTAACCCACTGATTCGGGGACTAGTGTCCTTTTCCACACCTGGCAGTATTTAAACCATGTTTTTGCAAGCTTAGCAATGATTAATGATGATAAAACGATAAAACAGTAATGATGCCACAAGGATTAACTGTAGCAAGAAGATTATATGAATTTAGATATATTGAGAAAAAGCATAAGATATAAGATATAATATGGTAAGATTGCATTCATAAGCACGTCTGGAGAGGGGTGGGGGTGGGGTTCAGGAGATTATAAGTGCAGGAACTAGTGCAGGAACTTTGCCACATATAGTGCGGCAATAGTGTAGGGATGGGCACAACATGTACTGAATTATTTGAAATTTAAAGCTTGCTTTCAAAAGATATTGCCCCATAAAACCAACATATGATTTGTTATGGTTGATGGGTGTACCAAGTTAAGTGAAATTTGAAGTTTGCATTCTTTCATTCGAAAATCATTGTTAATACAAATTAGTCATTACAATTAAAATCTATATCAACAGGCTTTAGAGAATATGTATGCTTTGTCATGGTTGATGTATGTGCCAAATTATATGGAATTTGAAACGTGTGTTCAAAAGATATAGCTTAATTACTGAAGATCATTAATTATTCAAATTACTCATTGAAAGTAAAGGCTACGTCAATAAACATCTGCGCATTTTTTCCTTCGTAAGGAAGGATATACCTTAGGGGAGAAAAGTGTGCGTGTGTCTGTCTGTCTGTCTGTCTGTCTGTGTCATCGTTTTCCCCTAAAACGGCTGGCTCAACTCAAACGAACTTGTGTAGACGTGTTCCATAGTGTAATGGCAAGAACTGATTAGGTTTTGGTAAACATTCCACAAATACTAATGAGCAATTTGCGTAATTAGTGGTTTTCGGTAATTAGGCTATGTTTTAATCGTGGATGGTTATGAATAAGTAACACAAACACAGATTATTAGAGCATGACAATTATAGTGTAATCTCTTAGTCAGACGACATGTTGAAGAGAGAGAGAGTATGCGCAAGTCGCATCCTCGTTCAAGATACATATTATTGTTAAATCAAAAGTATCAATATGTAGCATATTGTAAGATCCTTCCTTTTTTTGAAAAGGTAGTTAAGAGTCACGGTATATTGTTCATTGTTCAAAATGATGGGATATGTTCATTGTTCGCGTAATTGTATTTGTTGCTCTGATATGTACTTATAGCTCGCGCAGCGGCAGCGAAGCGGCTCAATGACTAGTACGCATGCGCGTCATATATACTATTCGAAAAAAATTGGTGGTTCTCCCAATGATGCATTGCTTCGCGCACTGACTACGCATGCACCTTCTATATACTACGTGCATTCTCCACGCGCTACCGTAACATTGTAACGAGTATCGAGGCATCACTGTACCTCAAGGAGAAATTGTTACACTATTTGGAAGTTTGATGCACGGCGGTACGCGATACGGTCCACTGATGACATAGCGCAGTTTAATTTCCGGGTTGTGGAAGTGTGGTTTTGATATTTATATTGTCGATAATTGTTTGTTTTTTTACATGTTTTAAAAAGAATATCTACTTTCCTATGTTTGTTGGTACAGCAACATTCCTAAATCATCGAGTTGAATGTACGTTGGTGGATGGTCTATGATAAGTTGGCTGATTGAAAATGAACAATATTAATCTAATGGCTATGATGGTTTTTGAAACCAACAACTGCATAGAGTGTTGACTTGCTTTACTTCTCGTCCATGTCAGAGAATTAGTTGTCATTCAATAAAATAAATTTTGATGGTCAATACCCCTGGAAAATGACCCAAATCAAGTGTATCAACCCTGGCCCAGGCAGCCGGTCACAAATGAATCTACCCTGCGCGAGCTTATGGGCTTTGCCTAGTTATGATATTAGGAACAATAACATTAAACTATGAATTGAACTTCTCGAATCACAACTTGAACTGTAAACAGTATAACATTTAACTTGTAGAACAAATTGTAATCAGGGTAAATAGTCTCTTTACCAAAGTTATTGTCTTAAGTTCCTAACAAACAAAACTTGTAAAACGAATTTCTATGGTTATTGCTATTTGAACACGGCATAGCATATGTATCTCTAAGTAGAATAGTCTTTCAAGTAGCATGGTTGTTTTATAACACGGCCACTTCTGGATTTCATCGGAGATTTGGATGGTGTAGCAATAACTTGTCGTGGTGGTGACGACATTGCTTCTTTATCATCAGGTCGGCTTGACGATGTAGGATGATTTGTAGACGGTGGTGGCTTCATGATATTTGTAGACGGTTGTGTCTTCATGATATTGGGAGCATAAGATATTGTGTCTGTCTTTCCCAGGTCTCGATCTGCAGGTTCCATTGTTTTCTTGAGATGAGCTCGGTTACGTCGGTATGTTGTGTTAGATGATTCAACTTCGTAAGATCGTTCATCCAAACGTTGTGTGACGACGGCTTTCGGCCATTTCTTTTGTCCTAGAATGAATGGTTTTATTCTAACAACATCACCTTCTTCTAACTCTGGTAGGTCATGTGCATTTCTGTTGTAGTACACTGCTTGTGTAGTTTGTTTTTTCTTCATTTTGTCTCTTTCACTTCTAGGTTAGTTGTTCTTGGACGTAGTAGACTGGCTGCTGTTGGTAGTAATGTTCTGGTTCTACGGTTCATGAGACGTTGTGCTGGACTAGAACCTATTTGTTGAGTTGGAGTTTTGCGTTGGTCAAGTAGTGCGAGATGAATGTCACTATTGGATTTCTTGCATTTTCTCAGGATTTGTTTTGCTTTCTTAACAGCTGCTTCAACTTTGCCATTCGCCTTGCTGTTATATGGGCTAATGGTAGGGTGTTCAAAGTCCCATAGTTTTGCGAATGTTGCAAACTCAGTAGAGATGTATTGTGGTCCGTTGTCGGATACTAACTCTTCTGGTATTCCATATCGGGCAAAGTGCTGTTTGGTTTTCCTTATAACTGTTAAGGACTTGGTATCTGGAAGTTTATCCAGTTCGTAGAAGTCGCTGTAATAATCTACAGTTACTAGGTAATCTCGATTGTCATAGGTAAACAAATCTGATGCTACCTTCTGCCAGGGTCTGTGTGGAACTTCATGGTTCATCAGTGTTTCTTTGCATTGGCTGGTTTCGTATGTACGGCAAGTTTCACATGAAGAGATATAGTTCTTTATATCAGTGGACATGCCTGGCCAGTATAGGCATTCACGGGCTCTGCGTAGACAACCTTCAATTCCTGTATGTGATGAGTGTGTTCGAGTCATCATGTCCTTTCTCAACTTGTGTGGTATTACAACTCTTTCTCCTCTAAAGATGAGGCCATCTTGAATAGATAACTCATCGCGGAAATTGAAGTATGGCGAAACTTGTGTTGGTAAGTTGTCCTTGGTGTCTGGCCATCCGGACAGGATCACGTTTCGGAGTGACTGCAGGGATTCATCTTGCTCTGTTGCTGATCGGATCTGTAACAGTCTCTCCTCACTGATTGGTAGGAAAATAACCATATTGATCTTATCAAACACAGTTTCTTCGGTTGTCGTTTTATCAGGGGGTAAGTACGCTCTGGATAAGGTATCAGCTACGTACATTTCTTTACCTTTGCAGTAGATGATCTTCACATCGTAGTTTTGGAGACGGATCATCATCCTTTGTAACCTCTTCGGTGCTTTATGTAGTGGTTTATTCTGTATGGACTCTAAGGGTTTATGATCACTATATACTGTAGTGTGTCGGCCATACGTGTATTGGTGAAATTTCTCCATTGAGTAGACAATCGCGAGCATTTCCTTTTCGATTTGAGCGTATCTCGTTTCAGTAGGTGTAAGTGCTCGACTTGCATATGAGATTGGACATCCTTCTTGCATCAATACAGTTCCTAAACCGGATTGACTGCTGTCACACTGTACTTCAAGATGTTTATCAGGATTTATAGTATGACAGTATAGGGGCTGACGTCATCAATTTCTTTACTTCATCAAGTGCAGCTTCCTGGACTTCAGTCCATTCCCACTTAACATCGGTGTGTGTGAGTTGTCTTATAGGTTTCATGACATCAGATAAACGTGGTAGGAAACGGCTCAGATAGTTCACCATTCCACTGAGTCGCTGTATATCTTCAGGGTTTTCAGGTCTCGGCATTCCTATTATAGCCTTTATCTTGCCTGGATCAGCTTTCAGACCATCTTCGGTCAACAGGTGTCCGTGGAAAGCTATCTGTTTGCATCGTAGTTCCAGCTTTGCTTGCTTGAGTTTGATTCCTTTTTCACGACATCGTTGTAGCAATTTGTCAAGGTTGCTATCATGTCCTTGGACAGTGTCACTGTGGACTGTGATGTCATCAGCTATACAGAGTACACCAGGTAGGCCTTCAAGTGCTTGATGTAGTTGTTTCTGGAATATTTCACTGGAAACGTTCGGGCCAAAGGGTAGTCTAAGCCATCTGTATCTTCCAAAAGGAGTTATAAACGTCGTTAACAAACTGGATTCTTCATCAAGAGTAAGGTGCCAATATGCGGATGACAGGTCAACTTTAGTGAATATCTTCGACTTTGATAGATCAGGTAAGACGTCATCTAAGGTAGGTAACTGGTAGTGTTCTCTTCTCAGTGCCTGGTTCAGTGGCTTCGGATCTTTGCAGATTCTGAGTTCTCCAGACTTCTTAGTCGTGGTTACAAATTGACTGGTCAATACAGTATGTTGATCTACTGTTGTTAGAGCTCCAAGCTGTACGAGTCGGTCAAGTTCAGCTTTCAGTTTGCTTCGTACTGAGATTGGTACTGATTGGCATGGTAGTGTTACAGGAGTTGCATCTGGATTTACATGTAAGTGTACATCACCTTCAAGTTTTCCAAGTTTGTCATCAAAAACATCAGGATACTTGTTGACAATATGACGTTTGTCATCAGTGTAAACTGAGTTGACTGCCTTGAAGTTTTCTGTGTTAATAGTGAGTAGCTTCATCTGCTGACTAGCTTGCATACCTAAGAGTGGAGTTAAGTTTTCATTCGCTATAATGAATTCGACTGAGTATTTCTTTCTTCTTCTTGGGTTGCGTATCATGATCAAACGGCATACTCCAGCTGGTTGTACCTTTGTGCCATTCCACATTACTAAACTGTTGTTACACGGTTTAATGTCTCTGTTGCCAATGTACTTAATGGGTAAAATATTGGCTGTTGCTCCGCAGTCTAACTGGAAACGGATCGGTTTGTTGTCGATAAGCATTTCTGAGTGAACTTCTTTGTCACTCACAGTGTGGACTTTCACAAGATTTATCCATTCTGGATCAGAGTCACTGGACTTGCTGTCTTGGTCATCTTGTACTGTATGTACGTTGCGAGTCTTCGTACATTTCTTAGCAAAGTGGTTTCTACCTTTGCATAATGTACATGATTTTCCCCATGCAGGACATTTCAGTTTGCCTGGTACATGGTTGTATCCACAGAACTTGCAATCTATACCCTTCTGTTTGGTACTTGGAACTTCTGGTTTGTGATTCTTGATATCACACTGCTTCTTTCTCCGGAAGTTGGATTTTGTCTTTACTCTATGCACTTCTTCTGTACCTCCCATTGTTCTCAATCGTGAGGTAGTAGCTTCAGCACCTCGGCACGTATCTATACAGTGGTTGAGAGTTAACTTGCGTTCTTGTAGTAGACGTTTTCTGACTGTGTTGTCTCTAACACCAACAACTATCTGGTCTCGGCATGAGAAAAATAGAAGATAGAGGCTGGCTACTCTGGTTTGGCCCAGACATTGCCAGCAGTCAACGTCTTTATAGCACTTGTGTGCTTATTATGGTTGATGTATTTACCAAAATGTTGTGTAATTTGAAGTTTGCATTCTATAGATATGGCTTAATATCTGAAAATCTTTATTTGTGCAAATTACTCATTAAAACTGCGCAAACAGGCTTATAGGACATATTTTCATTGTTTCTCATGAGAAATAGATGCAGAGGTTTGAGAGATATGGTGTCAACAGACTGACGGACACACTCATAGAGCCAGAGAGAGAAGCTGAATGCCTCTTGTAATACATTTTTTTCTTACACACGTTGTTGGAATGCAAAATTCTGAGCTATGGCTATCAAATATGATGCATCCATAAATTGGAGAATTAATTGAATAAAACTATATGAAATTTCAAGCTTGGATATTGAAGATACTGCCTAATTATAGAAATAATTGTTACTTATGCAAATGAACCATTCTGATTTTAGCCACATCAACAAGGTTTAAATGACACATGCACTTCTATGCAATCAATGCATCTACTAAATTATCTGGAATTTAAAGCTTGTATTCAAAAGATTTTGCCTGGTTATTTATTCAAATTACACATCACAATAACAAATTATATTAATGACTACATCAATCATGTGCGCTTTGTTATGGTTGATGTATATACCGAATTATATGAAATTTGAAGTTTGCATTGTAGACTCATTACCAAAAATCATTAATTACGCAAATATTTCATTAAAACTGCACTAGCTGCAACTGGAATTATTTTTTAAAACGTTTTATTAGGTACAATAACTTACTCGTAATATTGTACACTCTGCAGTATTGTAATACCTGTCGGTAAACGTATGTTCTCTTGCTGTATTCCGATAATTCACATCAAATTGAATAACATCGACCACTGATAAACATGTACAAATGTACAATGCCTAATTATTGGTATTTAAACAATTTTCAGAGAATATATTGTGGTTGCCTGATCATGAAACTGGTACACTTGCAACATTCACAACCGAGCTTTTGTTTAAGATTTAAACTTGCCACTACACTACCTACACATAATTAACCACAAACTCATGGATACAGTGTCTTTTTTTAATTTATGCAAATGATTCATTTAAAGGCCAAGGTTCAACCAGGCTATGTGCCCACGCTACGGAAGTAGGTTTGCGCATGTGCAACGGAATACGTTTGTTTAATATCTAGGAGGAGCATTTGGTAAATCCGACCCAGGTAGTTTATCAACATATTAGTGTCTGTTCACACATATTGGTTACATGTAGTTCTTGCCTAATCCGAAGAGTCCCTTGTTATATTTTTTTTCAAGTCTAGTGGCAGTGTTTCACAAACATGTGCTTCTCCGAGTTATCCCGATGTGTACGAGTACCACCTCAGCTATTTCAAAACTAACGCATAAATGCATACGTCGTGATGGGGTGAGTACGGACTCTTGTTTGGTCTCCGCTCTGTCTCGATGTCAGTCGATGTCATTTACATGACGAGGATTATTGCCAAAACATATGGAAACGATTTTTGAGAAATCTGGAAAGAATTTAATACGATTTCTCAACTTTCAAATTTGAATGAAACAAACATTTATGATGCCTCCATGATTGTACCTGTAGTCTTGTCAGTTCGCGTTACGTTCATCTCCACAACATGCACAGAGCTAGAGATCGTAGAGAACAGTCGACAGGTATGGAACTAGATTAGGCAGTGATGTGTGATCTATGTGTACAACATAGACAGTTGTCCTTGAAATTTGATGATCATTACAGAAATAAAAGAGTTGCCAACGTTAGATTTGTTTATGAATTATATCACTCGTTTATCAGTATCAAATGTCGCACTAAATGTTTCAAACACGTCTTGCTTCGTGTACCTCGCCTCCTGTACACGTACCGTACGTCTATCTTGTCTGTCAGTGCTACATTTTGCGGCTTCCTCTCTTCATTTTTCTCAGATGTTTTAAGAATTTGAAAATAGTCAGTGTCCGATCGACAAAAATTCTTTCCGCTGAAGTTTAGAAAACATTTAGTTCTACTCTACTCTACGTCGTGTTGTTGCATCATACATCATGAGACGTCACATTGACCTCACACTTCGCTTCGCGCTTCCTTCAACGCCCGGTCCCTATGAAACTAGTTCGAAGGCTTTCGCTAGCGATAGCGTGGCCAGTCTTGTTTTACCGCGTAATTCTCAAATGTTTTCCAAATAATTATGAATTTATTTCTTTTCTTTTTTTACACTTTGGGTATTTTACTTGCTATTAGTACTTCTGGGAAACTCATATTTAATTTTCCGACCTTAGAATTTTTTTCAATGGTCGTCAGGTTTTAGTACTTTCCTTAGCCGGTCCCACAACTAAACTGTTGTGGTTATACTTATAAGTTATAGCTGCTGGGCGTTGTGACCGGTAGGTAACCGGCTATTATCTACATCACTGCCTACTAGGTATAGGTACGTCAACGACGACACAACTACTTGACAGAAAACACTTGTCGCGCGCATAAAAAGTTGTATGAAATTGTGATTTTACTAAGGAGTATAGCAACCCAGAACGTACATCGATCAAACTGAGAAACATTTTGGTTTCATTTTATGTCATTATATTTCAGTAACAATGTATCATTTTCACGTACCGTTCGCACATGTGACTCGGCTTGATTTTAGGCAAAATATCGGGCTAACAGAGTGCACACAGACTCTTTTGTTCGCTTGTATTGTTTGCATTCGGTATTTGGCATTTCGCACGTTGTTTATTTGCACCATTCACAGTGTCTTATCATGCTTTGTGTAACTTGTAAGCCTAATTGACAACTGGCCAACGGTTTTTACTAGACAAATTTGAAACAAATTTTGCGTCAGTTTGACGGTAAACCTGCTATATTGGCTACCAAACTTAGTTAACGTCAGTTATTTCTACTCATGTTGCATTACTATATATTTACAAAGAGTATATATGAAATATGAGAACCATGTGAAACTTTTTCATTGCAAAATGGGATGAAGACATGAGGGTAAAGTCAGTGCTCCTTACAGCAGTTTGAATTTCCCGCATATGCATACATTACCCATAATCCTCTTTATATAGTTGACCTTGGCCTTTTAAAGTAAAAGCTATGTCAACAAACTCCATACGACATGTACCCATTGTTATGCTTGATATATGTACCAAATTGTATGAAATTAAAAGCTTGCATTCTACAGTGGCATGACCTTGTCTGAAGTGTGGTTTTTACCTCTCGTAACAATAATGAGAGATAATGTAATGGGGTTACAGAAATTTTGTGTGTGTATGTGTGTGTGTATGTATACAAAAAATCTTAATAACTACTCAAGTGATCGTGATGAAACTTAGCACATTTATTTATTATATTTATGACGAGAAGTGAATAGATTTTGGAGAAATCCATGGGCTGGTTATTAGCGAGAGTGAATTTTCCTATGCTGATTCATGATGAGTCAGCATTTTCACACTCAATACCTGGCTAGTGATGGTCCTTTGTTCTCGACCCTTTGTTGAACCTTACCTTACTTAACCTTACATCTTTTTCTGACCACAGGCTCTACAGCCTCTATGGTCAGCTCATCACTGTCATTATTGTTCTGTAATACTGTTCTCTGTAGTCCAGTAGAAATTGTTGTTTTGTAATTATACACTAGTTCTTGTGTTTTCCAAAGTTTATCAGGTTATTCCAAGTGTTGATGTCACGTAGCGAAAAAGAGTGCTTCCTTAGATTAAGTCTTGCATGTTGTTGAAACAGCTGTTTACCATGGCCTCTTAGTTCTTGACATAGCCTAGCCTGACTTCAATTTTAGAAATGATGAGATTTCTGGATCACACTTCCCATTAACAATTTTGTATACTTCTATCTACAGTCCCTCTATCATAGAGGGACTGTGTTCTATCATATCTCCTCGTATTCTCCTAAATGCAAGCATCGGTAATTTTAATTGCTTCAATCTCTGGATAAGACAACTCTTTAAAACCTGGTAATTTCTTTGTTGCCCTGCACTGCACATTCCATATACTTTCAATATGTTTCTGTTTATAAGGCCTAGGAGTCCAAACGGAACAAGCATAGTCTAAATGACTTCTGACTAGTGACTTGAACAGTGGCAATGTTCACCTTTTATGCTTGTCAAATTCCAGTTGTGGGTCAATGGTTACCTCTATGTGCACTTCTATGGTATATGCAAACCTATCTTTCTAATGATTTCCCAGAGTCATATATTTACATTTGTGTGTATGTATGTATGTATGTATGTATGTATGTATGTATGTATGTATGTATGTATGTATGTATGTATGTATGCCTGCCTGCCTGCCTGCCTGCCTTCCTGCATGCATATGCATGTATGCATGCATGTATGTATGTATGTATGTATGTATGTATGTATGTATGTATGTATGTACATGTATAATGTTGTGTATAACCCTAACTTATGTGGGCATTTTGTTTATACATTAATACATGATTACATTTAGCTAGATAATAGAGCTACTCATAAAACAAGAAATTTAGCAAAAATTACATGGAATACATACAGGCTAGTTTATTTACCCGTTTGGTTTGTTGTATCGCAACACAATGTTGTCTGAAATCCTTGCCATCAGAAAGTTTTGTCTCTAATTTTGACAAAGAAGTAAAACACATGTTGACCAGATAATGTATGTCAGACGAAATTGTCACTTTGCTTGCATCTTAAGGAATATGGTGTAATTGCAGGCACGGCGACTTGATTGGAAACTTTACTGCAGATACAATAACATGATTGCAGACAGATTCACATAGTTCGAATTGAGTAGCACTCAAAAAATCATCATTGACAGCAATGAAATTCACTAACTTCAGCCAATGAACAAGGTTCTGTTATTTTTGTTAAGTACTGTTCCAATGCTGAGAGAAGACGTTACACCATAGCCCCTCCACCATATACAGTCTTTTAGGAAGCAGTGCCACTGCATGCCAACGAGGTGGTGCACATCATACATGCGAACATCTGATGACGTGGAAGCTGGTGATTTGGTATTGACACTTGGATAGGTTGCCATAGATTTGACAGTTTTTTTTAATTCAGAAATAAATTGATGTTTTTTGAAATCATAAAAAAAACTGATAAGGGTGAATTGACGATTTTTCCGTACCGTTGTCTATTTATTCTGACATTGTACATATAATTTAAGCATTTACAGTATATCAACAATGGAGGCTAAAGATCATTTATTAACTGATAAGTGAAAATTCATTAAGTTTACAAGAGGCATTCAGTTTGCACCTGGTTGTTCTTGTCCATGTTTCTTTCCTGTTCTTTAATAATAATTCACCAGGAGTGACGCTCAAACATAACTACTAAATACACATATACATGTATAACCTACCGCACTAGTTACAGATCATGACATGTAAATACTCAGCTGTTTCACAAACAATGGCCAGTGTTTCACATATATCACACTTTGGGCAAAAGTTGAACATTCCGTAATGCCATGGTAATCTTCCTAGATAGTTTATAAAAGATGTTAATCTAAATTGTTCTACTCTTCAGTACGAAGGGATTAATACACATTGTATATATTTTATATTTTGGACACTACATGTTATTGACAGTACAAATCACCACATCTCATCAGATTCCAGTTTCTGTTATACATAGTTAGGTATGAGCACTTAAAGTTCTCAAACATACCAGTGACTTCACTATATCTGCAATAGTAATGCCACTTTATACTAATGTTACGAACACTACCTGGCCTATTCGTATACTCATTTAAAACCTACATTAACGTTAACTTTTCGAAGCTGTGAAATATTACCTTATAGGCTAAGAATATAGTAACAAGTGCCTTAATAGAGCAAAAAACCTCCAGATCTGCTAGGGGAAACCTGCTTGGACTACCTCACCCACGAGGTCACTCGTGCAGCCAAATGCACCAACCTTTCACTATGTCATTATGGTTTAACGCTGTGCATAAAGATTGATTGCTTCTTCAGATGATGCTGTCTTTTAAAGGTATGAAATTATTACCTGGATAGTCTTAACATTATTAAAAGACTTTTAAGGTAACTTCTCCTCTCCAAATGATACAATCAGATGTGCTGACCTTTACTATAATGATGTCAACCCTATGTTTAAAGAATAGTTTCAAATACTTGATGGTGCTGTCTTGTAAAGCTTGGAAGTTATATAGTAATTAATTAATTAAGGAGGAGGGCCGGAGATGGGGTCACGTTTTACAAAGGAGGGACATATTTTAGAAAATAGAATAAAGAAAGGGTCACATTTTACTTATATTCTCTATTTTACAGTTTTTTGGGAATTTTGGCATCCAACTACTGCCACATTGGTTAGGGTTAGGCTAAGGTTATGGTTAGGGTTAGGTACAGTAATATCAGACCATGTCAATCAAATTGCTGCTGACATTGTCAACCATGTAGCGAATTAATTGTCAGTTGTGTTGTGAGGGGAAAAGTCACAGTGGGTTTCAAAGAGTAAAATGGGAACATTTGGATAAGATATTGCGGATAATATTGTGGAGATGTTGACCTCGATCCCGACAATATCGGGAGTGTACCATCTCAGGTTTAAAGTGGGGCGCCCTCTATGAAACATAATTGAGAATCATGTATAACCATCATATAACGACGTGACAATATATCAGCTATTTCGATAAAATTTAAGAAAGGTCATCGCAAATTTGCAAAAAAATCATGTATGATTTTATTTACAAAAATATATCGCTCTCAACATATCTAAACTAAGTACTAAATTGAACCCTGACTGATTTGTGACAGAGGCACAAATAATTCAAATAGACTGCAATTATCATATGTTGGTTGCCGCCCAAAGCTGGAATAACCCGGATGTAGGAAATAAGTTGAATTCTGTGACTTTCACATTGTGACAGGCTAACATCGTGTATAGCTATAGGCAAAACCCAACGCCGACTATTCAGTAGAACATATAGGGACCATGACGTTTAAATTGCCAACGTTGATGTTGTTGATATTCTGGATTTTGACAAGTAATATCTTCAATCCGACAGAATCCTTGAGTTTTGACGAAGAGCCTGTAGTTCCCACTCTGTTGGATCGTATCTTTATTGAAAAGTCTGAACAAGATCTATCATTGGGATGTGCAGTAAGTGATATTCAACCAAGTGATCATGTGGTATCGTGGAAGAAAGATAACGTGGTAATCAGTCAGGATGCAAATATTTCAAGTGGGCATGGTGATTTAGTGGATTATGACAGGTATGACATAACAACTTCGACAATAATTGCTGGAAGGTATGGCCTAAAAATAAGCACAATTACCAAATATACAGCAGCATTTGACAATGGTGTGTATCAGTGCATTGTAACGGCCAGAGTGAATCAGACTATATTGATAAGATCACGAAATGCAACGATCATTTATTTTGTCCCTCCGAGCGAAGACCAGCCGCTATGTGAGGTAGTCGGTAAGCCGGTCGAAAGTAATCCTAACGTTGTGCAAGAAGGTGTGCAACTGGACTTAACATGTAAGTCTGAGGTAGGGACTCCAGAAGTCTCCATTGAATGGTCATATAGTGATCATGATATAACATTAAATGACAGCGTTGTATACTACCAGGTGACTGGTAGTCAGGTAGCTCTCATTTACCAATGGACGCCGACAAGATGTGACCCAAATATTCAGTTGACTTGTACGATAGACCATGACTTCTTTCATATAACAGGCGTAAGTCGAGATAAAACTACGTGTACATTTGATAATTTCAGTATTGTTCAATCAGACACTACGATATACCCGGAAATACAAGTAATGATGTCTGAAAATGACACGGCGATGTTTACCTGCAATGTAACTGGAAATCAAGACGTACAGATGTACGTGTTGTATAATGGAATACCTGTAGAAGATATCATTGGCAAAGAAAACGATGTATTTAATAGTGACAATGTAAGTGTTGTATTCAACAGTACATCAAAGACACTGATTATAACTGGACTTGGCGAGGCAGACAAAGGTATACATAATATTACATGTGTAGCTGAATATGCCGGATGTAACAACAGTGCCCATGGTACATTATACGTTATGGATGTTCCCACAACAACATCTAATATACAATCCTCAAAAGCTACTGTAACAATAACAACTACAGACATAAAAGATGATCTGACGACAGTATATGGTGTATCACCAACTACAGCTGGCATATCAGAAAATGATAACCTAATGTTCATTATTATAGCATCAGGTGCAGGCGGTGGATTACTTTTGTTTATACTTATTTTCATCATCCTTATTGTATGCTGTAGACGGAAACCTAAACCAAAACCAAAACCAAAACCAGAACCAAAACATGAACCTGACCCACCCAGTGACTACATTAAGAACATTGACACCATCCCACTTGACCCTATCGGAAATGAAGAAGGGCTTACAACATTCAATGGAAAGGGCTATCATATCAATCCCTATGATAGTGTCAATGACGTCATCATAAAAGATGAACGTACATTAGGTGATGGCCTAGAATCAACTCCAAAGGGTGGAAATCGGGATAAACGAGATGCCAGTACTAACAGTGGACATGACGCTAATCAGGATGAAGCGATCGGAAGTGGACCTGCTAAGGCAGAACTAAAAGAAATTCCAGTATATGCTACATCACAAAAGAATCCACATGACAGCTCAAAGAAGCCAGACAATGTTTCCGGACAGAGTGACCGCAAACCTGACAGTTCTAATAATTCATCATATGAAGTTGTGAATCTTAAAGGTAAGGACGCTGATACAACGGGAAATCCTCGCTTTGACAATGTGGAAGGACTTCACTATGCTGACCTTGACTTGACCCTCAGTAGAGGCAATGCAGTACCAAAACAAAGCGAGGACAATGCAGATACGATCGTATACGCAGAAGTGAGAAAGAAGACTAGTAAGAAATGATTGACCCCAATGATGAGGTGGATTGTGTTACGTTGCTTATACTATAAAAGTAAGTTTTAAATATCGTAAATCAAGAAAGAATACATGAGATAATGAATATGTATGAACAATGTTTCCTTTACAAAGATATTGACACTAATATTTTGCATTTGGCAGAAATACACTTTATTTATAGAGATAATTACATTTTGTATATCTTGGTCATTCATTAGCCCTTCAATTTTTTTGATATGCAGAAAGAATAGTAATGAATCCCCTCGATCAAAGAGAGAAGTTTCATTTGGTATTATGACATTCTAGCAACAATTTACACCTTCACGTGTACATTTAGAATCTTACGGAATTCTATGTCAGGAGTTTATCTTTCATGTTGAATTCAAATATGTATTGTGCGCTGTATTTACAACAAAGCACACATACACTGTGAACACCTTCTGATCTATTTTTGGTTTTTATTTTCTAAGCAAATCTAATTAATTTCATACTGTAACAATAATCTTCAAATTTGGTTTTTTCTTTCAAAACTTACACTTTGTCAGTGAAAATACTGCAAAACAAAAATTGTTATCCAAGGTTTTTTAAGTGTTGCACTTTTACCGGCAATATATAAAAAATGTAAGACAATAATAATAGATCAGGTGTTTGTGAACAAATCAGACAGACAGACAGACAGACAGACAGACAGACAGACAGACAGACAGACAGACAGACAAACAAACAAACAAACAAACAAAGTGTAAGTTTTGTGTAACAACTACTTCCACACCCTTTTCCCGAATAACACGTTTATGTATATACATAAGGATATTTAGTTCTGTTCTGTATCACATTTTTTTTTTTTTGTACGTGGGAATAAATTATTATTATTATATTATATAACAAACAGCCCGTGGTGATGTAGGGACATTGTTTTTGCTAAGTGTTGTAAAATCAATACTAATTTCAAAATCAACAAATCACAATATTGCTTCCTCAATCATGCAGCGATAAATTTAAGCAATGTATTGAAACTGCTCGAATTTCGTTCATAGCTCACGGTTTGAACACACTTTCTGTCTGTAGACAGATACATGTAATCTGCAAGCCGGAGAGGCTGGATATATATTATAAAGTGAGAATATTCAAAATCAATTTCATTGGGTTTTTTGTTTGTTTTTTCTTCACATGCTATTTAACACGTGTGTTTTACGTGGACACAATGTCATTTGTTATGTTAAACTACATCATATTTATAACAGGATTTAACATGCGACTCGTCTAGAATGATGTCCATATAGGACTGATTAATAAATATAATAATTAGTTGGGTAATATTAGATCAAATACCGTTGTGAATTCATGCCAGTAGTGTTACTCTATATAGTGTGACCTGCAAGCTGAAAACGTATGACCTAATATGGCCGACGTTCCTTTGTTTGATTGTTTTAGACTGTTCGTTCCGAATGGTTTGGTTCGATGTACTAGATGTACCTTGCACATACTCTTCATATGGATTAGAAGGAGAAACTCGGTATCTAGTTGGTTCTTTCTTGTAGGAATGCATGCTGTTCAATCTTAAAGTTTTCACGTTTTCCCCAGTTGATGACGTTTCACTACAACCACCACCGAATTATGAACATATATGAAATGTTGTAGTAAAAAATGAGAGAAAATAGTACTGAGGACATCATTTACAAGACATGCTGTTAACAAAATCAAATACAATAATATTGTTATACATAAATAAACATATATATATGCCGTATAATCGGAGTAAATTCAACAACTTTTCATTGACTTGACAGTAAACTGATACATCACGTAGATACATCAAGCGATTAAATGTATCATCAGTTTTGTTTACCATGCATCGGTATTTTTTATGTTTATTTGTAGGAAGAACTTTTAAACATAACCTTATTCAAACACTTGTAACGGTTGTATCGAGAGAAAAATATATTGTTTTCCAAATATGCATTTACTTATCAGTCAGAATTATACAGTATTATTTCAAATGGTCGCAATAAAAATCAAAGATTTGAATTCGTAATTCATGTGAATTCTGTATAGAATTTGGGAAACATCAAACATTTGTATTTTTCTGGAGTTGTGACCAAATATAGTCAGTCAGTGTCATGATTATTGTCATTTTTTATATTACATCAACCGGAGACTAACGTAGAAAGTTGTACGAGTGTAATAATAATATAATCGAGAATTCTCGGTTGGTGAAAGTTGAAACAAATATTTCCTCCCACCAAATATTTTACATGAGATAATCTGTTGTATTTGACTACAGCATTCACTTTAATTCGACTTTGAATTTCCCATTTCACCCACATTTATTTTAACCGGAGTTTCAATTGAAGTTCAGATATTTATTCGGTATGAACTGTATTTCTAATATGTTGAAACATTGTTTCTTTAATTACTGTTTTACTATCAATGTATAATCAACAGCATATCAGACACATTTTGATGATCTAAACCATACAAATAAAGCGCACAGAACCAGATCGTAAAACCTGTGGTTGCTTATTTTATAAAAATGCCAAATTGGTGTCACCTTGCTGACATGGCCAATAGTCCTTCACTGTGTCAGCCTAGATCAACAAAGTACTGCAGTGCATCATATGTATATCAAAATATAATAGTAAACATTTTTACACTTTGATAAACAAAAATAGCCAATGTTTTGATATGATACCCTGGATACACAACTATAGATAGCACACGTCTATGTTTTCATCATATTTGGATGAGACATTTCAATATATATGCCAATGTGCAACATAATAAAACAAAATGTAATCGTATCCCATTTAGAGCTAGTGTCTGTCATACAAGTGAGAGTGTTTTCGGTGCAGAACGAAGTATTTCCTTTTAGCCGAATATTCCTGGTTCAAAAGGCCAAAGCAGTCTCTGAACCCGGAACATTTGCGTGTGTTTTTTTTCTATAGAGCTAGAAGAGAAGTTGGTGTGTTAAAATATACACTGTTTCTTACTAACCATGAAAGACTGCTTTGTCACAGTTATGACTCCTTAAGGAGACTTTATTGAAAACTTGTGAGAAGTTCGTGTGATAAAACTACTTCCCCCTTCTTTTCAAATGCTATCTTTGTGCACTGTCGATTGTATTGTTGCATGGATTAACTAAAATCTTTATTCCTCCTTCAGTTGAAAAAAAAAACAAGAAAAAAAATCGATAAACGTGAAGTCGTGTTTATTGATGAATAGGAGCTGGCTTTAACAGTTTGTGAGAACAGATTATTCAATAGTGTATT
Organism: Glandiceps talaboti; assembly: GCF_964340395.1. Classification (NCBI taxonomy): domain Eukaryota; kingdom Metazoa; phylum Hemichordata; class Enteropneusta; family Spengelidae; genus Glandiceps; species Glandiceps talaboti. Next base: position 4,092,452 of record NC_135551.1, read on the forward strand.
TTACCAGGAATTCATAAATAATTGTTGTTAATAACAGTGTTAAAGATGCACTAGCTGTAACTGGAACAGTTTTGATATTGTTTAATTTTATACAATAACTCACTCACAATATCGTACACACTGAACAGTATTACATCACATGTGGATACACTTTGTATAGCTGTATACATCATATGGTAATCAAATAGATTTTTGGTCCGCACCCGAAAATCATCGCCCTCAACGGCGACCGTGATCTTAACCTGTTACTGTAGTACTTACGGATAGGACCAACCACTGATTAACATACACATTTGCTAATTATTTGAATTTTAACAATTTTCAGTGAATATATTGTCAAAAGATAAATACTTCTGTTACAAGTTGTGGAGTTTTAACATGGCGACAGATTCAAAACCCAACTTTCTCTCAAGATATAAACTTGCCACTACACTACCTACAGATAATATTGACCACTAATTAACATATACAATGTCTTTTTATAAATACCTAATGTAAAAATATCCCTGTTATATCTAGTGCAGGTTTAATCTCAATTATCTATTTTTATTTGTTCTGTACAATTTACTTCTCTGAATTTACTCTTCAAAACGGTCTCTCTTTATTTCAGAGCCATACTTTTAAATTGTTATGTCAGTAGTGAAATCTTGATAAATTGCTATCCCCTGCAGATCTTTTGTACCACACAGTCTATTTATAGTAGTGACGCATGTTACAAACATCTGTTTTAAATGGGTGTGGTGCACAATGAGAATTGTGAACTCAACAACTTGTTTTTCATTAGCGATTTATGCTTAATTAATGTTTCATTTTTGTAAATTTATTTACGATCACTCTGTTGTTGTTTGTATTCAAATATTAGTTGCCCATATGTTCTTACTAAATTGTATATTTTTTGTATTGTAAATACATTTTTACATTCTCTGTTAAATTTAAAAATTCAAAATTTAATTCACCACTCTAAAGATATTTACAAATTGACTGTAATATGTATTGGCTGAGGATTGTATTACTAAAAATTTCACTATTTCAAAGCTTTACATAGTATCTTCGTATGATATCCTCATAAAAAGTACATGCTGACTAAGCTATTGTCAGAGGTCAATTTGCAACAGACAACAATGTGATTGTTGTCAAACCTAGGCATTGCCAAACAATTTCCAGTTAGTATAAAAAAATAGAAATAGCGTATAGAAAAATTCCTATGTGGGTTTTGAACCCTTTAATGTTTATATAGAGTGTAATTACATAGAGGTACAGAAACCAAGAAAATGAGTTGTATGCAGAACTATCACTCCCAAATTGCATCTTTGTTTGTAGATCAACATTAAAATATTTGATACCATACTCATCCATATTTACTCAGATAATAGTGGAGCTAGGTTTATCTAGGTTGCATTACAAAGCAATTGCAAGGGAACCTGAATGTACTGTTCATAAGGAGGAACATGATTGAAAGCATAGCCTTAATATTTTTCATATGAATATGTCTACATTTTAGTACATGATTCCAAAGCAGTAATACAGTAACACACACAAATGCAATCATGTTTTTAACTACAATTCCTCAAAACATTACAATGTACCTTCAACAAAACTAGCTTCATTTTTATCATTACATGTATGTACTTAGTTTTTAAAAAATAATATATTTTCCTTAAAATTTCATTAATTGTTTGACAATTTAAACAGGAGCTAATTTATTCATGTACTGACTCTAAGTTATGGTTGCATTGGACATTTCAATATAAATAGTTTGCTTCCCCTTTTTAAAGTATAGCATTGTTTGATTTCAGAACTTCTTTATATATTTTGTGAACTATCTTTGTATATCATTGTATACAGAAATGTCAAGTTTTTTTATCACAGAATAAACAGAAGTGGGACTAACACAACTGATGGCTGGTGTCATTGTTTTGGTTTTGACTGTGTATGATGCGATGGTGATAATCATAAGACTACCTGCAATATTCTCATTTTATCTGTGGACATTTTACTGCAGTACACAGATGGTAGGGCTTGAATTAACAGCTTCTATTTAAAAGCATGTCAACATCGTATATTGTACAGTTACACCCATTCTATTCATCACTTATACTATACAGTGTGGTTTCATTGACTGGCTTGTCCTTTTGAACCAGGAACTACCCTTAAGCGGTCTAGGCAGTAAGGTACACAATACATCCAACAGTACGAAATTTGAATATGAATAGATCGCTATGAAACAGATCGTAAAAATACAGTCAGGTAGTTGTACACTAGTTGAGTGTTAACATACATATTATTCAGTGGAATATATTTGATAAAATAAAAATACAGAGTCGCCCTGAAGTGATAAGTAGTATTGGTTTTATTGTGATAAAAATGTTGAGAGGTTCAGGAGTTTGTAGGTGAGAATAGGAATAAAGACATAGAAAATCAGAATAGTTTGACTGTGAACAGAACACTAGACACAAGAATGTATAATAAAAATATCTTTAAAAATATCTTTAAAAATAACTCCACCCTAATCACTGAACCCCTTGCTGAAAGAGTTCCTAAATATACATATTGAGTTCTTTGCAACAGTTTTATTTTATAAACCTAGAAATAAGGTGTTGTGTTTATTTCAGTGAACTTCATTTGCATAACAGTTGTCTAGCTTTAACTGGGGTCTCCTGCAGCTGCTTCTCCCAATTCTTCTAAAATTTAAAGAAATACCAAATGTGTTTCCCAACCGATTTATACTGACATGTTGGTAAACTTTCTATCGAGATTATTGTACAGGTACATTATTCCTAAATAATTACTTCATGGTAGAGGATGGAATATAGTGACCTAGATTTCATATTATCTGTGTTGTATTTAATACATGTGTTAAAAGTAAGATGGTGGGGGTGGGCAAATGTCACTATCAGATATAATGTTATGGTGAAACCCAGCTTAATTCAAGCAATACATGTACAATTTTATCAATATTATTAATTTCATTTTTAGGAAATGTATATTAACATGAAAATACTTATTAAGTATGTCATAGTTCATAGTATCAATTCATTAGTCACTTTATTTATGTTCCCCCTTTCTATGTATTAGTGTCAATTTTATACAAGTGTGTTAATTAGTTATTAGTTATAGTAATTGCCTATTATATACAAGTAAAAACAAATCAATCATATACATGTCAGTCAGTTCTTCAAATAGAGGGATGTATATGACCATAAATGTACTCTGAAAATTGTACCATATGGCGAGGGGGTGAGTGTCAATGCCTTTTATTAAATGTCATATTATTTTCTATTTTCATTTTGTTCATATCCAACATTTTAGTAATAACCATAAACCAGTTCACGTATTGACCATAACTGATTCACAAGCGTTTAATCGCGACCAGTTATAATGTTGAGACCAACGACAGCAGTAGATTGTACATAGTAATCCATCATTATTCTGTTTAGTCTAATCTGTCTATAACTGTATTAATGTCCATACTAAATTAAACTAAATCTTTTCTTTGTTGAACATTTTGGTTCCTGGAATACCTGCCTCGATGGGAATTGTATGGTTAGGTTGTTGTTTGTTTGTTTGTTTGTTTGTGTTTGTTTTTCTACTTTTTGTTTGTTTACAAATTACCGAGAAATAACGATAAAAGAAGTCTTGTTCATATGTTCCAGGTGTGTTTGATACCGTTATGTATTCTAACATTGTTTTGGGGTCTAGGTAATATCACGTGATTGTATTGGGTAACTTTAATTAAGCCTATTATATCAATTACCCCAAAAAATGACAGATGTTGAAGCATATATCAAATACAGCGTAACTGTTTCGGCCTAAACAAAAAAAATGTGTGGTTCAAATTACGCTCAATTTTAGAATAGGTGGCGATGGGGTAGGTAGATTTTTTTTTCATATGTTAGTGTCTAATTCAGGGCCTTATGTTTTCCATTATTTTCCACTGTGTTATTGGTTTCTTCAGATCAGATGCACAGCCATTACAGATTGGAAGAATAGTTTTATATTGTCTTTTTAAGTTGATGTCAGTTTCCGCACCCACTATTTCTCGCGAGACTTCACAATTTTCGTGATTTTATTTTTTTTCTCGAATACATAAAAACAGTTTGGGGTAGGCAGTTAAAAACTATGTTGGGGTCTTACTAGAAGATAAAAAAACTAGCAAATAACTGTTATTCAACTTTGCACCCCCCCCCCCCCCACACACACACACACACACACACGTATATCCCAATGAAAGAAGTCCATAGCATGTGACATGAGCATCTGATACAAATATCTGTGGGCAAAGTTTTGCAAGAACTGGATCTCAAAGGGCAAAATCTGACTTTGTTTCACATAATTATTGTTAATATAAACGGTCTCATAACTCTTTTTTATTTCTCTTGAGGGAAATTTCACTCTGACTCAAACAGTGCCTAGACAATATAAAATATTTCGGTTGCCCAGCAACACTTCGACGTAAAAGTGAATTGAAAGCACAGGACAACATATGCTACGACTCATAAGGGGTCATTATTTATTAAGTGTATGTAGACTAGCCTATCTCAGGACAGAAGTATGTTAATAAAAGTTAGTCTTCTATTCATAATAATACAATCACTCTGACCGAAGCATTTCTGTAATCACCATCTCTTGAATTCTTGTCATTTTTTCCCTTTGCTCAATAGACTAACCTTTGACCTCGATTGAATGTTGTGAACACGACACAGAGCTTGTATCTCAATATGAATAGTGGGGTGACCTGGCCAGTGCCTTATAGTGGGGTGACCTGGCCAGTGCCTTATAGTGGGGTGACCTGGACTCGACAGCGCCTAATCATCAGAACTAATGGTTGAAACCGTCAAATGAATTATTTATAAGCCCACATTAATCTTCTAGGTGCAGAGTAATTGGAAAAATATTTGTATCAACATTTTGGAATTGAAAGAAAGTCAATGATATATTTCACTTGCTAACTTAGAACGCACTGATTTTACTTTATTTTAACAGTATCAATCAATCAATCAATCAATCAATCAATCAATCAATCAATCAATCAATCAATCAATTAATTAAATCATTTGTATAGCACCAATATTCATACGACATACTGTTTATCCATGGCATTGTACTGAACAAGAACAATATAGCTGACCGATGTAAAAGTTAGAAAGCTCTCTCAAATAGGTGTGTGTTGACGTCCTTGAATTTACCAACATTGTAGATGATGAAAGTAGTTCAAGCAATGCCGTAAACCACAGGCCTCTTTACGTCACTGCCCGAAAACACACAGCTTGTTGCTTCAGCAGAAATATGTGCTTTGGCGACTATGACAGTCACCTGGGCTACTCGCGAGACCACACTCTCACCGTTTGAGGAACAACGTTAACACAGTTTTCATAATCATCGATAGAAAGTCATCCCCCACCCTACCCCCAGCCCCCATTTTAATTCAGTGTGTAAAGATGAAATAGGAATATGTTAGCTTACAATGAGGGAGATTGATCACCATAATGATTTTAATTAGTCTGGGTTTTCCGATTGCGATCATGGTTCGTTGTCATGGTAGTTTTCTCTTCCTTATTTTGCCTTCTCTTAAAATACAAGTATAAACCGATAAGACACCTTTGTAGACTAGTTTCGATGCTCATAATAGAAGTCAAAACACGAATGTAGTGTCGCTGGAATTTGGAGAATCAGCATTTGGACATTTCGATTTCTAGGTTGTGAGTCATCAGGGATTTCATTTGTGTTTTCAATCGGACAATGCTTGTTTCTGAGTTGAAGTATTACAAGTGACATGGTCCGAATCTTTAATTACGTCGTAAACAAATACCTTTACCTTTACAGCACCACAGTCTATTGTATTTGCTCCTGAAGTGTGTACTGACCCTATGATCCCGGAAAATTACTCGAGAAAAATAACCAGTCTGTTTGTCTGAAAGTCAAACGAGCAAATCAAGTCAGTGAACCATCTTACTTGTGCCATACTTGTAAATTTTATGTTTAAATCTCAAAGTCAGCTCGGACTAGTCATCATTATATATTTCCGACATCCTTCCCCATAACAATATTCCCCCCTCCCCCTCCCTCTTCCTCCGTTCATCTTGCCTCATTAAATTTTTGAGATAAAAGATTAACGGGTATTCAAAAGGCGATAATGATTCTCGACTATTCTGATTTCATATAAAAATTGGGGGGCATTTCCATCACATATTTGAATATCCCCTTCACAACTGACCCCTATTGAATGACAAACTACAGAGGGCGCACTGTTAAAATCTTTTTGGCAGGGACCGTCACCTTTCGCACTTGTACATACTCCAAGCATAGTTTGAGTGATCGCCATACATTGCAAACAAGCTTGCAGCAAATGCCATCTCTTCAAATCATAAAGTGAGTAACTTGCAATGCCGTGTCTTACAAAATAACCCCATATAGATACATATTGGATGATGTGTGTACGTGTGCCAACGAATAAAACTAGTCTTACTATATCGGATTTCGGTCATATCACTTTTATATATTTTATTTGCTTATGAAATTTGACGGCAGAACGTTTTGTTTTGTCTCACAGCGACCGACATTTTATTTGAATCAGCGTACCATTAGGTTCTAGTCCCTGGGTTAATGTATTGCAAGTATGTCACGCATTCAGACTTAACATACATCTTCAACAAACACTTTTACCTTTACAGCACCATATAGTCTATTGTATTTGCTCCTCAAGCATACACTGACCCCTGTGATCCCGGAAAATTCGTCGAGAAAAATAACCACTCTATTGTACGACTTCAAATCAAAAGATCTCATACAGTCTGTATAGTACGTGTCTGAACGTGGATAGTGCAACTACGTTATTTTACACTACAAGGACAGCCCCATTCGTCGGCATACCCCCAATACACACACACACACACACACACACACACACACACACACACACACACACACACACACACCTCTGATAACGGTCAATTTGGCGTTTGCATATTAAAAATATATCATATCGTAGTAATATCTTTTGCAAACATGGACACATTCAAGTTAGTACCCTTTCCCATTATCTCTATGCATCATTATGACCCAGGCCAAATATGTTGAATACGTTGAAATTACGATACGATTCTCCTAATTATTCCCAGCAAATATCATACCTTATATCCCAAATCTATTATTCGGAGCCCCATGATACCTGTAACTACATCTCAGTTACGGTGATATATATATATATATATATATATATATATATATATATATATATATATATATATATATATATATATATATATATATATATATATATATATATATATATATATATATACACTAATTCAGTGTAAGAGGTAAGTCATAAACTGAAGGAAAAGCGCTCAATACTGAGAAGTAGAGCTGTATTACACAAAATACACAAGTTATGGTACGGAGCCGTTACTCAGAGTTTCACGCTTGAATGCGATCTTCGGACGACTAAATTTTAACGGAAATTCAAGTGATGGAATTCGAACTCGCAGAAGAACTGGTACCCGGATGTGATGCGCGTTGAGGTTTGACATGGTGGAATGAAATTATATATTATAAACTATTATATAATTATAAATTATAATTATAAATTATAATGAAATTATATATTATATATATATATATATATATAATATATATATATATATATATATATATATATATATATATATATATATATATATATATATATTATGTGTTATAGTTAAACAATAATGCCTTAGAGGGCGCACTGCTGATCAAACACCGTCTGAGCAAATGTTTGCGAGATCATCCCCGGAGATCAAGGGAAGAGGAGGTTTTAGAAATATCTTGCTTGCAATATAATACAGGTGTGATAGTTCAACAATATTGCTTTAGAGGGCGCACTGCTGATCAAACACCGTCCGAGCAAATGTTTGCGAGATCATCCCCGGCCCGGAGATTAGGGAAGAGGATGTTTTAGAAATATCTAGTTTGCAGTATACTGAAGCAAATAAGACAATTATAAAACAACAACTCACTAGATTAAAATATTACACAACCTCTGCATAATTACGTTATAAATACACTTACTACATTGTAATTTATCGTTCTTTGCAAGATATTACCTTTTGTTCATACTCATAAACCATTTCAATGTGTAGTTGAACCATGTGTTTTTAATGTTTTTAACTGTGCTTTCTGTTTAGGGAGCCTTCGGTAGTGACAACAGGGGTGGTGGGAAGAATTGGGGGTCATATCTTACTAATCGGTTCTCGCAGAAGTCTATGTTTTAGGAAAGGGGAATTAGGAGAGGGTCATTCTTATAGTATGTAAATTTCCATTCTTTTGTAATGATTTTGACATGCAACCACTGCCAACAGCTCCACATTCCACCACCGCAAAAACTTCACTGTGTTGGTATACAGTGGGTTGGCAACAATCAAGGTCTTTAGAAATCGTCAATTTGGTGGCAGTGGTGGGATCAAGTCCTTACCATTGATTCTGGCATCGAGTCCCTTTTCATGCCTGACAGCATTTTAACACTTTTTTGAAACATTTGAATGAGGAGGGCCATGAAATTGAGGGAGGACCTCTTTTTAGAAAACGGAAACGAGGAGGGTCACCGTATTTTGTGCAACAGACCGGGCCTGGGTTTCCAATGCCTCCCCCGTTATAATTACTGAAGGTCCCCTTAAGTTAATCTACTGTTTAGTTATTTGTCGACTGTAACGTTAATAATTATGTTATTTGTAATTGTATGTTTTGTTTCTTCTACAGACCCTTAACACACACTAACACAACTCTATACAGTGTACAGTGTAGTCAACTTTAATCACTAGGACTGTCATAAATGCATTACACTACAAAACCTTGACTCAAAGTATAATACATACTGAAAATATACAAACTGAGCAAATAAAGAACAATCACACATAAATAGGAATCTCACCCTAAAAAGCAGATGTTCTTGTTTTACAAAGAAATTTGTTCTGGAAAGCGATAGATTACATGGGAAGTCATTTTATTGGAAGAAATCACTATGGGGAAGATTAAATACAAACTCTCATTTAACTGGAACATACGCATTTTTCTTCAATTAAAAAACTCGGTGGTTATTTCTTTGGGCGTGGCAATGCGTAGACTGAACCAGTCCCAAAATATTACTGTCTATCACAGAAAACCATGCGATATATCATCATAGCGCCCTCACAATACAACAGAGTAGTAATTTCTCCCTATCATGCCTATACGATATAGCAAGAGATAGTACGTGTGCGGTTGTCTGACACTTTTCATTACCTCAGTCGTACTAACAGTTTCCTGTTATCTTTTTATTCCCCAATGTACAATGTATATATAGATAATGTCACTTATCTCAATTCTTCAAGCCATTCAGTCAGTAAGTCGGCGGCAGCAGCAGTGGTGGTGGTGGTGGTGGTGGTAGTGGTGGTGGTAGTGGTGGTGGTTTTGGTCACGGCAATGTATGTATGTGTCAAACATTAAGCATTGTATAATTGTGAAATTAAAGTAAGTTTTTGACTTATGTAAATGTTTGCACCACAGTTGTAATAGTCTCGATGAATCCAAAGAAATCAACTTTCGGTTGGTCTTTGTTGTGTGAATAGAGTGTGAATATGTTACTTCCCCTTCGGCAACAACAATTTACATATAGAAAATACAAAATGTGTATAATTATGTAGAAGTGCATGTCAAATGGAGAATGAGTACAACGCACAATGTAAGGTTGAGAAGTGAAAGAGAAGTCGTTTTATGAACTTCAAAGAACACAGGAAACCACTCCATACGACAACAGACCGCGGTATCTCCCAACTATGGGCTTCATACTCCTCACCGTCTGCTCCGTCTTAGTGAATAGTCATATCGCTGCCGGTAACTCGACAGTGGCTCCAGATCCCAGCTTTGCGTCAGAGCCACTACCTACAGTTGTAGAATTCTTTTGGCAAGACTCAACCGACAATTCAATATTTCTGAATTGTGAGGTAGAAGGACTTCAGGGACACCATTCAGTATTCTGGCTCAAAGAGGGCGTTGTCATCAGCCAAGACAAGGCTGTCAATATCACAGAGAACTTAACTGATGCACGATATACAATATCTCGCGTGGAATACATCAACCGCTATGGACTGACAATCAACAATATTGATGTTCACACAGCTGGGTTTGATAGCGGGCATTATCAGTGTGTCGTGCAAGATGTAGAAAGTGGAACTCGTCTTCTCAGCTCGCAGAACGCAACCGTTACTATTTACATCATGCCTCGGAGTGCACATCCTATGTGCTCGGTAACGCAGGGATACGGTGAAAATTCAATGGTTCCACTCTCTCTCATTGAAGGTGAAGATTACAATTTGACTTGTCAAAGTGATATTGGGTTCCCCAAAGTGTCTTTGGACTGGTCCAAGGGACAGAATGGTGAGATGCATCCACTTTCTACAAACTTGACATCTGAAGAGAATAAGGATGACATGACGACTGTAAATTATCAATGGTCTCCTAATAGAATGGACCAATATGAATACAAGTGCAACATGTATCATCAAGCATTTTCCGTCCCAAACTACGTGCCTCAAAAGACGTCTTGTACACCGGGACCATTTGATATCCTATTTGGTCCAGATGTGACGATTTCCCCCGAAGTCCGGTCTGTTGACTCTTGGAGTGACACCGTAACTTTCACGTGTAATGCAAGTGGAAACCCAGAGATCAGCTCGATGTATTGGTTTTACGATGGCTTTCCGTTAGATAGTACAAATTTAAGTCGACCAAATTCTATCGAGTTCGTTATAAATATGTCATCTATAATTATGACGGGTTTCTCCGAAGTTGACAAAGGTAATCATACAGTAGAATGTACTGCTGAAAATGACGTTGGAATGGGAACTGCTGATAGTTTAATAATCGTGTTGCCGAGAAGACCTACGACGACGGAAATCCCTTTAACACGAGGTGCCACTGTCACTGATATCCAACACCCTACCAATTCCACTCAACTTGCAAACAACGGTAAAGACTCTGTCATATTAATAGCCTGTGTGTCAGTTGCTTCATTGTTATTCTTAGTTTTTATAATTGTTGTAGGAACCCTGTGTTTTCTAAAGAAACGCAAGGGCGTAAACGCCAAAGTTAATTTGCCAGCGGACTCCTTGTGGGCAGAGGGCTGCAATGAACTAGAGACAGGAGACACACGATTGAGTCTTTTCACAAGTGCCACCGAAATGGTAACATTTGAACAAAGTAAAGGACAATATGCTGAGATTTCCGCGGTAAAATCGAGTTCAAACGATGAAGTTGAAGTAAAAAACACACTACAAGAAGATTCTAGTTCAAACACAGAGGGCGGTGAAAACATTCCGGTGATTTATGCTACCCCCGATGTTCAACATGACACAAGTTCGAAAGAGAGTGGTGATAGAAAATCCGTGGATAACCAGTGATTATATTAAAAAGCTGAAGAGGACAAGAAAGGCAAGGGAGATGAAATACACGCTAACAAATATTAAGAATGTAAGCTAGTCCATTTACTGATAAAGACAGTATCATGTACTTTTGTCGTTTCACTCATTTTACATGTTTCAAACTCTGTATGGTAGCTCTCTGTCAAAAAAGGGGACGATAAGGCAAAAAGTAAGATCTTTGATATGATTTGCAAACTCGTATTGCTTTATTGTTTGGAAGTGAAATAGTATCCTCTAAATGTATTATATACATAAAGTTTACAAGCTAGGCTTAGATTTCTACGATAAATCGTCGTAGAGGGCGGGTTTTGATTTCACTGTTCTCCATTATCTGATGAGATGAATAAGACATGCAGTGACTAGAAATCCCTTTAATAATTATTCATGATGCAGATAAAGATAACAAAGAGACTAAACAAAGACTACACAAAGAGATCTAAACAGATCCATTACTATAATTTATATAATTGAATTTCCCTTTTAAAAGGAATTTTATACAGGGAAGTGAAACTTGTGTATATTTATAAATCACGTGGGAGAGAATCTTTGGTGTAATTTGTTTTGATTTTATTGCCCCCATTGAAAAGAAACAGAGAAGTAACCTTATATCGAGGATTTTTTTATGATTTAAGATATAAATATATTCAAATAGGGAACACAATTACCGTAAATATTTTTTGCGTTTTTCTGCCGTATAAAATACATTTGAAAAAGTTAGTAAAGTCATACTCCAATTCTTGATAGAATTAGCCTCCATGGCTTACATGTAGAATAGTGTATGTTTTAACCGGTTTGATCTAGTTTTTACCTGTTTAGTTAGTTTAACAACTGGTTTCAGTGTGACTATAAGTATATAAGCTACGTGCGTCGTGTTGCGCACCCTCACCGGCTTGAATGGTTTGACCGATCGTGTAATGATCAGTATACTAGTAATGACTGATGTACATGTGTTACGTGCTAGTGGCTCGTGATATTACGACGATGCAAGCATTGAATTAAAATAATCAGGAATCTATTTTATGTTCTATAAATTTTTGTCTAAATTTATTAAGAGTTTATCCGTTTTTACCTCCCGTAAGGGTACGGGAGGTATTAAAAGGGGAATGTCTGTCTGTCTGTCTGTCTGTCTGTCTGTCTGTCTGTCTGTCTGTGTCATCATTTTCTAAAAATCGGCTGGCTCAATTATAATGAAATTTGGGATATATAATCTTTAGGGTAATAGCTAGACCTGATTAGGTTTTGAGCCAGATCTGTTAATGTTTCATTAGAGAAATTTGCATATTAATGAAATCAACTAACTACGCAATATCTTAAGACTGCATACTTCAATTTCAATATAATTTAGTATATTCGTTAAACATAACAACATACATTTGTCCTATAAAATTCGTTGATGTATCTTACAGCGTTAATGAATAATTTGCATAATCAATTATTTTTGGTAATTAGGCTATATCTTAAGAATACATACTTCAAATTCAACATAATTTAGTACATACGTTAACCATAAGAAAACACATATGTCCTATCAAGTTTGTTGATGCACCGTACAGTGTTAATGAATAATTTGCATAATTAATGATTTTCGGTAATTAGGCTATATCTTAAGAATACATGCTTCAATTCCAATATAATTCAGTACACACGTTAACCATTACAATCGCAAATGTCCTGTAAAGCTTGTTGGTGTACCTTTCAGTGTTAATGAATAATTTGCATAATTAATTATTCTTGGTAATTAGGCTATATCTTATGACTGCATGCTTCAATTTCAATACAATTCAGTACATACATTAACCATAACAAATTGTGTATGTCCTATAAAGTTAGTTGATGTACCTAACAGTGTTAATGAATAATTTGCCTAATTAATGATTCCCTTACGGGAGGCATTCAGTTTAAATCTGGTTCTTGTCGTTTCACTCATTTTACATGTTTCAAACTCTATGTGGCAGCTTTCTGTCAAAAAAAAGAAAAGAAAAGAAAAAAGGAGACGATATAGTCAAGTCAAAAACTATGGTAAAAAGTACTATCTGCCGTATGTCTTTGATGTGATTTGTGAATTCAATCTCAGTATATTGCTTTATTGTTGAAAGTAAAATATTATCTTTACTATTTGAAGTACTTTGATAAAGTTGGCGTAATAAAGTGTTTATTGAATTTATGTATCCTCTATGTATGTGTGTATGTATGTATGTCTGTCTGTCTGTCTGTCTCTGTCTGTCTGTCTGTCTGTCTGTCTGTCTGTCTCTCTCTCTCTCTCTCTCTCTCTCTCTCTCTCTCTCTCTCTCTCTCTCTCTCTCTCTCTCTCTCTCTCTCTCTCTCTCTCTCTCTCTCTCTCTCTCTCTCTCTCTCTCTCTCTCTCTCTCTCTCTCTCTCTCTCTCTCTCCTTGTGTATATTCAAAGAGTGTTAAGATTTATATGCCAGAAAAATAATGACCCGGGCTTAATTTTACTTGTAACTAGGCAGTCATTGCAACGAAAAACAACAACATTAACTTGGCATGGTTAAAAATTCGCCATTCTTTAAAGACGTTGATTTCTAATCAGGTTAATTGGTCGTTTGGATCTCTTGTCTCATGTGTCTTGTTCTCGTGGGTGCGTTCGATTATCTTCCCGGGGAGCCGCAGATGGCGCTCTTCAATATCATGGCGACTGTAGCAGAACACCTTACACGTCTTGTGTCTCATTTTCCCAGTTCTGTGGTAATATTAATCCTTACAGTAGTGTTGACATGGTTTATACTTAAAAGGAAGAATACTGGGTTACCCCCTGCAGTAGCGGGCTGGATTCCATGGCTGGGATGTGCAATCGAGTTCGGTAAAGCTCCGTTGGATTTCATCGCGAGGTGCAAGGAGAAGGTGGGTGACTCGTTGACAGTGATATGACACACACAACCTCACCTAGCACCTGTCAGCTTTTCTGGCTAGCATTTTACAGTTCTCATACGTTACCCCCCCCCCCCGGTAATATTGCCCTATCTTTCCATTTCTACAGTTCTTACCGTAAGTGCAAACTGAAATGATCAGTTTGGAACAAAAATACGGTCATTTTGATGCTGAAATTTGGAGAGCATTTCTTTATCTGATTGTTAGCTACAACAATACATTTATACGTGTGCATGGCAGACGATTAACTTTGGACTCGAGTAATGATTAACCGCTTACGTCACTTCTACTATAGCTTATTATCGCACGTAGATCCCGGGACGGTAGACCACAGGGGCTTGAAATTGGCCATATGTGTTTACAAATAGTTGATTTTTTTTTTTGCTTATTGTTTACTCTCTTTGCAAAAATTAGTTTTTTGTTTGTTTACTTTTTATTTGCTGTTTAAAAATATTTTTCCCTACAAGATGCCATGTAATAAAGTGATGATTTGAAAATCTCATTTGTTTTTTTCTAAATCAATTTTAACCAATGGTCATTTGATGGTTTTTATAAACCAGCTTTACGATACTATTGATTATTTATGAGCTAGTTCTACTGAGCACACAGAGAAAAGTCTACTAATTACATAGTGAATTTTATTATTTAATTTTACATTTTATTATTCATTGCCCACAACATGAAAATGAGAGAGAGGTTTTATTTTCTTCGATATCTTTGAAATGTGCTTATTTTAACACTTTAAACAGTCAAGAGAATTTTTTGTATATTCTAGGTTCAGAGATCCCCTCAGCAGACAAGTAATGTGTATTGTATTTTTGTCTTGTATTGTACTGTATTGTATTGTGTTTACTATACCATGCTTTCCACAGCATGTTGTTAAGTAATAAAGTTAAAGTGAATGGGACATAGAGGGGTCAACAGTTGAGGGCGCTCAGTAGAACTAACTCATCACTTTATTACATGGCACCTTGTAGGGAAAAGATATTTTAGAGAAAAAAAAGGTAAACAAACAAAAACTAATTTTGCAAAGAAAGAGAAAGAAAGAGTAAACAAAAAACAAAAAACAACTCTTTGTAAACAAATATGGCCAATTTCAAGCCCCTGTGCGTAGACTGTGTACTTTGACTATCTGCTGAAAATAAAGTGGCCAGTGACATATAACTAATTATCTGTAATCCCTAACTCCCTCTAAAATTAGTATATGCCTAATTTTCTTTAGAATGTCAACAACAAAACTGAATTTAACCTGACTACTGTATTATAAAATTATAGCACTACCAAAATGTGTGTAGTGTGTAACATGCACCCTATCAACTACTACCTCATGAAAGAGAAGGCTGACTACTACTGAGTGACATCATGTAGACTTACAGTCTAACATATATATCATGTATGTACAGTCTAACATCACGTATGTACAGTCTAACATATATATCATGTATGTACAGTCTAACATATATATCATGTATGTACAGTCTAACATCACGTATGTACAGTCTAACATATATATCATGTATGTACAGTCTAACATCACGTATGTACAGTCTAACATATATATCATGTATGTACAGTCTAACATATATATCATGTATGTACAGTCTAACATCACGTATGTACAGTCTAACATATATATCATGTATGTACAGTCTAACATCACGTATGTACAGTCTAACATATATATCATGTATGTACAGTCTAACATATATATCATGTATGTACAGTCTAACATCACGTATGTACAGTCTAACATATATATCATGTATGTACAGTCTAACATATATATCATGTATGTACAGTCTAACATCACGTATGTACAGTCTAACATATATATCATGTATGTAAAGTCTAACATATATATCATGTATGTACAGTCTAACATATATATCATGTATGTACAGTCTAACATATATATCATGTATGTACAGTCTAACATATATATCATGTATGTACAGTCTAACATCACGTATGTACAGTCTAACATATATATCATGTATGTACAGTCTAACATATATATCATCTATGTACAGTCTAACATATATATAATGTACGTCTAGAAGAAAAGAAATTCTCCATATTGTTGCATTTCATGTACATGTTTTGCAGAATTGTTCACTGGAATGTCTAAAGTCCGACTAGACCAAAATACAAATGAATGACAGGATTTCTTTGCATTCTGAATACTAGTATTACCCTGAATGTGTCTCTGCTACTCGTATTAATTTCTGAAAATGTTGAGAACAGTTTTAAATTAATAGTTGTGATGACATAAAATTATATCATTTAAATTAGTTTCATATTGTGTCTAAATTTCAGTGTGGTTCAGTGTTCACTATAGTAGCTACAGGTCAAAGGTTAACCTTTGTAACAGAGCCAGAAGATTACCATCTCTTCTTTCAGTCTAATGATGTAGACTTCCAGCAAGCTGTACAGGATCCAGTCAGACATACTTGTAAGTATACACAGCTATAAGAGTATTTTATAAACTTATTACCTGGCTATGAGGGCACTAGTAAATGTCTATTACCCCGAGGACTGAAAGTATGAAACAACTATTTCCTGAAAGTGAAATAGTTGCTACATGACAACACAAGGTGCAGGTAATGTGACGTCTACTAGTGCCCAAATAAAGCCAGGCAGTGTGTTTTTATAACACATCAGGTTCTTTCCATAGTCAAATAAGACTTCCATGCTACATGAATAGTGCCCTATGGAAAATAGAATGCAACTAGTGCCCATATATGCAAATTGTTGTTAATATGGGTCCATACCACATGATCATGATCCAAGCCAATCACCAAAGTCTACATATGAAAATGATGTGTTATTAAACTGTAGTTATGGCAATCTGAGGCTCAGTAAGCTTTGTTTTCATGTCTACTGTACTTGTCCATTCTCTTTGACTGTCACCCGATTTATAAACAAAAGAAAATGTAAAGGCCATCAAGTAGAGTAGACGTGAAATAGGGTAAGTAGGTAAATAATCCTAATCAAATTTCTCCTTGATCACATTTTAATCAGATTGCTAGTTATGGTGTTTTTTGTTATAAGTTAATATTGTACAATTTGTACCCACTAATAGTCACAACATTTATTTCTTAAAATTATATGAATTATTTTATATGAATGTAAGTGTCTCACTGGAGAAAAGAGTGCAATATTAGTAGCAGAGCATTATAGACTTAATTTTCAAAAGAATAAGGATGTTATAACCTATATTATATTATTACATCCTTATTCTTTTAAATTAAGTCTATGAATTATTTTATGTATCTTTACACTAAGGGCAGTTATAGAACCATGAACACAGTTTTTTTTTAGTATCTTTGATTTTGATGTGATATCCAAAATTAAGACCAAATATTTGTTGATATGTGTAATTTATATGATGTGTACGTTTGTATGTAAAGTGTATTCATGGTTTTGTGTGACCTTTATCAAGGAATAGACGTTTTTTTATTCAAACTTGTTTAGTTTTGATGAAAACTGATGAGTACAGCAATTAAAGAGTAAATGGAAATATGATTAGTTTTGTTCATCATTCATTTCTGTAAATGGAAATCAAATTGTAGATTTTGTTGATGGGACATAGTTCAGAATTTGTTTTGATGTGTTTTTGTTTAATTGGAAAATCTGCTGACTTTATTGTAGATACTAAAACATTTTGTAAACACCACAGAACCAGTGATGTAAACATGAGTTGTCATGACATAGAAAGCCAGGGTATATAATCTATATTTTTTGTTCAAATATAATAACTTGGCTTGTACATGAATAAGATGACATATCCAATCATGAATGATATTATATTTGGTGTGAAGAGATAATAACAAAGGGTCTAAGAATAATGAACAAATATTTTATATTGGTCCATACTAATAAGTGAAAGAGTATGATCCATCATACTTTAAATATTCCACAGATCCTATGCATGTTATATCAGATTCTACAAACTTAAATCTAAATCTCTGTAAACATGTTGTATATGTTTCATTCATTTTCTTCTCATGAAACTGTTGACAATTAGATGTTAATCCCCAATATTTTTCTTCATTCCGCCAATGAAAATATGAGTGACCTTTATCACCACGAGTCGCTAGATGAGCATTTTCTGGCTGAATTAAGAAAAATATTGGAGAATAACATACATTTGTTATTTTACCAGTGGCAGTAATATAAAAGAAAAATTAGTGAAAATAATGTTAATTTTTGAACATTTTGACTCATATTTTGAACACAGCAGAACCAGTGATGTAGACACACATCGCCGTGACATAGACGTGCATTGCCATGACGTAGAATGACCAGAGTATATATTCCATATTTTTTGTTCTAAATGGCTTGTGCATGGTATAATGAGAATCATGCATTTAGTAAATTGTTTATTTTCCAAATTGGCAATATATACATCAAAATATTTAAGTTTGATACTTTTTTCACATTCTTTACTAGTAGGGATCATTTGTAGGTGTTTTTCTACAGTCAGTTATTAGTACTAAATAAGTTTCTTATTACAAATCACAATAGGTATGAAATTATGACGTATTAATATTATTCTGACTTGACTTCTCTTTTTTACACAGCTAATATAAGTCCAAAGCATTTCTTTAAAAGTCATACAGCCATCCATGATATGATGAAAGGACGACTAGCACCATCCAATCTACATCTCTTCTGTGCACAACTTTGTCAGAATTTTAACAAACAAATAAACAAGATGCCAGCAGCTGGAAAGGAAGACTTAATGCATGTAGTTAGAAGGATTATGTTTGCTGCAGTTGTCAATAATTTATTTGGTGACGAGATTTTACCAACGTCTGATGACAAGATACAAGAATTAGAAGACACTTTTACCAAGTATGATGAAGATTTTGAGTATGGATCTCAACTACCAGAAGCTTTCTTGAAGTATGTTGAATTTTATATTTCTTACAAAAATGATGAAATAAAATTATTTGTTTATTCTTTGTTTTGTTGCTGTTGTTTTGTTGTTGTTGCTGTCATTGTTGTTGTTGTTGTTTTTGTTTTTGTTGTTTGTCTTTCCCTTTCTTTCATTTTCGTTGCTAGTGCTGCAAAACAAATGTCAGTTCCAGATAATTGATGTCAGAATTCTCAGGCAAATTCACAATGTATCCAATATCTGATTTTATAAACATATGTAACAGAATATATTGTACACATCTTGTCCTTTCTTTGAGGCAGTCCCATTTGTCATTTGATAAAACATTGATATATAAAGAAATCTAAGACTAGTTCATAAACCAATCAAGACAGAACAGTCATTGTAAAACAGAAACTTAAAATGTTGTTGAAATATGATATATTTGTATTTCTGTAACTAAATTAAAACAACAAAAAACTTTACAACTTCCTTTCGATACATACATTTGTACAAAACATGATATTTTCCTTATATACATAAATATGTAGTACCCAGGCATATATACGATTCATATACTTACAGACCATGGGCAAGGTGTAAGAATTGGCTGTTATCACTTTTTGATGGAGTAGTTAAAAAGATGGATACTCTTGAAAAGAAAGATGACAAAGGAAAGGTATGTATGTATGTATGGATGTATGTATGTATGTATGTATGTATGTATGTATGTATGTATGCATGTATGTATGCATGCATGCATGTATGTATGTATGTATGTATGTATGTATGTATGTGTGTATGTATGTATGTATGTATGTATGTATTGTATGTATGTATGTATGTGTGTATGTGTGTATGTATGTATGTATGTATGTATGTATGTATGTATGTATGTATGCGTGTGTGTGTATGTATGTGTGTGTGTGTGTATGTATGTATGTATGTATGTATGTATGTATGTATGTATGTATGTATGTATGTATGTGATTCCTTTCTAGGTGTAAACAGATTAATTTTTAGTTTCATGAGTGAGGAGTATAATACTAGTTGATAATATTTGAAGAGTAAAGTCACTGGTAGTTTGTCATTTGTTCAGGTTTCTTGTTCTCATGAAATGTTAAAATTAATAAAGATTGTCCAAGAACTATGTACAGTATGACTTTGATATAAATTTGTATCCAGTGAACAGTCCATAACTGGTGTATATTCTAGTCATAAAAACTCATTACTATTACTAATAAATTTGAATACCAGGAAATGTCATTGACTGTGATCTGAAAAGTCTGTGGGTGGTGAAAGCCAGTTTGGTTTGAGTTACCAAGTTACAGCAGAAATATTGAACAAGCAGACACTGTATGTGTACACATACAGTACGTCCACACACGTCACCACAATGAACCATGACTAGCTAATACTTGCCAAAGGCTGTAAAAGACATCAATAGGTATATAGAAATATGCATATCAAAATGATAATGTTAAGTAGTATAAGTCATTAGATAGGTGTTGCTATGGAAACAAAGTTGGGTTCCGCTTCATCACTTTGACAGAAAATACCCTTTCATAGCATATTCCAGGAGTTGTTATTAGTCCCTGCGGACGAAGTCCAGAACGGGGACTTATGGATTGGGTTCCGTCTGTCCGTCCGTCAGTCCGTCCGTCCGTCCGTCCGTCCGTGCGTCCGTAAGTCCGTCCGTCCGTCCGCAGCTGTTTCTTGGAGATGCCTGGACCGATTTTTTTTCAAACTTGGTACAGGGGCAACATACTATGGCATACATATGCACGTCAATTTGTTTTATGATACAATCCAATATGGCCGCCTAGCAACCATTTTGTTTGCGAATTTTTCCTGTCTAAAGCCATAACTCAGACATGCTTTAACAGATCTCATTCAAAGTTGGTATTAGGACAGTGTTCTATGACATACATGTGCATATTCATTGTTGTCATGATACGATCCAATATGGCCGCCTAGAAGCCATTTTGTTTGTGAATTTTCATGTCCAAAGCCATAACTCAGACATGCTTGAACAGATCTCATTCAAAGTTGGTATTAGGACAGTGTTCTATGACATACATGTGTATATCCATTTTCGTCATGATACGATCCAATATGGCTGCCTGCCAGCCATTTTGTTTGTGAATTTTCCATGTCCAAAGCCATAACTCAGACATGCTTAAACAGATCTCATTTTAAAGTTGGTATTAGGACAGTGTTCTATGACATACATGTGCATATCCATTTTCGTCGTGATACAATCCAATATGGCTGCCTGGCAGCCATTTTGTTTGTGAATTTTCCATGTCCAAAGCCATAACTCAGACTCCATTTTCATCATGATATGATCCCCCATACCCAACCAATCCTTTATTGTTGGAGGCATATTCCATGTCCAACAAGCACACACAACATATCTAAGTCTGTTTGTTTAAGGTTCACAAATGTTGTTGCGTGATCAGAGTAGTGATAATTCCTTAAAACCCAATTATAGCGGGGACTATGTCATTCTCAATGACTTGTTAAGGGTATGAAATAGGATATATATAAATTTTAAATTTTAAATTTTGTAATTTCAAATAAATGTTTGTCTACATTTTATTCTATTACAGACATTACTAGAATCATTGATGGCAATTGTTGACAGAGAAGTGGCTGCTAATTTCTCACTATTGCTACTGTGGGCATCACAGGCTAATGCTATACCAGTAAGTATTTATTACACACTTTTCTGACAATGTTGTTACCATGGTAGTCATCTATTTTCTACACTTTCTGACAGTAGTGTTACCATGGTAGTTGTCTATTTTCTACACTTTCTGACAATGTTGTTACCATGATAGCTGTCTATTTTCTACACTTTCTGACAATGTTGTTACCACGGTAGTTGTCTATTTTCTACACAATACAAAAGCCCATGTCTCTGACATTTGAAAGTAGACTTCATCATATATAAAGTTGAATATCAGACAAATGAACACTTCCAATCAACATTATAAAAATAAAAAATGTGTAAGTTAGGAAGAGGAATTTACCAGTATGCAGTAGTATGGTCTCTCTTTGTCAGGATACGTACTACACCAAGTACTTATACTGTATATATAACAAAACTACATGTTAGCAGCCAGCATGATGGAACCAATACCTTAGCCATTTAAAAAAAATATATGTTAATCTATTGTAATACTTGTTTTATTGATTTGATAGTAGTAAGCAAAGGTATGTTTTTATTGTGGCTCATTTCATATCAAATTGCCGCTATGTAGCAGAATAAAAATGCTGTGTACATGTACATGCACTTGAAGACAAATGTACTACAAAATAAGAGCATAAATTAATTACTAAATTAATCTAGTTCCCTTGTAATTTATAATGATTGGTACAAATATAAGATGAAATTATGTTTGGTGGGGGTGGGGGTGGGGGAGGGGAGCAGTGGAATGAGACAGGCCTCTGCCAAAACACATGATGGTAGCCCATTGTAGTACACACCTGACTGCAAAACAGGTGTCACCACACATTTGAAGTACTCTCAATAATTTTCTGACCAGGTAACAGTAATTTATTGATAACTAAAAAGCAGTTTTGTAAAATTGTAATTACATGTCTAAAATCTGTATAAGTAACATTACATTGTACCTTTCAGATAACGTACTGGACTTTGGCACTTGTGTTGTCAGACAAGAAGGTTTTACAATCCTTACGTGATGAGATTAAAAGTGTGATTGGTGACAGGAAAGGAGACTTAAATATAACTGAAGAGGATTTAAAGAAGATGCCAGGAATAAAAAGGGCAGTCTTAGAAGCTATTAGACTTAGATCACCAGGTGTTATTACAAGGAAAGTTATCAAACCATTCAAAATCAAGGTAGAGTCTTTTTTTTTTATAGTTTTTATATCCATAATATTTTATTTACTGTATGTGATATTTACACAGTTGTGTTTCTTCATACAGTTGGTTGTGTCTCAAATGTGAATATTGGTTGAAGTAGCAAATAAGGCCAGAACTAATAACAGATGTATCATCTTTTGAAGTAGTGATAATTGAAAATTACTCCCTGTGAAATACAGGTAGTTATGTAGACTCAAAAGTTCAAAGGGTTGTCGGTGGCCGAGTGGTTAAACCACTTGCCTCTTACCACTGCGGTCGGGGTCGAACTCCATTCAGGGTTCGATTAAATTTACCACGCTGTAAGTAAGAAGAGTGTCGTTCATTTAGACTCTACCGGACAATGCAGGTAATCATACACTTAGCAAATGTGTAACTATGTTTTACAGTGTACATGTATGCTGTGCAAAATGCAAAATTCCAAGAAACAGAAAAATACTACCAAAAACACATTCCATATTAGACTGTTTTCAGTACAGTACAGAACACATGCATTATTTAGTAAAATTGTTATAAAATTATGTTACCTTGGTAACAAGTGTATCCTTAAACAATGTCATTATCATCAAATCAATTATTGTGGTTTTTTTCTAGAACTATACAGTACCAGCAGGTGATCTGTTGATGTTGTCGCCATACTGGGCTCACAGGAATACAACTCACTTCCCAGATCCAGAGAAATTTAATCCAGTGAGTATTACCATTAAATACAACAAAGTCTATAATATTTAGGGCTATTTATTTATTCATACTTGTTGAACTTGACTGTGTACTCATGCATGTAAATTTAGCTCACTTGACAATGTATAGTAATTTTGAGTTTAAATGTTTGGAACAAAGAATACTTATTAGATGTCTAAATATCCCACACAGTCTAGCTTACATTTTACACATTCAAAAATACAAGTGAAAGACATGAAGATGTTGAACAAAGGTAACTCCCTCTTTATTGATCAGGCTAAGAATTCATACAATATTTACTGTACTCATTTCAGGATCGTTGGTTGAAGGCAGATCTGGAGAAGAATGTATTCCTAGATGGGTTTGTAGCATTTGGTGGTGGGAGGTACCAATGTCCTGGCAGGTTAGTGTACTAAAGTGTGTAAAGTCATGATAATAGAATGGCCCAGCTTGGATGCTATAAGTTGTCATTAAAGCCTCACTGCCCCTTTTTTTCTGAATAACTAAAGTCCTTGGGTAAAATTTCAATCAACATTGTGTCCCAGTCAACCCAGCTGTATAATTGGGGACCTGGTAGGATAGATGTTGTAATGTGAATGCTTAAAATCCTATGTACAGAGACTGCAATGGATTGTATGCTCCATTGGAAGTTGAGGAAGTATAAAGTCCATTGCATCGCTATAGGGCCAATGCCAGAGGTAATAATTGGAAAGTGCTTTGATCAGTCAAAAATAACTTACTATTTATCAAAAACATTTCATTAACTATTTAATAAATTATGCAAATTATCCTTTTGGTTTTTAATCATAGATGGTTTGCCCTGATGGAGATTCACATGTTAGTTGTCATGGTGTTACATACCTTTGATATGAAACTAGTAGATCCAGTACCACTCAGGGTAAGTGACTGTACCTTTGTCGTAGAATACAGTTAGTGTAGTTCTCGGAACTTACCATAATTCACAATTGGTAACTTCAAGAACTAACTACACATCATTTAGCTTGAAATTTAACATCAAATCACACTTTTCTTTTTTCATTTTTCTGTACTGATTTTGATATAATGTACATAATAGATGTCTACAGATTATGTTAACTGTATGCAGTGAAACTCCCTTTACTCACAGTTCTCACTCGATTGTTTTTTACTTCGTTGTTTCTTTAAGGTGTTTTTGTATTATTTTGTGCTTCATTCATTTCTTTGTAATGCAGTAGATCAGTTCCCTATCTCCACTGCACAATGGTAGTTTATATTTTATATAGTGTGGGGACTCTGGGGAGGTCAAGTGTCATCTGTTAGAGAAGTTGTTGGTGACATCATAGAAATCTACTTTATAGTGGCTACATCACTTTCATCCAAAGCATCAAGATGGTATTAGACTAGTGTAAATAGGGGAGGTGGGCCTTTAAAAAGATGTCTACTGACAAGTATAAATATAACCACTAAATCATTTTTCCTGTGACATATTTAGTCAGTGGTCATTAGTATATTTTGTATTTGTCTGTATTTTAGACTCATGTCATTCTTTCTTAACATTCATGTCTTACAATTCTATTTATTTCAGAGTCCTCTTCATCTTGTTGGAACACAGCAGCCATCAACACAGTGTCAGATTGCATTCAGTAAAATCAACTGACGATGGAGGGAATGTCAGGAGAAATGTAAAGGTTTAGCTCATCAATGCAATAAAAGATAAAACTTCATTTTAACTTCTGCAATCAATTTTTAGATAATGCCAAAGGTTTGCAAGATGAATATTTTTAATATTTCCCTCAGGTATGGAATTTTTATAATAATGATTGATAAATATAATATATGAATACCTTTTAGCTATATATTAAAATGTGTATGGTAAATCAAAAAGTTATAAATTTGCCAGAACTAATGTCACAGGGCAATATCAATGTCAGACATGAATTTAGAGTTAAAATCAAGGTCATGCTTCACGCACAGCTTTGTTTTACAGGAGATATCATCTTAGCTTAATTGCTACAAATGCTCTCAAGTGTTATATTAAGATCAGTGAGACCAATCATAAGGTTTCATGTTGAGATAGACACTATAAAGATAACACATAAATATCACTTACACAGTGTGGGCTCTGTATTTAGTTAATGAAAACAAAAAGAAATAACGGTACAAATGTAACAAAATACAGAGCAGACACTGAAAGGGATGTGTTATCTATATTGTGTTTATCTCAACAAGAAACATTGTGATCAGTCTCACTGATCTTAATACATTGTTTAATAGTACTTGCAAGCTAAGATGAAATCTCTCGTAAAGTGGTTCATATTGTAATGTAGCTGTTTAAGTGTGTTGTACTGTTGAAAAGTTGTAGATTGTCATTCTTCAAAGAAAACTTGGTGTGTGTAAGTTTACAAAAGGTAATGTTTGTAACCAGTTTAAAAGAACCCCCATGTTGTTAAAATACCAGTATACTCAGGGTATTTGTATGTGTACTTGCATACATACTGTCTGCAACCAGTCTCTTTCACTTATTACAATTGTTACTCCCCAGAGTACCAACACACACTCACAAATCACAGGATATTTTACATGTTTGCATTTTGTAGCTGAAATAACAAATTTTGTAAAGGTTAGTGACGTGGTTTTACATAATTTTGAGTTTATCATGAAACACTTGTAAAGGTAATATACAATAATGTTTTCAGTATTTCACTTTTATGCAAACAGCAATAGTATATGCACACCAATGCAAGTAATCACCGGTACTTATGTATAAGTGATTTTCTGTAATTTCAAGATGTGCGATTAATATTTGTTATAAAATTTACACTACTCAAATTACCTTAAATATTTATGTACATGTTAAATACGTACTCCAATAGCAAACAGTAATAAACAGTGGTGATAACATTGCATATAACTAGTAATATGCATTATTGAAATATTTCCATCATTCTCTTCAGTTTTGTATATGACCTTTGACCCTCAAAGAGCCCGCAATAAAGTTAAAGAGGAGTAATGAAATTATTTAGAGATTAAAATAGAAAGATAAAAACATAATTTTAAAGTGTAATAGTTTGTGCAATGTTGGACAAGAGCTTTATATAATTATCTTCATATAAAATGAAATTGTGAACTAAATACATATGATAGAGTGTAAGTATTCTCATTGGAATGCAGGATTATTATACCCCATTAAAAAATACCACACAAGTATAAATATTTTTATTGTGCAATCAGTTTATATGTCAAATACCATCAGGTTTTAAGTCTATCATAGAAAGAGGGAGATCCAATTTGTACTTATTTTTGGACCTATTTTTAAAAATCTATTTGAAAAGAATATTGGCAATACAATGGTAAGCAATGCAGTACATTCAGTCTGTGGACTATGTGCTGTTTTATAGTACACAGAATGTCATAGAGTTTGAAGTCTATTGGAAGTATATTTTATTTAATCTATTAAATGTCTGTAAAATTATGTTTAATTTGTTTAATTTCATACACCTTGATAACGTGTTTTTTTTAAAAATAGTATCATATAGATATTTTTATTGTCTGTTATTTGTGGAATCACAGTTTATGCAATAATATTACAAATTGTAAACAGTTCTTGCAGTATGATACAAGAATCAATTAGTGTTATATTTTTACTGACCTGATGAATGCATTTAAAGAAAGTTTTATACATATTTACAATTCCAGGCGGGTTCATAAATATCACTTGATAATGAGGTTCTTCACAACTTTTACAGTGCTTTCAATCAAAGTATAAACTATGAACTATTCCAATATAGTGATACATTACCAAAGGAGGTCTGTGTCTTAAATTTTGTACAGAATTTAGTAGTGTCAAATCAAAGAGGAGCTGCAATTGTTTGTGTCATTACTGATAACCTCAGTCATAACAAATACCACATGTAGCGCATCTTAGTTACCAGTTTGAAAGTTTGTTGTTCTCAGACATCACTGCATACATCTACAGTACCTGTGTTTGTCATTCAATAGACAGAATTTATTTGCAACAATGCATAATTGTGAGCCCATTCAGTGGTGTTATCAAAGTAAACTGTTATTCAACTTTGCTGCTGAGTAGGCAATGTTGTGACTACTATAGCTAAATCTATATCAATGCATCAGAACAAGTTCAGTAATGTATCAATATGTTGTGGTACTTCATTGTTTTTACTTTGGTTGGAAGCACTGTAAGTTGCTGATTTTATGGGAATTAGAGATATTGACAAAAACCTGTCTATCATAGAATAGAGCAATGAAATGGAGCGTATAGCAGAAAACTGTTAGGTAAGTGTATAGAAGTATTGTATAGCACCATTGGAAATGTTATGTTAATACCATTTGAATGTCTATCATTACTATGCTGTACATATATGGTATCAGTGTTACTATGCTGTACATATATGGTATCAGTGTTACTATGCTGTACATATATGGTATCAATATTACTATGCTGTGCATATATGGTATCAATGTTACTATGCTGTACATATATGGTATCAATGTTACTATGCTGTACATATATGGTATCAATGTTACTATGCTGTACATATATGGTATCAGTGTTACTATGCTGTACATATATGGTATCAATATTACTATGCTGTACATATATGGTATCAATATTACTATGCTGTACATATATGGTATCAATATTACTATGCTGTACATATATGGTATCAATATTACTATGCTGTACATATATGGTATCAATATTACTATGCTGTACATATATGGTATCAATATTACTATGCTGTACATATATGGTATCAATGTTACTATGCTGTACATATATGGTATCAGTGTTACTATGCTGTACATATATGGTATCAGTGTTACTATGCTGTACATATATGGTATCAATGTTACTATGCTGTACATATATGGTATCAATATTACTATGCTGTACATATATGGTATCAATATTACTATGCTGTACATATATGGTATCAATGTTACTATGCTGTACATATATGGTATCAATGTTACTATGCTGTACATATATGGTATCAATGTTACTATGCTGTACATATATGGTATCAATGTTTCTATGCTGTACATATATGGTATCAATATTACTATGCTGTACATGTACATATGGTATCAATATTCTTTCTATGCAATGTGAGGGCACCCATACTTAATTGTATATTTCTTAATGGTGAGTTGGTTAGTCGGTGGACACTTTAAAAATGTGTATGTGTACATGTTTCATTTTATAATGACTTGAATATGACAAAGTCAGAAGGAAACTTTGAACTGTTTGTTTTATCAATGGTCTCTAAATTCAGCAATGAACATTAACTTTAGCTCAGATACACATTTGTTTTGTTGCCATTGTACAATTAGATGTTATTCCCCAATAGACGAGTAGTGACTACCCTTAGGTCCTGAGTATTTTCCGACTGAATGAAGGAAAATATTACAGAATAACATAATTATACCAGAGCCAGTATTATCAAAGAGACTCATGAAAGTAAGGGAATTTTGAGCATTTTGACTCACAAATCGCTCACAGCAGAACCAGTGATGTAGATACACATTGTCGCAACAGAGACGTGCGTTGCTGTGACATAGAGCAACCAGAGTATATATTCCATATTTCTAAATGTCTTGTGTATGGTACATTGTATAATCAATGATGATGTGATATTTTTCAAACGCTGCATAGTTAATTTTTTTAAAACACTTTGCCAGATTTAAGAAATGCTGCATAATTAATTTTTTTAAAACACTTTGCCAGATTTAAGAAATGCTGCATAGTTAATTTTTTTTAAATATTTTGTCAGATTTAAGAAATATAGTGTTATGAGATCTGATCGAGACACAGAGAATTAAGTACTAAATGGAAATAAATCTTGTCATTGCTCTCTGTACATGCAAGATTTGTTATTAGTGTAACAGTTCCTGTCAATCATTCACTACTTTGTAACAAGTGAATGCAATGATGAATAATTCAGTCTAAGTATAGGTGTTCTATCCTCAGAATATAATAACTTGAAGTGTATGAATCTTGTCTGTAACTGTGTAAGTTCATATACCTTATAATGATTAGGTAGTGAACTAAGACTATTAAACAAAGGAAACCCTGTAGAGTAACTTACTATAAAGCACTGAAAGAGTTCAATACAATCTGCTTGATAATACAATGTACATTTTATTACATATTTACATTTGGCAATTTAATAAAGATGAAAATTACAAATAAAAAGTACTCTATATAATTTAATTTCTAAAACTTGTACTTAAAAAACCTGATACTCAGGGGATCATGTTACATGTACAATGCTTTTGAACTGTTACAACTTACTCGCTTCCAAACATACAATAGTTAATATTTTTAGTTACCTCACCTTGAGTGGGGAAATACTAACCTGGCAGTGGCAGTCCCTGGATAGGTGGGTACCCATGCGTGTCAGCAAAATTTCAAATGTACCCCTTTTCCCTCAATATTTCAATGAAAAACACCCCCTTTTTGGTTTTACCTTCAAGGAAACCTAATCCATACTCTGCACGTACACTGTTTGCCCTAATGTTTGAATATAGAGGTGGGCATACAGTAATGTAACATGCTGATCTTACATTGACAATGTATGGTCCTGGATTACAGGACCTTTCGTACCCGGCCCTTCGTCGGGAAGTTTCTTCCGAGAGAGAGAGAGAGAGAGAGAGAGTAGAAAAAGGGCATCCTACCCCTATTCTTGGCGGGTGATCTGAAAAAGTACCCCTTTTTTATGATTCCACGGACTTGCATCTGGGACTGCTTCATCTGGGACTGCCACCACTGGGAATGCTAATTAAAACTGCATTAAAGTGATTTAAATTTAAGAATGGCGACTGTCACTGGACTATCACTATTTCTGATTGGATAAAAATGATTTCTTACTTTCATTTTCATCAATTCTAATACTATTATGTATTTCACAGAAATCCTAGTATAGAATTGTTGAAAATCATCTATGGTAGAAGATTAACTAAAAATACTCTTAGCAAGAGTTACTACCATGTGAATGTACTGTTAACCTCTTTGTGCAACCACCTTTATTCCAATCACATACACATTCTCACAGACCCTGGGGATGGCAGAAATCAGAGGAGTCTGGGTAACCAATACTACTCATCATTGGTCTTGCACTGAATTGAAAAGTTTACTACATTTTGAAGAGCTAGACATTCTAAAATTTGTGATCATTGACACAAAATATTATGTATTGAATTGTTAACAATGTTGTAACGTGTATTATAATCAGTGGATCAAGAAACTAAAATCTAACGACAAAATAAAGTCTTCAACACAACTTATATACACCTCGTTATCTGCTTTATTTGTTTGTTTGTTTCTATGGTAATATATAATGTATTGTATGATTCCTTAGTGTCATTTTTTTGTGTAATATACACTTTTATTTCAAACTTGTGTCCAACATTAATACAATTTTCCTAAATCTGGGTTGAAATTTTCTATAAATCACAGCAGTAACAAATACGATGATTTGGCAAATTAATCTGATAATAAATATATCATGAAAAGTTTTCCTCTAAAATAAAATAAAATGTAATACTGTCTTTTAATCTGTATTAACACACAGTTGTTATCTAAAAATCTATCTAAAACTGTAAGATATGTCTCATAACGTTTGTGGAAAGCGATAAGTCTTAAAGACTTTTAAATGTATCCAAAAACATTGATCCTCTCTTTCTAATTTTAAAGCTTCAAGGGTCAACTAAAAATGACACTACAATCAGTGACAGACAAGCATTGATGAGTGAAACATGTTACAAACAGGGCAAATAAATACATGACTTGGATTAATAACACTTGGCACAGAAGGTTGGAACAGCAGTCAGAGACTTGTGTCCTGTTTCATGGTTTGATAAGAACAGTTTTATGTCCTCTTTTCATGTACATGAAATGCCAAGTGAACATGAATTATGATGTCAAGTGGCCATAAAACTGTTTTTATCAAATGATGGCATGTAACACATGTCTCCGTAGTTCCAACATGCTGTGCCAAGTGTTATTTATTCTCCCTGTTTATAACAAAGTTCCACTCATCAATGCTCGTCTGTCACTGGTTGTATAAGATGTACAAAAGTTAACATATACTATAAAATGAAAAAACAAAAATGAAAAAACAATCAAACACATAAACATAACATTAATGTAACTAAGAGTTGAAGGCACTGTATCACAAAAGAATATGGAATTTAGTTCAGCCTACGTAATTATTCTCAGTAGTTTGATTTTAAAGGAAATTGTTGATGTTTGTATATATACATATTTTTTTAGATATTAATACTTTTATTACATTCAATACCTTGGGTAGACCTATTATACAACTTGATCAGATTTATTGCAAAGTGTTCAAATTCATTTTCAATTTAGTGGAAATGGAAGGGATGTAAAAACTAATATTTCAGAACTTTTGAGTTTTGGGATTTCTCCGCAAGGATTTGATAAATGAAAATACATTGACATTCCCATATTTTTCATGGTGAACAGATTTCCAATCAGTTTTTATAGTACACACACATTTGAAATATTTACCAGTAAGTTTTTATGCTTAGAATGACCCAATCAAATTAATTGTAAGACCAAAAATCTTTAGATTGTATTTGATTAAACTAAAAATGATAGTACACAAATAATATGTTGCAAAATTTAGAATACAAATGTAAGTACTTATTTTACAAATGGTGATTGTACAAAAATAAGGACTATGTATTCTATATATTTTGAGATACAAAATTTGTAGCAACTTCAGCACTGACAGTATAAGTACATATAGTCATACACTCTTTTACAGATAACCATTACATTGTAATACACATTAGTTAAAGTTTATGGCTGTAGAGAAAGCACGAACTCAAAACTTACTAACAGGGCCAGGGTTTTGTGTGCCTTCATTTTTCCCCAAGATTTCAATGTACAAAGATAAACCGTAGCACTCTAATAATACAAAACTTGACAGACTGTTAGCATATAATTATTCAACAGTAATCTAGGAGATTTCTGAAGAAAGCCTTTGCTTGAAAACTGACTCAAAAGTCTAGAATTATTGTTTTGTGTTATTTGGTTTTGGAAATCACACTGGTCTGGAACGGCTTTAGCAGCTGGATTAGCTGCTATCTGTGTCAGCCCCTCACCCTCCTAAAGCTGGATTAACTGCTAATCTGTTTCAGCCCAACACCCTGCCAAAGCTGGTTTAGCTACTAATCTTCCAGTTTCCGCCTTCCCAATGTCAGTTTAGCTGCTAATCTGTTCCTGCCTCCCTCCCATCCCAAAGCTGCACTAGCTTCTAATCAGTTTCAACCCCTCCTCCCCAAAAAGCTGGACTAGCTGCGAATGACCATCCATGGATTGGATCTAAACAGTAAGTTACCATGACAACCAGCATCATTGAAGACTATCAAGTTTAGCAAATTCTCTGGAGGATGCCAGTAACTCCTTTCTGTAATCAAATAAATTTTGCCATTCCTCTTTCTTCTTCAGTAATAGATTGTTTTTCTTGGCTTCATAATGGAACTGTGGTCCTTTTATTTCATACCTGGAACAACAAAACAAAACCAATTTTCAAGACTACCTGTACATGTAAATGTCAGCCAGGGTATGATTGTTTGTTATTTATACACTCAAAGTATTTGAACTTTATCAAATACACTAGTTTACTGTGTACAGCTACCACACTCAAAGAATCTGACCATATATGATGATTAACATCAGACATTAACATACATATAATATAGTTAAAACTTATCAAACAAATACAACATACAACATGTACATGATTTATGATTACTTATGTTGGCCAATTTCATTACATATATTTATTTATGAACAGGAGAGCTGGTTTGTTGTCAAGAATGATTAAGTATTTGTTGCACATTTAGTAAAAGAATACAACCTACATGCATACATAAATCTACAAACTAGAATCAATCCAACTATGGAGTACATCGTATAGTAGCACAACACTATCTAACTGTTGATGGACCAGAACTTGAGGCAAAAATTTACAACATTTAAGAAAAGCCTTGGTAATTCTAAGTCTATGTAGTTAGATGTTGGAGAGAGATCTTTCTCCAGCGTCTCTGGTTTATGAGAATAGACTGTAAATTGTTATCAGATTTTTGTATTGTTGTGTATCATATAGAGTACACAGAGACTGCATGGAATCTGTTTATACACAGGTACAGGTATGATCCAACTTAGTAGAGCCATTATGTTAATTCAGACATCACGAGTAACATCACAATCAACACAAACTATGAAGTGCCTGTAACTTTTGTTGAGTGACAGTTCAATAAAAAAAAAAATGCCTTCATTTGCCATAAGCTTAATGAATTCAATTATTGAAAGTCACTGTAAGTATTAATTACTTTGTACCAGCCCACTGAAGTTTGAACCATGACAGTTAACTTCATGACAAATGTAGTAGTCTCTCTTTATCTAGTATAGACTCTCTCACAGTGCTTGAAGCTTTGCATAAATAGCTAAAACTTGGGTTGTTTTGTATGTATCTACTGCATAATTGTACTCGTATACTAGTATCCCAGTATCCCTGTATTGTGTGCCCTCATCGATCACATAGGACTAACACATCAACAAAATGTTAGCCCTATGCAGGGATCACTCTGGGCCGCGATCACGCGCTATTTGCGCTGTCAAAACAAAAATATCGCGTCCAGAAAACACTGTGATAGATACGCGACATCATATCTAAGCTTTTGTTTACTACTAATGTACAAGGCCTAACAGTGCATACTACGCATGTCTTTTGCTGCCCTCAGGCGGCAAGGTATATCTACATCATGCCCCTTTCAAACAGTGTCTATGATTGGTTGCCGACATGAAGGCAGGCGCTCATCGACAAATCAACGGAGTTGATACAGTAAATGTTCATTACTGATTAGTCACACGTACATGTGTACGTAATGGCGTTTTCAAAGATGTCGGGTGCCAGTACGAGTGCAATCTGATTAAAATCTGATGTTAGATAGGCTGGTTTTCCTGTATTTACCTTTATTCCATCGTTATTGCGTCTTTTTCGTGAGTTTTTTTTCCCCCCCTGGCGAATGCCTTTCTTAGAAAAAAAACTCACATAAAAGACGCAATAACGATGGAATAAAGGTAAATACAGGAAAACCAGCCTATCTAACATCAGATTTTAATCAGATTGGTACGAGTGGGACCAAGAAACGCAAATGCTCTATCTTGGACTATTTACAAAAGTTACTCCTTCGCTGGGAACTAATCTGGATTCGACTACATCCGCTAGTGAGGACGAAGAATCGGTATGTCCTGGTGTAGGTCGCAAGACAAACCGGAAATTTCAAAATAATTGGCTGGCTATGTATGGGTCGTTTTGCGTCACGATAAGGACAAGGGAGAAATGTTCTGCTCCCTTTGCAGAAATCTACAGTTAAGGACATATGATGTACAATGCAAGACAAGTACAGGAGTTATAGACCGTTGACATGGTATTTTATTGTGAAATAAATGTTTCATGAAGTTAATACTAGTAATGTTGATGTGTATGTACAGTGTTTATTTGTACAGTAGCAAATTCTAGTATGAAAGTTGATATGAAATCCATAGGCTTATGATTACAATTATATATATGTGTGTGTGTGTGTGTGTGTTACAGTGTATACCAGTATAATATACACATGACGCACATACAGTTGCCATATTTTTACTTCCGTCCCACACAGTTTTCAAATTGTCTCACTCATTTTCTCCAAATGGGACATTGGCTCATGCAGCTCTGGAGCCAGGGTGATCCCTGCCTATGTGATCGATGAGGGCACACAATACAGGGCTAGGGATACTGGGATACTAGTATATGAGTACAATTATGCAGTAGATACATACAAAACAACCCAAGTTTTAGCTATTTATGCGAAGCTTCGAGGACTGTGAGAGAGTCTATATCTCGTACAACAACATTAAATTGCTGTACAGGCGTATATAAAAAAGTATACTTACCATTTTGGAGTGGGCCCTCTAATTCTTTCAAGTTCTACTTGACGTTTTAATTCCAACAGTTTCTCCTCCTCTAGCCTCAACTTCTGCATTCTCAGCTTAGCTAATTCATATTCATAAGGTGAAGCAATGACATCAGATCTC
Source organism: Glandiceps talaboti (assembly GCF_964340395.1). NCBI lineage: Eukaryota > Metazoa > Hemichordata > Enteropneusta > Spengelidae > Glandiceps > Glandiceps talaboti. The sequence goes on from NC_135551.1 coordinate 4,128,339, forward strand.
ATTAGACTAGGTTCAGCTGCCTTCAGACAGTAGTAGTCTGCAGATGCTCGTACTTTAGGGTCAGTCGCTGACATAGCACTCCTTGGTCTTTGCCTTGACCTTGATGATGTCGGTGGTGACTGTGAACGTGTAGGTTTCAGTGAAGGAGGGGGACTGAATGTACGATATAAATCATGTGATGCATCGCCCAATGTGATTGGATAAGTTTTCTTTGCCTCTTCATCCAGGAAGTTTTCAGAAATTATTTTCCTTGCAGCCATATTTGTTCCAAGAGTTCCAGTATCTCTGTCTGATTTTCTGCAATCTCGGACATCTAGACCAGCACTTTCTAGTGCTGGATATTCTGTACTTTTACTCAGATGTACAGGTTGGGTGAACCAGGTACGTTTTCTAGGATTTGGTGGCATTCCGATCAAAATATCCTCATCTTCCTGTTTTCTTTCCCTGTCTCCTCCTTCCATTAGCCTCTCTAATTCTGGCTCCAGGTCATCAGGGAAAGAGTCTCTTGTGCCATTTTCATACTTACTGGCATCAAAACTTACACTTTTCTGAGGACGGAAATTTCCACTGCTTGTCAAGTCGGTGTAATCAGGGATTTGTTCTCTAGCTGTTGAGTGTTTGCTGATAGAGCCTTCTAATGATGAATACCTTTCTGGTCTGTATGTTGTCTGTGATAAACTTCTTGTTGTCAGTGTTCGTTGAGAGTTAGTCAAATAGTCAGAATCTTTCACCCTGGTAAAGATCAAAATATAACAGTTACTGACTGAGTGTATGCACAATTATGTACATGTACCACCAAGTTTGTCATTTTGAGACCATATACATATACATGTATAGACACAAACTACAATGTATATAAACAATATGTCACACACATACTCCAGAGTCTATGGATGCAAGTACAATATTGTTTATTAATAATGTCATAATTTTGTGGCGTGCCAATCAAAATAACAGAATATCTGTTTGAAAATTTTTCTCTCACTTGACTTTTGGAACTATAAATATAACATAAAGCCTATTCAGAAAGAAGCTTAATGACATTTCCTTTTTGTAACTCAATCCAGTCATTGCACGTTTTGTCTCTTTGAGTCTGATGTAGCTTTGGAAATATACAATACAGGGTTTTGACATGTCTTCTCCCCTCCGCTATGGTTCCTCCCTACATGTATCTCTAACAATGAGAATGCGAACAGATTTCATTCGCACAGATTTTTGAAATAAAAACTACAATGTACCCATGCCCATGCTAATGACTCTATAAAATACAGAAATGAACTTCTTGTCTATTCTGTCAATTCTTGTCTTACGTTCACTCGCTTTGATACAAATTTGTGTCTGTGGTACAGTAAATCATGGTAGTAGCACCATGTGGTACAGTAAATCATGGCAGTAGCACCATGTGGTACTTCCATGCTAGTAGCGAGAGGATCAAGTTTATTGATGGTCCTTACAATAATGTTACAGGAATGGGGTAGTCCTGCTTGCAGGTTGAGTAAGTCGGCACTTGATTCTGACATTGTCCCCTCATCCTTACTAGGGGGGGGGGGGGGGGGGGAGGAATAGGGGGTGGGTCACATTTTACAAACCTGTTCTTGGGGGAGGGTCATATTTTGCATTACAATATTTGGGGGAGGGTCACATTTTACAATCTGTAGTTTTGTGACCAAATTGAAGATTCTATTTAATATTGTCAATTTGGTTTGTGTATTTTGAGATGTAAAAGTGAGATGAGCACTCAACATTTATTTTTACGAGTACTTTACATGCCAAAATACAAAAATAAAAATAAAAATATTGTAAGAAAATTGTTTAATAAAACGATGCATTTTGTTGAGTGTACCATCTCACCTTATCACTCACACTGTCTGTGAATGTTGTTGTTAAAATATGATGGTGATGGTAGCAGTGATGATGATGATGATGATGATGATGATAATGATGATGATGATGATGATGATGATGTAGTTTTGAATGTCATAGAGAACACGGACAGTGATACATGTACTGACTCAAGTAGTACCAGTGAGTCAGATTAGAGTGACACTGATAATGGCAATACTGAAGGTGAAGGTGATGATGATGGTAATGATATCAGGGTACTTTTACAAGTGACCAGATCAGACAGAGTATGCACAACATGGAAAGCACATTTTAGATACTAACAGATTGTGTATGATTATAATAGAAAGGTAACTAGCCAGGTTTTTTTTAACTGTTTGTCACTTTATATGTACAAATGTTGCTTTCTTAATAGAGTCAAAATCATTTAATTTGTATGTATACATATGATGGGAGTACTGATTAACGTTCAGTATATGCAATTGTCATGGGGAGGGTCATGTTTTACAAAATGGAACAAAGGGGAGGGTCACTTTTTACAAATAGAGGATGGGGAGGGTCATGTTTCTCTTAACAGACCATGTGTGATTTCCTCAGGCCCTCCTGCCCGTGTAAATACTGAAGGCTCCCTTAGGAGTGGTCAAAGGAGACTCTGAGTTCGGAGTTGGTCGGTAAGACTCCGTAGAATCATGGATGTATTAGGGATGGGAGAACGGAGTCATACCATTGAAGTACCATGGTGGTACACGGACCAAATGACTCTGTACTCAAGTCAGAGCCTCCTCGGACTACCTCAGGACATGGATGTATTAATTCACTAATACATCCATGCTCAGGAGTAGTCATGTGGGCTTGCATACGGAGTAAGTCGTCCCTTCCTTGTGTTTACGGTCGGGTCAGACCCGTGCACCGTCTGCAAGCGTGCAAGCAGAAGTAGAAGTATTGTCAGAATCGAGTCCAGCTGACTTCTACAACAACTTGCAAGCAGGACAAGGTTATTTTTCATTTATATATTATTGATCCATGGAAGTATAACCACGTTATACTTCCATGATTGATCTTAGTCCCGTGTCCTGCTTGTACACGGAGCGGAGTAAGTTTGAACTCGATTCTGATATTGTTGAGTATCGAGTCCCGTACACCGTCTGCAAGCAAGACTATATTGATCTTAACAACCATCAACCAAACTGTGTTGCATATAACAGATAATATCATGTATACACGTGATCATAACTGACATTGTTAATTTCAATAAAACATGAATTTTACAAATTTAAATAGGTTTTTCCTGTACCCTGTCATGAACCGGAAGTTGAGTCATTCACCTGTGTCTTGGCCCATAACAACGATGTAAACAAACGAAATATTCTTGATATTTAGTGTCAAAATGTCAATTAATATATGAAATATATTAGTTATTGTGTTTCTATATGCATGTCTATCTACATTCCTATCATACAATTCTTACCTTATAGGGGCATAAGTCCCATGGAGGACGAAATCATCGTCGGGGTTTTTCAGCGACCAAGCGTACATTTTGCCTATCTCCAGCACAGCTCTTCGCGCCCTCTACGGTGGAAAAGGCTTTCCACTTTTCTTTTATAGAGAGAGCACGTAGAGGGCTCCCATTACCATCAACCACTGCAACACTCGATCCGGTGATCGGCGCATGCCACTGCTCAAAATATGAGGCTTCTGGAAAATTCGTCTGACTGGTTCGCTGATAAGACTTTCAAAGTAGTTTTCGAGTTGTTTTTCAACTTTACACGAGACATTCTTTAAGGGAGCCGTCATTATTTATGGCCTGGGGGGGTCGGAGGAATTTAGGGGGGGGGTCACTTAAAAATTGGAGATGGCCAGGGGGGGGGGGGGGGGGGGGGGGCTACTCAAAAATGAGAGAAAGGTAGGGGGGGGGGGCTACTCAAAAATTTGTTCACAAAACTTCTGTACACGAAAATGGTGAGTAAACTGTAACACCAAATACAATTTTATTGTCAAAATTTCTGATAAATGAAAAATATGGTATAGAAAATACACAAATTGTCAAAATTTCTGATTATTGAAAATTATATTCCAGTGAATTTTGTGACGTCATCCCTCAACATTATTTCTGATAATGTACACTATTATTGCAGATGACATACATCGGCACCAAAACCCTGTGTAAATTTAATTCAATTTTACTTTTCACCATCTGCAAATTCACTGGTATTGGCAAAACTGTAAAATAATAACAATAATGCACGCCCTGCCAATCCATAATGGACTCAAGCAAACTTTGCACTCCATAATGTACTTGGCTGTCGCCTCGCACAATTATGTCATGCAAAGGTTGCTTTTGCCCAGTATCGGCTGGCAGGGTGTGCATTATTGTCTAAATATATAGAAAATGCAATCCCTGAATCACAGTTTTGTAGGATGTCATCTGGCCTGATAGAATTGTTGCAGTACATGTACTGGCATAAGATCTCACAGAAATGAGAAAACACTGCTATTGCGGATTCCCTTTCTGTACTGGAGAAGAATATGAAACAATACGGATAATCGATTTGTAAATGTAGTAATACTACATCATCAGGAAGTAATATTTCTCAATCTAAAATCAAGTTGATATATGGAAAAAAACTTGCAGACTAACAATAAATTTTGCCTTAAAAAAATGGCGGGAGAGTTTTTAGTACTGAAAGGGTTAATAGCCGACAGATTAAATTAAGTACCAAGTGATAGACAACTTTGTTTGCTGTGTATAAGAGTCTAGTTGCTAATATTAGTATTATGACAAGACCATGGTAACTGTGGTATACATGTACAGGGTACATGGTTTCAAATTGTTATAAGGCTAAAAAACAAAGCACAAGACAGTGTCAGTGTTTTACAAGGAGTAAAATAAAAGGAGACATGTCTGAAACTCGTGTGTAAGATACAATAATGAGAAATGGCATGAAACAGCTATAGGAAATTTAACCATATGTTTATAGCTGTTACCATACTGGGAAGCAGTTGATATTGAATCAGTTTCTGAAAGATTTGCCTTTTTAAATACCTTGAAAAAATGGATGAGGCAATACAGCACACTTATGCCAAACAAGTGTTTGTCTACACTGTTTAGGTGAAACTAGTTAACTGCATCAAAACATATGCAGTTGACTGAATTGGAGTACCAAGATTGCCAGCTCAAATACTATAGTGTATCTAAAATGTTAATCCCTGTCTGTTTTTGAAATCTCCTGAGTGTACTGTAAAAACAATACATCCCAGCTTTCCATTTTTTTAAATCATTCACTTTAAACTTCTGTAAATACCTCTTTACCATATTTTTTTTTATATATGAACACAACATCTGAATATAAATTATGAGAAATACATAAATGTAACTTTTATAAATAACAAGTGATAAATATATGAAACATTTTAAACATATATTTCCCTGAATGGAAAACTTTCACAACTGAGAGTCAAATAGTTAGAAAAATATTTAGACCATCATCATCTAATTAAAAAAGGAAAGAAAGATGATAAAATCAAAGCAATCATGGCAGACTGTCTCAAGAAATCAAATGTGGATACCTCAATGTTAAAAAAAGCTACTTTATCAACTGAAAGTGAAACAGATGACAATAGTGATGATGATGATGTTGTGATCCATGAACTTGATGGTACATGTAGTGACAGTGAACATGAACAAAGTAACATTATGAGTCAGTCAAATCTCAACAGAGTCAGTGGTTGTAACAGGAGGTGGTAGGAGGGCTGGTTCCTGGTTGAATGCTTTCAATAAGTACACATGACACTTTAAAATTAATGGCCACCATGTCACCATTTTGTAAGTAACTCAGTATCTCAATACATTTTTGCAGTAACTAACCAAGTGCACATCTCCTCAATATCTTGTTATCGCCACATGTATAGTACAAGTGATGAATGCCTGTAGTTCATATACCACACATGTATACAATATGATTACCTTCATGGGGTGATTTAGTGTCATTTGAATTTGACTTACTTTTAACATATGTATGAATCTTGACCTTGATCTCTCTTTTTTATTTTTTATCAGTTCATCAGTTCAGATCACTAAAATTTAGAACCTTTGATAAATTCACATTTTCTGGTAATGGTATGCAATGATATACAAGTGTATATATACTTCATGTGTAAATGATATGGGGACATGGGGGGGGGTCATCCAAATTTCTGATGTCAGGGAGGGGGGGTCATTGATTTTTTTGAGGAAGATTGGGGGGGGGGCTCTCGAATTTCCATATTTTACAGAACAATTCCTCCGACCCCCCCCCCCAGGCCATAAATAATGACGGCTCCCTAAGTGCTGGTCGAGTTAAACGATGCGTGTATGCCCTGCTGCCTAACAAACGATGTGAAACTTATCGACATTTTCTACAACAGCTCAACAATATCCGTCCTAATCTAAACCCACGTAGTGTGCTCATTGACTATGAACAGTCCGCTAGCAGTGCCATCAAGGATATCTTTCCAGAAACCACCGTTACAGGATTTTTTTACCACCTCTCCCAGAACATATATCGGAAAGTTCAATCAGAAGGATTGCAACAATTATACCAGTCTGATGCTGACTTTGCACTGATTGTTCGCATGCAGCTCTTGCATTCGGGCCACTGAGAAGATGACGTCCTGGACTCATTTGAAACATTACAGTAGGAGATGCCGACAGAAGCAGTCTCCATCGTTGATTATTTTGAAGATACTTATGTTGCAATCTGATTAAAATCCGATGTAGATGTCGGCTAGTCGTTCATTGCTATTTTACCTTCGTTATTTTGCCTGAATTGACCTTCTTGGTACATGTTTACATTTTTTAGCCTGATCGCCTCCTCTACGCGATCAGGCTAAAAAATGTAAACATGTACCAAGAAGGTCAATTCAGGCAAAATAACGAAGGTAAAATAGCAATGAACGATTAGCCGACATCTACATCGGATTTTAATCAGATTGCTTATGTTGGTAAATCGAGGACGTCGACATGGCAGACGACCGCCCTGCTTTCCCATGACGATGTGGAACATGCATGACCGATTGATCGACGATCTTCCCCGGACCAATAATTCCATACAAGGATGGCACAACCATAATATGCAGGCTAATATAACATCACATCACCCTAACATCTGGACATTTCTCAAAGTGCTGAAGCGGGAGCAGGCTCTGAACACCGTTATCGTTAATCAGATCATCGCAGGTAAACCAGCACCACCATGACGAAAAAGATACAAGGAGTCCGAGGCCAGGATCAGAGAAATTGTTGCCGATTTCGAGAATCGTCATGTGCTTGACTTTTAGCGGGGAATAACCCACAACCTCCAGTTTTGAATATAGTACTGTTTAGTATTTATGTTATCAGATTCCAGTGTTCTACACAAAAGTACAAATTGTTGCCGATTTCGAGAATCGTCATGTGCAGGACTTTTTGCGGGAAATAGCCAACAACCTCCAGTTTTGAATATTATAGTAAGGCGTAAAAAGAATTGTGTGGTTCCGATTACATTCAATTTTAAAATAGGGGGGGGGGGGGGGTAGGTCGATTCTTTATTTTATTTTTTAAATTTTTTTTTTCATATGTGTCTAGTTCAGGTAGTTATGCTTTTCCGTTGTTTTCCATATGGTCTCTGTGTTATTGGCTTCTACTCATCAGATGTACAGCCATTACCGATTGGAAGAACAGTTTTATATTGGCTTTTTCAGATGATGTCAGTTTCCGCATCCACTATTTCTTGCGAGACTTCACAATTTTCGTAATTTTCTTATTTGTTTTCTCGAATATGTAAAAAAAAGTTTAGGTGGGGTCGGGTAACCAGAACCAAACAACTTTTTTTATTTGGCCTAATGTTTAGTATTTATGCAATCAGATTCAAGTATTCTCCACAACTAGTTGCCGATTTCGAGAATCGTTATGTGCTGGAATGTTTGCATGGAATAGCCTACAACCTCCAGTTTTGAATATTATAGTATTGTTTGGTATTTATGCAATCAGAAAAGCTATATATCATATATGCTGACAAATCTAGTTTATTAAATAAACGTTCCGAATTAATATCAAAGTGCCTGGAGATACTCCTATAGTAAAGTGAAAAAACCTTGTATAATACTAATTACACAAATTAATTCACGCAAATTACGCTCAAACCTTTATTATTATGTAGTGCTTCATTTCAGAGAAGCTAAACGAAATAGTATCTACAGCTAAGGTGATATAATAAACTGCATTATGTAAATGTGGTTAGTCAAATGTTATTTTTAAGTACGGGAAATCTCCATCATCCAACCACTATCATTGTACAACACAAACACATTTCCATCAGGAGATGCAAGGAAATAGACTCACGGACAAGTCTACGTAGAAAGCACAGACCCCCCCCCCCCATATGTAGTTTACTTGCACGAAATTATCTGATTTTATTTGTTACGTGACCCTGGTGGTCTAGGTTAAGGTCAAAGGCCAATGTTTTAATCAAAAGCTCACATCTAATTTTGTAGGGGTAGGCAGTTGAATGAAGTCTCAGCGTCAAAATGCATTAACTTCTTGCATATCACATGCAATCAGTAGCATTCATTTGTATTCAATTTCTTATAACTGATGTTTACAAATAATACAGACAGGGAGATACTTGATCAATTGGTACTGAATGGGGGCCATTTTGTTGCTAAATATCTATAAGCTTATTTATTGCATAACTCAAAACTATATTACAAGTGAACGTGAAGGTCAAGGTCGAAAGTCAAGGTAGCAAAAGATAGCTTGTATCTGATAATATAGGGGTAGACAGTTGAATAAAGTCTCTATGTATTATAGATTTCTATTTATATAGAAATTATTGATTTGCAAATCCAAATAATGCCGCCATTGTCAAATTTGCATATTTTGCAAAACAAAGTGACTTGCATATGTACCACATGATATGTCACGTGTGTGCCAGGTATAAATGAAATTGCATCTTTCATGTCTCAGAAATGATGTATTACAGACGGACAAATGCACAGACACACAAATGGATGGATGGGTGGATGGACGGACGGGCCCACTGTAGTAGCTGCCCTCCCCCTTCGAGTGGGCTAAAAAGGTGCAGCAACCTTTATACCTCCTCCCTCTGTAGTATCACTGGGGCTCGAAAAAGTTCATTTTTGTTTACTTTTAACTTTTCTTTTCTTTTTTTTTACAAATATTTTTCCCTGCAAGTTGTGTAATGAAGTAAAGCTGGTGTTGTGCCCAAACCAATTTGACTGCTTTTGGTTGTACTATGGCTACCTCCTTATTAATTACTAATTAGTTACTTCAACCAATCAAGGGCACTCGAGCGGCGACCTTTAGAGAATGTTGGCAAAACCTGTAACTAGTGGAAAGAGACACCTCTGTCTCTTTCCACTGGTTACACGGCAGTTACAGTAAACAAAAATATTTGTAAACAAATAATACAGAGAACTTTTTCGAGCCCCTGTGGTAGTACCCGCCAACATAACTGATTCATGGACGAAGGGCTCAAAGAAGTACTAGTTTTAACAAAACGTTATCTATTTGTTACACTAGTATTTGCTAGAGTAAAATGGCGATCATCTTATTTAAAAAATCAAATCAAAGCCATGCTCATGATAGATAGGCTATATAAAATGACCAATGTCTATCTCTTCGTTCACAACGTACCCTATCAGTGACACCCACAACTCAATTTCAATCAAACTTGACACAAAAGTCTGGCAATATGAAGTACTTATGCATGGTATGCCTGTACTGTGATCAGCGTTGAGTACAGGGTTGTATACAGCCTATAAGCTCTATGCATGTGTTCAGGATCAGCCATTCGTTGGTAAAGGATGGTAGTGGATGGAGTAAAATAAAGACACAAAGTTTGAATTTGACTTTAATAGATTCCCAGAAATGACTGTACCTAAACTTATGGCAAACCTTGTGTCATGACCAAATGGGAGAAAATCTAGAGACTGAGTCATCACGGCTAAAATCACTTAAGATTATAACAAAACAACAATGAAGCCAGACATTGAAATTTGTGTTACTTTATTTGATTAAAGGTTAAATGTAACCTGAAGACACAACAAATATAATTTCAAGAGACTGAAGAAAGCATATCTGTTTTAGAAATGCAAATATAAAGGGTCAACCTAAATATATATAATTCCAACATAACAGAGAGAAAAGATATCATCCTGCTTCATTATTCTCATACATTATCACAAAACACTAACCTACTAGTAAACACAAAATTGACATGAAGGTAAGAGACTTGACGTATAGAGCCGGCTGTAATCTTTGTTTGTTGTTGTATCAATCAAATTCTTCCCAAAATATGACAGCATACTATAGAATGGTAGGTCCTTTTCTATTAGGGTTATATGTAGAGTTATTTATAGAAGTTGAGATACAGTCGTTAACTATATCGAATTATATATTTACCATATCGTTGCTTGGTTACCAGACCATCACATGTTTACGATGAATGCGAGGTACTATATCTTCTGTACAAAGTAATACCAGGTTTACTTCTTGCAGATAAAAGTAGACAGGGTGTTACAAGCATGATCATTCCATGTTTTCCCTGGTTGAAAATAAGTTGATATCAATAAAGATATTACACAGCTAAAACAAATCATAGCGTGAGATGGGCGGACATGTCTCAAAAACGTATCATTGCAGGGCATATATCCAATGAACACATGTACCAAGTTTAAAAAACTATCATGAAAGTCAATAGTTTATTTCCATAAATAACTTAATACAATTTGTTTTCAGAACAACTACAGTAATGAGTATAGAGTACTGTGTGTGTGTGTGTGTGTGTGTGTGTGTGTGTGTGTGTGTGTGTGTGTGTGTGTGACATAGAGTAAACATTACTGAGTTGATGGGTACGTTACTTTGGTTCCAGGTTGTGGAATGTGATCGGATTTTATTGACTTTCAAATGATGTCGAGATGAACAGTTGTTGAAAGGTAAGATAATTGTTTAGTTGCAAATTGGCATGTGTGTAAACGAATTTATGATAGTTTGATAGCTTCTTGGCACCTTCAGTTTAATTATCCATCACTGAAAAAACGGCATTTTGATTACAGGCAGGCATCAATATGTAAAAAATTGCACCCAGCAATTCTGCATAAGCTATAATATAACTAATAACAACCTTTTGCCCCATAAAACTTTGTGTTTCTGAAGATTATAGGTAAGTAGTATAGAAGTTAGCGGTATAGGACCACTTTTCGACAAATTTTGAGTAAACTCAAAAACTAGACCAGTGAAATGACAACCCCCCTTTTCCACCATTTTAACGTTTTAAGAAATGGTCTAACCTATATTAAATTTTGAGTAAACTCGGGTTTCTGAACCAGTGAAACGATATACAGTGTAACGATCAATAATTGGCAATCTATTAATACACCCATCCTTTGTCTAAAGGAACGCACTGGCGGGTTCAAAAGGTCAAAACATGTAATCAATCAAGCTGTCTATAACGTCATCCTTCACCTCTATGACCTTTGAGGCATTTATTTAAACAATTGTATTTTTAATATTATATACTGTACAATAACAATGAGGGAGAACTGTAGCAATAATTTCAGCTGAAACAAAAAAACCTGAAAAAAATTAAGATCGATGGAGTTAAAAGAACCGATAGAGACAAAGGAGTTGATAGAACCAATGGAACCAGTAAAGGCGACTGAGTTTTCCTCACAGTCAGACAGATCACAATTTAATAATACTATGATTTTATTGACTCTTGGTTCACTAGTAATTGGGGTAGCTGGTTCATATTAGAAAAGAGAGTGGTTTTTACAATCAGGTATAAATGATAAAGAAACTAAACAATTAGTGGCACCACAACCAGTTGCTCTGTTTGATATGGAATAATTATTTTATATATATATATATATATATATATATATATATATATATATATATATATATATATATATATATATATATATATATATATATATATACAATGACAGACTATGGTAAACTAACCGTGAATGGTCTTTATGATGGTGCAGTTTTATCTGCTTTAACAATAGCTTATAGTTTAATACTTGATAAAACTATGAAAATGGCTCCAGACAGTCCTAAATCAAGTGTTTCATTCAAGAAGTTTGCTTATCTTGCAATAGCAATAAGTGCAGCAGTATTGAGAAAGATATGTTAGAACAATAAAAATATGTTCCCAGTTGATCCTTATAAAGGATAAATAAAAAGAATAATTTATATATGTCTAAATATATACATAATGGGCATGGCAATTGCGACGATGGTTGGTGGTGCAGTTCTAAATGCAACTGCCTTTCTTGGAGCTGGTTATTTAGGTAAGACACTTTCAGTGAAATTATATCAATATATTTATTTAGCTGGTGGTGGAATATTATTAGTTTATTAAACAAAAAAATATATTTAAATATATAATAAAATGGAAATATGTAAATTATGTAAATGGGAAGATGCACCCCGTGATTGTACTAACATTTGCGGTACACTCTTTGGCTTTGGAAAATCCTATTGTTCTGTTTGTTGTGATTCGATGACAAAAATAAACTGGTATGATATCATACATTGTAATATATGTAGAAAATTCAATATACCTCGTGACGATATTTGTAAAAACATTTGTGGTAACATCTATGGAAGGTTTCACTGTTTTGACTGCTGTACTTTGTTTAATAAACCTCTAGATGAAAGCATTCATGAGCAGGGGAAAAATAAATATATTTATAATCCGAAAAACCATATTAAAAAAGTTTTCAAGAGGTATAATCTAAATTATTATCTTTTATCAACTGTTATGAGAATATTTTTATCAATCAATAAAATTCATGCAGAGCCAACACGATATCGATCACTCAACTTTAGTGTGATCATAAGAGCAATTCTATTATACTTAGGAAAATATCAGGAAGCTGCTCAAATACCAGAGTTGAAAACGAAAGCATTTTCACAGAACCAAATTCTTAAACGATTTTGGGATATATGGAATATAAAATATCCAGAGATAAGATTTAGTTGGTGGCGTTTACGTTGGCGTCAAACATTTTTAAAAATAAAACAATCATTGTAAGTATTTCTTAACTTACAACTTTTCTTTTTATGTATATACAACGTAAAATAACTACCTAATTCTGAACCACAATCACACATATATCTCTTAGGTTCTTTAACGCAAGGTGTACTTCTGTTAAAATGTATCTTTAAATGACACTCATATTTATATGCAACCCACATTTATCACATGTAAATTCAGTAAAAATACGATCACATGTTGGACATGCATCAGGATATTCAAATTTACTATTCTCGCAAGAATCTTTTTATTTGTGTGTTTTTGTCTTTGATAAAATTATGTGTATGTTTAAAAAGTTTATTGCATTTTTCACATTTGAATTCAGGCGCTGACCTACCACAAGTAGTACAGTTCTCCCTCATTGTTAATGTATATAATATTAAAAATACAATTGTTTAAATAAACGCCTCAAAGGTCATAGCGGTGAAGGATGACGTTATAGACAGCTTGATTGATTACATGTTTTGACCTTTTGAACCCGCCAGTGCGTTCATTTAGACAAAGGATGGGTGTATTAATAGATTGCTGATTGTCGATCATTACACTGTATGTCGTTTCACTGGTTCAGAAACCCGAGTTTACTCAAAATTTAATATAGGTTTACACCATTTCTTAAATCGTTAAAATGGTGAAAAGGGGGGGGGGGGTTGTCATTTCACTGGTCTAGTTTTTGAGTTTACTCAAAATTTAATATAGATTAAACTGTTTTAACTTTAAAAAAACGGTGAAAAATGGGGGTTGTCGAAAAGTGGACATATACCGCTAACTTCTATACTACTTAGGTATAACGAGGTGGGCGCCCTCTCTGTTGAAATATAAAAATAACAACAGCATTGGTTCCAAATTAAGAGTTGAAGTCCCCATTTCAGACTATTCGATTTTTGATGGCCCTCTGACTTCTCACTCAGCCCCTTTCCCATTGACATAAATTGTTACCATTCCTTTAGTGTAAGTTGGATATGATATATCAATTCACTCTTGTATGCATTATCACAGCAAGGTAGAACATTGTATGTTATATAATTTGGAATTGACTCAAGCGTATATGAACACATGTATTGTTCAGAAAATATAAAGAAAACCCCTTTAAATAATGATAACAAAGTGTGCATAGTAGTCCAACAGCCATTTTGAACAGCCGTTGTGAAGCCGCATCAGGATATACTGTCCATTACTCAAAAAATATAATAAAATAAAGTAAACAAGTAAATTAAAATGCCAAAAAATATTGGTAGGTCTCGATCTGTCCGCTGAACAGCTGTTTTTATTTTCCCTGGCCTCAGCTTACTTTAACACTTTAGACAGCCATTAGGTTTTTTCAGATGTTATTATTTTGTGAAAATTTACTTGCAATACCTTGCACTTCACCAAGACGTATTTCAATACAAAATTCATAACCATTAGCATTATTTGGCTCTCCAGGCATCCAATTGTAATAGTCCAATGGCGACCTATCACTCCATGTAAACTGTCCTTCCTGTAAAACAAGTACAACGAAAATCATGAAACATGAAACAAAACATTGCCTGGCTGAACAAAAATCTTACCAACATTATTATTGCTATATCTATCGTCTGACACGACAACAAATCTGCTCATTTTTCGCTGTTACAAAATCTGCTAAAAATATAAAAAGACTTCTATCAACGTGGCCAGAACAAACTGAAATAGACTTCCCTTAATGTCAATTAACTCCAAATATCAAACCAAGCCCACTGTCGGATTTGAAAAAAATAAAAAATAGCATTTTTGACCAAAATATTATATAAATCTACTCAAAATAACAAAAAAATGACATATGGATTCCACCCATTGGTCATGCACGCTATCAGACAATCTGACAATCAGCTCACAATAACTATGCTCTCTGCAAAGTCAGTCACAAGGGTGGAATTCGTTAAAAGAACATGTAATTAAAAATAAAGCAGGCTGAAACTGTTAAACACTTCAAAAGACAATTGCAGAGACATTTCATCTGCCTAGCACTTAAAAAAGCTTATTTTTATTTGGAGGTATAATGTCACAATGTGTTTTTTTTATATCCTAATGTATTTTAGAATTCTATAAGTGGACTTTTGCGTGATTAGCGATTTTATGTATAAGGGCCTGAATGGAAAGAAGCCGACCCTTCAATGCTTTGCACTGTTTGTAATGCTTATTGAGTTTTACTCTGAATAAAGATATTGTATTTAAATTATTATTATTATTATTATTATAAGTGAGTGGGTTTAGATATCATATAATAATAAAGCATTGTGTGAGAGACAATTTAGAGGAATGGTGCCTTTTGGTCCTATGTTCATAAAATGTATCCGTTTGATGAGCATATATTTGCTATACCGGCTCATATTTGCTATGCTGACTCATGTTTGAGGGCGCCCTTTCACAACTTTATCTGTGAGTTTGTTCGAATATAAATTATTTATTTCTATATGCCAGTGTAACTGTCTGTGACTTCACATGTTTCGGACTAGTTTGACTTGTACCTATATTATTTTTATTGGCGGAACCAGTAGCCATCTCTGATAGGGGTGTGTCGTCAGTGCAGGAAACCCTAGGCCCAATTTTAGACCCACTTTGACCAAAAATCAATATCTTATTAATTTACTAATTTAGCATAAAATTTAGACAAGATACATTTTCCTTAGTTGGCAATATTGAGGGTCAATTAATGGCAATTACGATTTGGCAAAGGACAAAGGACCTCATTTTACACCAAGTAAAAATCAAATATAATGCAAAGTGGACCCGTTTTAGACTCTTGAGTTTCGAAAAAAAACCTGACCCCATTTTAGACCAAATGGCTAGAAAATGAACCCCAAATAAGGGAGTCACCCCCCCCCCCCCCGATATTTGTCTGAACAACTCGCATCACAACTGAGCAAGCTTAACAGGTCAAATGCATTGTTCTGTAATGATTTATAAAGTTGTTGATGGCATTCCCTGAAAAACAATATTTGCATTGCGCCTTACTATATTTGTAATATTATTCCGAAATCGCCGCTGTTTTCAAATCATCCTAGATAAGACTTTCACAACATACTGTAACAAATATCCCCCGCCGGCCGTTCAGCAAATTCATGTAACATAATGTAATACACTGTACAGTCCAAAGTAAACATATCATTCAACGAAGTGTTTAGTAGTTATGTAGTACTTGTACTATACGGCAGTACATTGACAGGTACAATTATTTTGATTATACAGTGTTGCAAAGTTTACTGAAGACATAACATGATTGTGTTCCTTCCCATCAGAAAATTTAACTGAAAGTATTATAAAAGGGAATTTATGATCGTAACATATTCAGCCATAAATTTATCAGGTTTCTGGCAATTTCCATGACTTGTTTAGAAAGATTGCAGTTCAATAATATTTGGAAGCAACAGCATAAAGCGCTAAATATTACGTAATCACAATCAATCCCAGTCATCCAGATGCACATGGTGGTATGCTTGTGCCTCATGTATATGGTACGGACGGACTAGCCTGTCTGTCAGTGTCACATTTTGCTTCTTATCTTCAAGATGTTTTAAGAAAATGAAAATAGTCATTGTCTGATCAACAGAATTTCTCTTCCACTGAAGTTTAGACAACATTTAGTTGTATTCTCATGTAAACGTTGTTGATCATGCATGATATGTCACACTGTCCTCGTTTCCTTCGACGTCTTTATGAAACTAGGTCAAGGGTTAAATTCACCGAGAACGAACACTTTCGCTACATTGCTAGTCTTGTTTTGCCGCGTAATCATCAAATATTTTCCAGATAATTATGAATAAATTTCTTATTTTACACTTTGGGCTTTTTAGTTTTGAGAATCCAATATGACCGCCAAAATACTATCTCAAAGGTAAGTTGGGTTGGCTGATATGATAGTGAGTGCACAAATAATTATAAAAGACATGCAACGTGGTAAAATGCTAGTCGCGTTGACATCAACCTGTACCATCAAACAGATCAACAAAAATAATCTGAATGTAGTAGCGACCATATATATTGGATTTATTGTCAGATCATTTTCCATAGGAAAATTATAAAACATTTTCGGTTTCCTTGAAAACAGGAAGGTACGTGATCTCACTTATTGAGTTTATTATTTCAATTTGACCGGGAACAACGTTCACATGGCCAGGTTTCGCATTGTCCCTAAACAAAAAAATTGGAGTTTCGAGGGTGTTTTTCTCAACAACTTCAAGCCAAATTGAACATAGATGCGTATTCTGCCTGAATCGGAAAATACATGAAATTGATATCGGAACACAGAAATTTACGTCGAATCTAGAACGTCGTGTACCATATCCGTCAACTGCAGTTTTACTAAGAAATACTGTTACAGTACGAGTATCCTTCTAAAAGTAAATTTGCGAAATTCATAGTAAATTGTTGTTAACGAATACCTTAAAAAGTTTAGACTTTACAAATTGAAGACATAAACCGTGTCACAATTCGCAAATTACTAACAATATCACAGCCACAGTAGCATTTACCTGCTCTAACAATTTTTAACTTCTCATTTCTTACCTGTTTCATGTCCAACCTCTGTCAAATATGATGACTTTCTTTCCAGAATATATTCAGTCGAAGAAACCCGAACGTCTTCACTTGTGGATTCCAGTAACTGTACGTCGACAGTGTCTGTTGTATCTGTAGATCAAAGGGAACAGGACGAATAGTTAATTTTTGTTCTCGCAATTTTCCGTATTTCTAATATTATTTTCTTATTTTCACTATATTTGAAATAAAAGTTTTAAATGTTGCCATCATAACTATTGTTTCTTCGCACTGTTTGTTTCCTATTTCCTACCGTTAGCAGTCTTATCAGAGTTTATCAACTTTGCATTAATTAGGAGATTGCTAATCATAGAACAAACACATGGGTTATTTGCCCAATTAAGACATTGCGCAGTGAGTGTATGTAACATCTACTGATCCTATTAATGGAAGAACACAGAAGTTCCTTATCGAGTGAGTTTGTTCTAGGTTTAACAATCTCCTAATTAATGCAAAGTTGATAAACTCTGATAAAACTGCTAACAGTAGGAAATTGGGAAAACAGTTAGACGAAACAATAGTTATGATGGCAATATTTAAAACGTGATTTGAAATATAGTGAAAATGAGATAATAATTTTAGAAATCTGGAAAATTGCGAGAACAAAATTAACTATTCGTCCTGTTCCCTGTCAGTAGATTCGATCTTATCAGTGTCAAACTCACCAGTTGATCCTGCCACTTCCGCTGAGTCAGTATCCTGTGGTCTTCGAGTGAAAAACATGTTGGTAGACATTTCTCTTCCAGTAATACGAGTCCGCTCCTCTACATTCACAAAGCGGGAGGTCTGCATATTGACTTTAGGTATTCGAGAAGATAATCCTGACCTGTCATTGGTCATTGCCGTCGACATCTCTACATTGAACCTTATTTTTGCTTTCAGTTCAGCTATCATGTTTACCCTCTCACAACAGCAATTTTTACCTGATATATATCGAACAAAAACATATTTATTACTAGTCGAAGGGACGGTCTAACATTAAATAATTTAGAATATACCTAGGGATTACATTCGAATACTCATATTTAGTTTGGGTTTTGGTATTCTTAGCTAGAATGTTTGCATTACTATGCAAATGATTGTTAATAAATGTTGTGTTTAACTGAAAAAAATAAGCAGGGTAAATGTTAAAAATAACACATTCTCAACAAAATCTTCCTCGAGACTAACCTTGTCCCAACCCTATTTAAAACCCAATCAAAGGTATATACATGGGTGGGTGGGTATCGATGGCTTGATCATTTGTGACAACTAACTTCCACTACACGTCATTAAGAGTTTAGACACAGTGCCTCACTTATAAGCTGGAATTATCGTAGAAAGATACATAACTTTGTTTATGTATGTGTGTTCTTGTGCACACATAGAAGTAACACGCGAATCGTTATGTTAGTAAATATGATTAAATAAAGTAAAAAAAGCAATAATAATCTTTTATATGTAAATCCATAATTACCAAAATATGACGTACCTTGTCCGATGTGGCTAAAATATAGAACAGGTGTAATGACAATACATGCCCAAACGATAGATGTAAACATCAGCACCGGTATCACAATGAAACTAGAGACAGTAGTCATTCTTTAGTTTTCACTATGGTAATATCTGTATGCAGGATACATATAACACTTTCTGGACTAATGTCAATACCAATTAGTTCAGTTGATTGCAGAAAACACACTGACGTATACGTACTAACATTTTATGGATTTATACACCGACATGTATATATTAAATGTGGCATTACTTGATTGGATAATACAAATTTAATTTATGTCAAGATGTATAAGCAATACATACCTGTATCTAATTACTAACTGTACAACATATGGTAGCATTTTATTTGTATTTCCTGTCTTACAGTGTAATAAAGGAAATATGTATTAAAAAATAATACATTACGGTTCACAGAACGAATATTGAGTACTAGAAGTACCTGTACAACTACAGATCTTAGAATTGGATGAAACGGCTGTTGAATGGTAATTAAGCTGTAAGAAGATATGGACATAAAATTGCAATGACGTCTGTCATGTGATGATGAGAACCGCCGATGAATTTTACCAGTCTGGCATGTGTCACCAACCATCTGTCATTAGATCGCCAGTCGGCCTGAAGAAGCATCCAGGATAGGACGTGAAACTGTTGCCATTCAAAACAAGAGCAAGTCGAATAGGATATATTGCAATAATACTTTGCTAGATATGAAAGTTAATAACTATCTGTAATCTTGATAACCACAAACTGAGTATGTTTCAAGATACAACTGACAGTTGGGATGTTTGCAGTTCCGGCAATATCCACTATACAGAACACCCCCAGGTTCTCGGTAACCAAGATATATGTATGACGAAAGCTCATTGACATCGGTGCAAACGTTCAGTCTAAGTTCATGAATTTAACTTCGTTTTGCACCAACAGTTTTAATTTTAGCTCACCAAAGCTTTCGCCCGATATCCACCATGTCGTGGCAGTGTTTTCTGAAGTCACGACGCATGCGTGATTTCAGACAATTGTCTCAAATTCTTGGCAGACTGCAAAAAACATTGACTCGTGACTCTAACGGCTCTATGGGCGATACCTGACGAAAACTTTGGTGAGCTACTTGAATCTTTTGGTGCAAAACGAAGTTAAATTCATGAAAATATATGTACCTATTTTTGCATTACCTAAATCGCATACATTCTGTTGCATTCCAACTATGTATTGTGTGTAGGAACGAAACTCTAATGACTTTATTTGCCCTTACGCTAGGCATTCAGTTTAAATCTGGTTAGTAATTAGGTTATATCTTAAGAATGCATGCTTCGAATTCAATATGATTTGGGAGCATAACGCATATGACGTATATAGTTTGTTGACGTAGCGTACATTTTTATGAATAATTGGCATTAGGCTATATCTTATAGAATGCACTCTTCAAATTCTACAACTCTTACATTTCTTACACACATCAACCATAACAAAGAACACATGTTGGGGCTGGTGTGAACATATCCATTGTTGCTCTTGAACTAGACATTTCGGTGGAGGGATCATTACTCTGTTGGCCAGTGTTGCAGGATACTATCAGTGCAATGCAAATACGCATACGTACTGACACTGTATGTACTGTACCGTTGTGGTACGATTCACTAAGTTCTAGCATGGATGTTTTAATCTCTCCTAATATATCCATGGTTCTACAAAGTATGATAGGTGTGTGTTGATAATACATGTACATGATATAACTGTATGGCTCTGCATACTTGTTTCAAGATGACTTGGTCGTTTTCTATTCAGATTTCAATATTTATACATTTATTGCTGTGAGAAAGCTCGACTTCAATGAGAAATCATTACACATTCACATCTGATGGACCATTTCACACTTGACTCCCGGGCTCCGTATGGTTAATTGCGGATGTGCATGGATTGACCTTCAGCCAATATTTAATACCGAAATAGTCTTCAAATACAAACTATAATGTTAAGGATCGTAATACTACACTTTTCACTCAAATGTTAAACTTGAAATGCTATCTATCTGAGCTTCGTAATTTGTCAGTTATCCCACTTATTCTGTACATTGTACTGGATACTCCTCAACTATCACGCCAACCCCCAACCCCAGCGTCGTGGTCAAAACCAACATTGTAATGCGATCTGAGCAACTGTCCTATACATAGACCTTCAACACAGGTGGAGGGTCTGTGATTAATTATGCAATGACATAACGGTACTATGTGACTGTGCGAATGTGACGGAGCGGAATAGTTTGAGTGGCCGATGAACATATCATTGAAATGAAAATGTCAAGATCACTGCGCAAAAAAAGAAAACTAATGAAATAATCATAAAGTTATGAAGAAAACTGACAAAAACCCATCAACTAATGATTAAATAAATAAATAAATAAATAAATAAATAAAACTATAAATAAATAATAAATGATAAATAATAAATAATACAATTATAAATTAACAACAGAATAGTAATAATCAACAATAATAATGAAACAATACTTAATGGTGATGAAATATATTATCAATAATAATAAAATAATTGATAAATAATAAAGAAATCATAACGAAATGATAAAAAATAGTGATAGTATGCAATCAAATAAATATAAAATAAATAGGAAATAATGCTAAAACGGTCAATTATCAAATAATGATATCATCAAATAATGATAAAATATTGATTAAATAACTACAAAATAAGAATAAAACCGTCAAACAATGATAAAATAATTAACGGAAATAATAAAAGTTTCTGTAAATTATGAAATAATAAAAGTCTTTAATGATAAAATTATAAATTAATGCTGTTATGAATTACTGATGAAAAAACTAATATATAATGGTGATAATGTATAATAATGGTGAAAATGATGTAATAGGGATTACAAGATACAATATAACAAAGTCATATATAAAGGAATTCTGATTTGGCGGTGATCTCACCTCATACAGCATGGGGTAGATATTAGGCTTGGCATGTTCAGTTGATTGAAAGTATATAAAGTTTGTGGCCAGTACAAATCATTGAAGTGTACATTACGTTGATGTATATACATAGTGCTGTCAAAATATTACTTTAGTGTTCCAATAATGCACCAGTGTTACATAGAACATGTATACTTTTAGCTATAATTAGTTTTTGATTGTGTTGACTTGAATATACCGTATCGTGTGTGTGTGTGTGTGTGTGTGTGTGTGTGTGTGTGTGTGTGTGTGTAAATTGTGTATACATATAAGTTTATAGCAAGTTTTTTTCTCACTCTATAATCATATTGCATTGCATGATCAGTATAATTGAGCTTTTAAAAAAGAATACTGCGTCGCTGCATCACGCTCTAATATTCCCTTGACAAGAAACCAAATAAAAACTTTTAAATAAAAATTCATAAAACGTACGTACCAGCGTATCAAATCGATCCCTACACATGGGGAATACCCTATACATATGATTTGAAGTGGCAACCTTATGTATACGGTGGTTTTAGTACGAAAACAGTGACGTGGAAAGGACAAAGGTCACGAATTGTCCGGTTATTTTGTCAACAATTTGACAAATTGTCTATATCTGTTTAGCTCGGTGCACGTATCCAATTGACGTACAGAGGGCGGACTTCCCTAGACTATCCCGGGGGCTACCACCTATCTGGGTAGGACTCAGCTACACCATTATGCAGTTAGGGTGTATCCCTTCCCAGTATCTGCCAAGGGCAGCTTCACTTCACATTGAAGTTACACCAGAGTACATTTAGATACGCTGGTGGGGACCGTGTGTGTGTACAAGCTTAGGATGTCGATGTTACCATCAGTACACATTCTCTTACTTGTTGCATTCATTATCCATACAAAGGTACGTTGATAATATTATTATATGGTTGTGTAAGTTTCTTTCCGAAGCATTTCGATGAGTTGTTGTGGATATCCAATTATTCGTAGTACTTTTATGTTATTACAGCAAAATTCAACACGTTAATTACAGGGATTAAATATTACAGTATCGAGAAGTCACAGACTGGAGTACTTTCCTGTCAGTATGCACGCATTGGCGTATTTCGTACATTCAATCAATCCCTCAGATCACTCCAAAATAACGAATTTTGTCAGTTTTCAATCGTTGGATTGAACACGTGAACTTGCAGTTAGTGATCACATAGTAAAATACATTGAAAACTGATTTTATTCCTTTTAATTCCAACAAGATTCGATCTTATGTATTTACGACTGAGTGAAATATGAAATTTATGAAAGTAAAACTTCATGGAGCTACATCATTATACCTTACAATTGTTTGGGTTATCAATAGTTAAATGGTCATTACTGAAAAAGGTATACACGTCGTTAGGTTTCACAATGTGATATACATCCACCCGTCATCACCTTAGACTTACTCTACCAACGAAAGGGTAGTTATTCTTTAAGGATAAGTGTATTTTAAATTTTCGTTAGTGTTCCTCTCCAACATAAATGTTTAGACCTATCCTGAATCGGTACTACGTGTGGTTGCATGTGCCATGTACAGTGAAACGGAATATGTACCATATACCTTGATACTGTCGTTTGCCGTGCATGTCCTATTTAGTTGATAGGTTTTACTCATTTTAAGTGTAAACAAGGCTTGAGGTATTTGAGTGACACCTTTAGTATGAACACAACCGTAGTATAGAATTATTATGTTAACAATACGTGATATTTTCGAATAATAATATGGACTGAGAAGCATATTATTTAGACAAACCATTCACAATGTTGGGTTTCCTGTACTGACAACATTGTGCACAAATTGAGACGGTTTACTGAGCTGATAATTAAACACTGTTATTTTTACACCTGATTTGAATGTTCGAAGTGAATGGGACAAGTAGCTGAAACGCTTTACTTCCCCGTTAACGGGCTGGCTACAAGCGGATAAAGGTATCTATCATTGATTGTTGTACTCCTGTACCAGCAAGTTTGCGGAGAAATGACAAAGGACATGGAAGCCGACCAAAGCGACTAAGTTTAAACGACGCCAGTGTAGACAAAGATAATGGGCCAATCACATCTGAAGTTGGGGAGTACGGCCAGAGAAAATACCGATCAGTTTGTAGACACATCGCCACCCATAGCAGTCTTTAAAGTGAAATAAACTGAACTAAATGATATAGTGATGTAGTTGGCACTTTTATACCGGGTGATGCTCAATCATACAATTCTTTTGTAATATATGATGACATCATTTACTTACTAATGGTGAAAAAAAGAAGACAATCTGACAAGGAAAGAGGTAGAATGATGTGGGCAGTTCTGTCCCGGAGTTCAGCCTTGTGCTGACACTAGCATAGACTTCTGGACTATAACACTGTCATCACTCTTCTATACTTTGGGTTGATGACTACGACAACTAATGTTTTGTATTGTCGGCGAGTGAATGACGCTACAGTGTGATTCCTGACTAATCCAAGCCCGAAGTATCCCAGTACCATAGAAAGACAGTTAGAGTGGAGAAGAATCATTCAAGTTACGTATATACTGATTGATAAAAATCAGTAAGTAACATTGGTGGCCAAAGAGTAACATTGCTTCACACTAGTCAATTGCCTTGAGATTACTTAACGAATGCAAGGGAATCTAAACAGCTTTGACGCCTACATTCATCGTTATTTAATTTATCGCAGTTATTGTCACAATGGCTCAAAAGAGCTGCAAACAAACTTCCCGCTCTTACAACATGAGCATCAATCTGATTAAGACCACAAACGCTCATACAGAAACAAAAGAGGAATGTTCAACGAAGTACTTTACAGCACAGACTATGTTTGCGGGTACAATAGTCTAATAGACAGCACAGAGAACTAGAGGAGGCCGTCGAAAACCTCTCATAGAAAACATTGAATGAGACATGTATGGCACTGCATAAAGTTAGATAAAATAAATATCCGTTTAGTCATTGCATTCTTCCAAAGTGAAAAGTCATTAATTTCTGAGTTAGCCTCGAAATGGTCTGAGACGTGAAGTTGTAAGTGTCACAGATGACATATTTATAATTTTAGTAAATTCAATATTTCATCTACATCGCATGTCCCACTTTGACTGAAAGGTCAACAGACTCTCTCAAGGATATCGGATTCAGTCCACAAGATTCCAAGCGTACTCGAGTACATGAGACGACAGTCTGCATTTTATACATAACTAGGATTCATAGTGATCATTTATCAATGTTTTGAGAATAGTCTTCAGGACATGGTTAATTATTTGGTCATACACATTCGTTATGTAAATTTGGACTTTCATGACAACAATTATTACACTTGGAACTAGGAGGCAGGCCACTTCGGGGGAAGTCAATGAACGAGCCATAATGCTACGTGCTTGCCATGGTTCTAGTGTAGACTTTCGGCTTGAACATGAACTGTGTGTAGTATGAGCTAATTCCCTAAAGTCCAAGTAGTGATCCCGGTACAGAAGTTGAGTCGGTACATGTGAGATGTGAGAGTGATTCGAGTGTAGTTACCGAATCTGTCAGCTGAGTGCGAAAATCTAAAAGTAACATGGGTGGCGATCAGGAGCTTGAACAATTTGTGTGTATAATGAATCAAGTTTGAACCTTACGAAGTCTGAACGACAACCTTTAGGAAGAAAAGCACAACCCCGCTGGGTGAGTAAAAACAAATAACACTGTAACGAAGAAAGAATGATGGAAATCTGACCTTGCACGAGAATGAACAGTATGTACAAAAAAAGGGGAGAAGATTCAAGAACTTGTTGAAAGGAAACTTTAACAAAAGAAAACCTAATTCATGACAACATGCATATATTATTGTATACTGTATAATTTCAATGGGTTTTCAATAAAGAACATGAAAGATAAAATAAAAAAAACTTTAACAAGTATGTTACAATGGTGGGATTCCTACTCGAACAAGATCAGATAACATATTGCAGTGAAAGAATAGGAAATTGAAGAAAGAGAGATTGTGTCTGAAAGCCTTCAACGCGACCAGAGATTCGATTGCTATAGCAATGACAAGGACGAGTATTGAAGTCTAGAACACTTTAATTCTCAAAAAAGATATCGGACGCTGATGCAGAACGTAGCACGTAGCAGTTCGCATGTGAAATACATGTGTAAGACTTTTTTAATCATACATTCTTTAATGATTGACATTGCTCGAATTCATTTCTATTCGTGATTAGCGATTGTGTTACCGTGTGTACAAAGCTAGTCATGAGAGACATGTGTAAGAAATAATAATTGCATGCTCATTTTACTTTGATGACAAACAATTCTTGAAATCTATTTTCTTATCACAATCATTTCAGTGATGCTGTTTTACATCTCAACGTTCTCGTACAAGCAGAAGGAATAGTAATTATGAATTATGTATGAGGAAAATTTTAGATTAATTAGAATAACTATATTTATTGAAGTATGGAGTACTGGGAAACTCCCATCGAAGTTTTATTCTGAGTTATTGTGAGCCGAAAACGCTACAGAAATGCGTTGCTCACACGTCGAGTCTGACTGTGTGATTTAAAGTTCCTACAGTAAAGGAAGGAACCATGTTGATATAGTATTTTATTGAATCTGCAGTACAAGATAAACATTTGATTTCAAATTTGAGAGTAAAACAGAGATCCGCCCGAAATGAGCTGTATTATTGTCTATACAAAATTCCTTTCAAATTCCGCAAGAATTTATGAAATTCCTCAGATGAACTGCCAGTCGTTCAAGTTTCGTTTTCAATGGTAAACGACGTAAAGTTGTTGTTTTGGTATAGAGCAAATTATAAAAGAGTAAAACAAAAATGGCCAATTGCAATATCTTATAAAGTGGGTCGGCTTTTTATCCTACAAAAACTCGTGGGAACCATGTCAGAATCTGAACAAGGCCGCATTAGAGGTCCTCAAACATGCACCAGTTCCAATTATAGGGTCACCAAAGGGCAAACAAAATTGTTCGTAATCATTTATAGATAGAAGTATTACATATACTCGATGAGAAAGCACTATTATCACTTGAGCTGTGTGCATAATTTCTAGTGGTATTGATTCGAATTGGTATGTTCGAGTGCAATGAGACAATTGCCAGCCTACTCATATGGTCGATCAGGTTACTTGTAATGAATACTTATTGGATTAATGTAAATGTTCTTACTGGTTCTCTACAAGTCGTTGACATACTGAAGATGTCAAATTTTAAACATGGATAAACAGCTAAGATGCATGTTATGTTTAAACAATGACATAGGGTTTCTTACACGACATTTGTGTCGGCGAGACTGACCTTTGTTGATGATTGTAACAGCTGGCTAGTTAATGTAACAAGCATAGACATTAATAGATGCAAGAGAATACATTTAAACAAGTGTTCTTGATAGTTGATACTAGGGTGAAATCACAAGTTATTGGACTTTATAGATTACTTGAATATAATTGACTGTTTAAGTTTGACTTCACTAAACACAGACGATGTCATTGAAATAAATAGTTTATCACAATATTTTACAATTTTCATAATACTGATTTCGTCTCGAGTTAAAGATTTAATTTGGATTATGATCACGAATACACAGGGAACCTTGCACATCCATGTAACAGCCACATATCTAGGACACGGTTGTGCACAGAGCTGTACCAGCTCAGTGGAGCCATGGGGGCTGTACCAGCTATGTAAAAAATATCCGTGTAACACTAACAGCTCTGACCAGTACACGTCTGCAACATACCTAGACGTGACAGGTGTGCAACTGGTATGCCAAACATCCATGTAGCATGGGTGTGAGAAATAGCAATGCAGCATGGGTTTTTATAACACCGTACCCCTGTACAAGAGCTTTTCCTCTCACCCATGCGCCACCTATGTGAGCAATACTGTAACATGGATATTTCCCACAGCCATGTACCAGCTATGTGAGCACAGCTGTGACGGGGGGTATTTCCCACAGCCATGTACACTCTAAAGATTTTGACGCTTCGGACGCGTCCGATGTGTTCAGTTTAGCGTCGTTTGTGCCAAAAACATAAAACACTGGTGTTCAGATCTAGAATGCATGTGTTCTATTCTTGTTTTGAACACTTACTTTGTGTTCAAAAACTGTTACAGTGTTCTGATGCGTCAACAGTGTTCTGGTTTATAAGATTTTGAACATATGTTATGCGTTCAAAATAAAAACACTGTGTTCTAAATCTGAACACACGTGTTCTAGTATTTATGTTGAACACATATACTGCGTTCAAAATCTGTTACAATTAAGTGTTCAGGAACTGAACACATCACTTTAGAGTGTACCAGCTGTGTGTACAATACTGTAACACAACGATTTTCAATAGCCCTGTTACACAGATATTCCCCACAACCATGTAGCAGCTATGTAGGCAATACTGCAACAGGAATATTTCCTACAGCTATGTAAAAGCTATGTGAACATAGCTGTTGTAGTATCCACAATTAACATTCAACCACCAAGTGGTCCTAATGACTTAAACATCCACATACCACCTCCTCATCAAAGTGTAACTGATCCTTATATCCATCTGTACAATATGTGAATAAAGTATTCATACCGTAGTAAGCATTCAACTAGCAAACACTGTCTACTGTGTCTATCTCTGTCAACCCACTCACACAAATATGTACACATCCACATAAAAGACTTTACAGCTGTAACATAGGTATTTTCCCGCAGACATATACCAGCTATATTAACAACATCTCTGTAACAGACTTGGCGAATCATTCATATGAAAAACTCAAAATCTAACAAAATTGAGAAGGTCCTGGGCAGTGTACGGGTACGACGAGTTCCGCCGAAGATTTATCAGCTAGCTAGTGCTAGTGGACTATTCCATTTTCTTTGGGAATGTGGACAGCGAAATACAATTTGTCAATTACAAAAAAATTCTGAATAGAAGTTCTCACAAGATTTACGTAATCACTAGGCATATGCAAATATATTTATAAACAGGTTTTACAATGTCTAAATGCTGGAAAAGGCTCGTATATGTAATTTCTTTTCAGCTTGAGATGAAGGAACCCCCCCCCCTCCCCATGCACTACTACAGCAGTGACTAATGAGATTTGAAATTCTATGTTGATTCCATGATCTACAAACGCCGAGTTTTGCCATTTGAATGATTATATCAAAATCAAAGATAGGGTAGTAAAAACAGAATATACTGTGATTGTTTGAGGTTTGCATGCATACGCTGAAAATCTTATCGGTTTGCTGTTAACAGTTTCTGATTTCTGATCAGTACGCAATTCTCCCAACTTGACTTCGCTTGCTTAATCATCTACACGATCATAGGAACTTCAGAGTGTACCTGTCGTGACCATTTGCGAGATTTTTGAAAATGTGGAAGATGTAGCCTTCGTGTACGAGGTAAGCATTGAACTTGTAATTTAGCACCCTTCTAATTTTTCCATGGGGGGAGGGGGGAGATGTCTGTGCTTTTCCTAAGTAAAAAATAACAATTTAATCCTGAAAATGTGAACAATATTGTGGCTTGTGTGAGTTTGACACACGTTAGCGTTACCCGGTCATTTTGAAATTTGCCACTGACTGTAGGTCATGTTCCTGTAGAAATAACATACATGATTGGGAGTCGGCGGTTGTTAGCTAGTCTGCAAAACACATAACGAACTGATCTTTGGTCTGATAACAATGAAGACCTCTGGCTGCAAATTAACTTTAACAACTGCAAGCCATTTCTTATTGGCATAGTATATCGTCCTCCTGACACTAAATCATCATGGTTTAATACTTTTGAGACTACATTACATTCTGTGATAAATATAATATGAAGAAATAATTATCATGGGTGACTTTAATATTGACACCCTAACAAGGGATAGTAACTGTAAACAATGAACCTCTCTATGTGAATCATTTGGTTCAGTTAATATGATAAATGTGCCCACTAGAGTAACTGATAATACCAGTTCATGTATTGATCACATTTTGACAACACAGCCTGACAAGCTAATGCACACTCAGGTCTCGTGTATCGGTCTTAGTGATCACTATCCTGTTTCTATTATCAGACAAACATCACACAAAATTGCCTCTAAAACCCACAATAGTATAAAGTATAGATGTACAAACAATTTCGACCCTCACTCCTTCTGCCAAGACCTTGAAGAGGTACAGTGGTCCATAACAAACAGTCATGATGATGTTTCCGTTCAATTACAAACATGGAATAAACTGTTTCTAGAGGTATTATCTAAACATTCACCAGTTAAGAAAAAAGGGTTAAGTACACCAAAGTTCCTGTGTGGTGGAATTATGATATTAGTCTTTCAATCAAAATTAGGGATAATTACAAGAAAGAGAACCTGAATGAATTGTATAAAAATGGCGTAACAAAGTTACAAACTATCAGACTATCGAAACGCCACTTTTACAATAGTATGTTAGAAAAAATAATCTCGACTTCTGGAAATATTTTAGACACCTTGTTTCTCAAACTAAAACTCCCAACCCAACTTTTATCACCAAAGGTTGTTATGAAATACCTGATAACAAAGAAATTGCCAATGCTTTTGTTACAAAGTATATAACTGTATTATAAACACAGTAATTGTATCTAGGTTACCCGACCGTGTGAGGTCTAATTGATTAATGAGATAGTAATACGAGCTAGACCATGTTATTACTTGTAATTAAGTGAATGTTGCAAATGTCACTACAAGTGATAAATCACAACTTTTAATGAATTCAGCCTTAGTAGAAAAGAGTATTTTCAAAATAGATTATCTCTGAATTAAATTAACTGTAGTTCATAAACACTTCCTATATAAGGAAAAGAATTGAAGTTTACGGTAAACATGTTATTTACTAACCATATTTGTATTACGGAATGAAGATTTAGATTTGAATAAAATGTGAATGTTGGGTGTATGCTAATAAGCTACTTTACACAGGGAGAGATCTTGCGGGACGGAGGGGAGCTACACGTCTGGATTTACGGTGAATGAGCTGCGTCGTAGTAGAAATACTACGGGGAACTAATTGTTTCGATCTAGTTTGAACTGCTATAAGTGAAGGGAAACGAATCCAAAGCTCTCGTATTGTTGGTTCAAGCATACACCTACTTCACCAAAAGTAATATTTTGTGTGCTTGTGAGTTTATCCCCTGAATACGTGTCCTGAGATTCTGGTACATCTGAGATTGACTGTGTGTGTCTGAAGTTACAACTTGAATTTGGTCAATAGCTATCAACGCCAAAGACAAGTCTGTAGCACTTTCAACAATTTCTTTGTAAATGTCGCTTCTGAGTTTATCAAACCGAAATAGTAATATATTCAGCATTTCTGGTAAACTTAAAGATTTTGTAACTAGTCATCTATCAGATACTCTCAAGTTTGAAATACCACCTTTAGAGGAATTGGGTGTTTCGAGTATCTTCAGGTCCTTGATTGCAATAAAGCTGTTGGTCTTAAATTGTTAAAATCTTAAATTACAAGAGAACGCTTTCCATCACAATGGAAGTCTGCTAAAGTAACACCTATATTTAAAAACTGTGCTACAGATAACATCTCCAACTACAGACCTATTTCAGTTTTACCAGTGTTGTCTAAACTACTTGAAAGACATGTGCATACTCACTTTTACAAGTAATATTTTTATCACACAACCAATCTGGCTTCAGAAAGTTTCATTCTTGTCAAACAGCCTTAATAAATATCACTAACTCTTGGTACCATGCAATTGATGGGGGTAACCTAATTGATGTTTTACTGATTGATTTCAGGAAAGCATTTGATCTCGTAACTCACAACAACATGCTTCAATATTGAAAGTTCTGTTCTGAGACAACGATGGGATTCTTTGAATCTTATCAGTAGTAGTATGGTAGTAGTATGGTCTTTTATTCTGTACATCCAAGGCCATCGGCCCAAAATACAAATGTAGTTGCTTGATTTTTGAAGACAGTATTAACTACAAAAAAAAATTTAGTGGAAATGTTACAAAATTAATGAAATTATGATAAATTTACATAAATCTCTCTACGTAATTTCATAGCATGAAATGTAAATACAGTGGTCACGTGTCTTGAATCTTATCTCAGTAATAGATCTCAGTCAGTCTTGTTCAATGGTATACCCATGAGTCTTATCCAGTTAATGTAGGTGTGCCACAGGGATCTAGTTTAGGACCCTGTGGTTTTTACTGTTCATTAATGACCTTCCTCTCGTCTCTGAGAAAACTGATATGTATATGTATGCTGATGATACAGCAACACAGGTAATACGTTCTGACATACAACTTATTGATACCAATTGAAATAATATAATGAATTCTATTGTAAAATTGATGTGATGTCAACAAAATGTGTATAAATTCCCAAAAGACCAAAGTTATGCTCATTGGATCTTCACAGAGAAAGTTAAGACAAGGTAAAGGTATTAAAATTATGTGTGGACATGACTAACTGAAATGCGTGTCACACGATACATTATTGTGCATAACCATTGATGAACTCATTAATTGGGAAAAACAGATTAGCTCTTTGACTAGGAAGGTTGCTTTTAAGCTTTTACATTTCCAACGGATAAAACCATTTTTAACAGTGAAAAGTAGATTGACTTTTTATAATTGTTTTGTCTTACCACATTTCGATTATTGTTCAACCGTATGGGGCAATTGCTCTAGTGTTCTTTTAAATCGGATGTAAAGCCTGCAAAAACATGTAGCAAGAACTTTGACAGACTCTGCTTATAATACACCGAGTGCACCTCTTTTAAATCATTTGAAGTGGCTTACTTTTAGCCAAAACGTTGCTTATAAGTAGTCAGTTTTAATGTATAAAGTATTAAATAATTTAGCGCCAAACCTGTTGAGAGTGTACGTAGTTATTGTACGAGATCAACATCTAAGAATGATTTGTACATACCTAAACATTCTACACAGATTTTTAGGAAAAGTTTTGTTTTTAATGGAGTTAAAATCTGGAATAGTCTCCCGAAGGACCTTAGAACATCTACTAGTTTGAATTATTTTAAAATGAAATATAAATTTCACCTTTTATATAAAATGTAATTGTTTTGCTGTGCTACCCTCATGTGTCAGTCATTATTATTATTATTATTATTATTATTATTATTATTATTATTATTATTATTATTATTATTATTATTATTATTTTATTTTACCCACTTCTTAATTTGTCATCATCTATTTTTCTGTATATGTTAATGTAAATATTGTAAATTTCCCTTACTCGACACTGTGTTAGAAGAGCCTTTGGCTCAACAATTTATCAAGTTTAAATAAAGTCAAACAAACAACACAAACAAACAATTCAGGACGAATCATACATAACGAAAGGCATGTTAAAATGTATCTATGACTCTTGAAGTTTTGTAACACATAACTAATCGAGCTATGTACATAATTTCTTGCGGAATACTTTATGTCATGTACATGTACATAGTCTCAGGTCTGAACGCAATATATGAATGATTGAAAATGGATACTCTTAACGTGTACACCACAAAAACCAATAAGTCCTCTTCAAAGTTTCCGTTATCAGTAATTGATCAGCTTTTTATGAAAATATAATACATAGATAATAGTCCAACATGTAAATGTAGATGCGTTTTATCGTCCTGGGTCACTTTCATTTATTACTACAACTGGCGAGCGGCCACGGGCTATGCCCACGCCGAGCCATGTCCTTGAGCAGTAGTAAGCGTTGTGTTGCAAGTGAGTCGGTGAACTTCGCAAAATTTTGTACAAGCCTGTGTAACTTTTAATCGTATTGCTCACCACCGACAAGGACTATCGCTACCTCCTTGACCTTGTACTTGGGGAAGGTTTAGCTAGACTCTGTGCAGTATTGTACATGTATACAAATGCGACGGTAACGTCGATTTTTCAGGCCAAACACTCCCCATGCGACAATTTACATGTCAACTCTTGTTTTTTGTAAATTCATGATCGTAGATTATCTTGTATGGTTTGATATAATCATGAATTTACAAGAAATAATAGTTGACAATGTAAATCGTTGCAAGGGGAATGCTTGTGGTGAAAAATCGAAGTTACTGTCAAATTTGTATGTAGTATACAGCACATTGTCTAGCTAATACTGAAATCCAGTTTGTTTATTTATCAAAATTATCCGGACAAATTTACCTACGGTTTGACAATTTCCAAACTGCATATCATTACATAAATGACTGTCGTGCATTAACTTTTATTTAAAACATGACATTTATCAACACGCACTTCACACAAAAATTGTTGTGTGCAGACAATTTACAGTATCCATAGTATTGACTCATAACTATGTTTTCTTCTCTCCATTGAAAGGATACTCCATGGCTCCAGGAATATTACAGAAAGTGAGAAGACAGATCGTAAAGAGGAAGAAATGTTGTGCCGGACAAGTTTTGACGATCATCGTACACATGCGGTTTGCTTTTTTAGGCATTCATCATATTGATATTGTTTTAATACTGTAATGCAATTTATGTTTGGAATAAAATTGGGTTATAACTAAATGGGGAAGTGTTACTAGTTTATATGGATGTTTTTATGCAATAATGAGCATGAAAGGGCCATAAAATTGGTGAAGACCATGATAGCTGGTACATGGCTGTGAGAATAGCTGTAACGGGGTGTGAACACGGGCTGCTGCTACATGGTATGATTCTATAGCTGGTACATGGATGTGCACAACTGTGTGCTAGGTATGTTGTGTACAGCTATGTTACATAGCTGTGAGAATAGCTGTAATTGGGATGTGAACAAAAGGACTGCTACAGGGTATACTCTGTGGGAGTAGCTGTAACAGTATGCTGTACACAGCTATGGCACATGACGTTGAGAATAGCTTTAACCAACTGAGATGTGGATAAAAGGGCTGCTACAGAGTATGATTTCAACATAGCTTTTACATGGATGTGCACAGCTATGGTACTGGGGTGTACAAAACAATCATGGCACATAGTCATAGGTGGTATGCTCATCCATGTAACAGGCATATTTTTCACAAGAACTTAGCAGAGCTGTGGAAAATATACCCTGTGTGCGGGGCACACAGCTAGTACATAGTTGTGCTCCTCTTCCTGGCACTAGGGTGTGGCCATATCCTAGCACTAGGATGTGCACATCCTAGTGCTAGGATGTGCAAGGTTCCCTGTGAATGCTACGTGCTTGCCATGGTTCTAGGTGTAGACTTTCGGCTTCAACAAGAACTGTGTGTAGCCTGAGCTAATTCCCTAAAATTCAAGTGATCCCGGTACTTGTATAGAAGTTGAGTCGGTACATGAGATGTGAGAGTGATTCGAGTGTAGTTACTTGATCTGTCAGCTGAGTGCGAAGATCAGAAAGTAACATAAGTTTACGGTAAAATGATAATAAGCAGACATGATATAAAGTGACGAATGTTTCCTTATGCAATGCAATCAATGACATGTTCCATTCTTTATTGCAGCATAAAGAATGGTATATTTACCACAAGAGTACTGGTGTTGTGCAATAAATCGAATATTCGATCAACAAAATATTATTTTTAGAAATTGAATAAGAATATTTACCGATAAACTGAAAGTGTCATTAATGTGCCCAGTCCCTAAATAAGAACTTCAAGACTCCTTTAATGACCGGCCCGAACTTTCGGTAGACACCTATAGAATGGACTCAACTGATCGAAAATAACTATTTCATAGCACAAATCTCTCTGCAGTAGTTTTAATTGAAATTGTAGAACATATAACAAACTAAATATACAACACAATACACACGTCATTTGCTATGAGAAATAAAGTGCAATGATACACAAGTTTATTTATTTTTTATGATTATTATTGACGCGATAAAAATGTAATGGTAAATTGATAAAAGATAATACATCCCTATAGCTAGTGCTAGTAAATACTGTCTCAATCAGAACAAGTGGAAAATTAATCAAGACTAGTGGATTTCATTTCCACTGGTACTGGTCTAGTATGTTTTGACAGAAAAATGTTAACCCCTGTGTATGTTAAAAATCATTCGATCTGTACTGGTGGCGGTGGTGGTGGTGGTGGGCCGTTATTTATGAGTAAGGACCAACAGTTTCTGCAAGGGCCAATAGCTTTTGATGCCTTTCCGTCTTTATACCCAACAGTCATTTTCCTTAATTTCACAAACTGAAAGTGATAGGTGAAGATTGTCAGGGACTCTATAGGGTAACAGGACAAACGCCCCCCGGACAAACGCCAAACGCCCCGGACAAATGCCCTCCGGACAAACGCCCCCGAACAAATGTTTATGGTAGGACTATGGCGCACGATTCGACAAAGAAAGGCATGTTTTAGGGTTACTTGGAATTACTACTATAGTGCGAGTGAAAGGAGTAATTTCAGGCGGTATACTTAAAATATGGCTTTATCACGGACTTGTTATGTATATAACAGTGACTGTGTTTGAGTTAAGTCATTTTTAACATAAGTATACCACTGAAATCACACATTTCTTGGTAATTGGTCGAATTAAACATCTTCCCGGCCAGCTTCAGTCCATTCATCAATAATACAACAGAATCGTTAAAAAGCGTATTTTAAGTAAGCCGCCCCAAAATGCGCCTTTCTTGGTCACATTAGCGGCTTTATAAGCATGTTTTTGGTAATAATTAATAAAAGTGATAAAACCAAATCATGCCCTGTTTGGTCGAGTTCAACTTAGAACATCTGTCTATTCATCGAACAATAAAAGTGATAAAACCATATTTTAAGTGGACTACCCAAAATCTGGATTTTTTTTATCTCTATTCGTAGGCAATGACAGTCCTACCGGGGGGCGTTTGTCCGGGGGGGGGGCGTTTGTCGGGGGGCATTTGTCAGGGGGCGTTTGTCCTAGAACCACTCTACAGAACTTACAAGGGGGTATTGGGAGGGATTAACCTTTTCCAAATAGGTTCTCAGGGGAGTACCATATTTTCACAAATGTAATGAGTGGAGGGTCACACTTTACTTTGTTGCTTTGCTTTATCTAACTGAACGTTTGCATTATTTAGTGATTTTGGCATGATCCCATTGCTGCCACATCTCGCCCCTCCCACGATTGTGCCATAATACTGTATTACTGATATAACATATCAGTCTTATCGCTAGTGACAATTGTGCGATGTCACGTGAGTAGAGGAGTGGGTATCACTGAGTGGAAATTAAACAATGCCAGATAACGTTGTGATCCAGGAGAGAGAATGTTCACCATGGTCACAATGTCAGTATTGCGCCAATCTAGTCTTTGGCAGCTCTGGCCTTGAGCTCTGCCAATTAGATCCAATCACGGGAAATTAATTAATGCATTGCCTTCACACACATTCACTGTGTTAGTGGTGGTAATAGTGGGAAACAGCCAGTGCCATTGAAATCATCAATGTGCTACAGCGGTCGGATCGAGTCTATACCATTGATTCTGGTACTCGTGTCACCTTTCGTGCTTAACAGCATTTATTACAAAACAAACATTTGAACATGGGAGGGTCATGTTTTAAAGGAAGGGTTTTGAGGAGGTGCTAATTTTTAGAGTTTTACCTTTTAATGCAAAAGGCTTATATGGTGGAAATACTTTGTTATCAATCCATGTTTTATTCTGATATTCTGAGTTGGGGTGATTCTGCATTGTACATGTGAAGAGCACCATTATTTAGTACTTTCCGCACAGTTGCCAATATCAGTACCACGAGGATATTTGTATATAGATGTAATTGTTGCTAACTGTTTTTATGGCAACTATATTATATATGTGTTGTCGTTGCAGAATATTACACTCCGTAAATCAGACATTAGAAAGAGCTTTTGTCCCTCTGAGATTCTCATTTTAAACCAATCCTTGGATCATTAAACGATCGCGTTAATTTCATGTTATTTGTCACTGCGTTTCTATCTTTTTAGTGTCATGTGCGTGTTAACCTTTTCAAGTATTAATTTTCAATTGCTGGTATCTTTCCAATCGTTAGTATTTAATTCCAATTATATCCATATCTTTTTATGAATGCATGTGGAAAGCTAAAATCCAATACATTATGCAAATGGAAATAAAGTTATATTATTACTATTGTCATTAAAAGTCTAGTGGAGGTGACACCCCTCCTATGTTTTGCATGTCAATCAAATCATCTCATTTTGGTCTGAGAACACAAAATTAGTGTTTTAAAGATGAGATGAATTTCCTTGTATATTTATCAGTAATCCTTTCATGAAAATGCTTCTGTTTTGTTTTAAAGGTACATTTGAGTGGTGCATCACCAGGTAAGAGTGACACTATTAAAGAAAAGTAACGTTTGAATATTGTATACATTTCCATCTGTTTCCATTCACTGCATCATCTAAAATTTCCAAATGAGACGTAATTGTATCTTTGATACTTAAGTTGGTGACATCATCGTAACAATTGGTTTGGTTTGGTTTGGTTTGGTTTGGTTTATTGATTTCACCAGGAAAAAAACATACATAACAAATAAATTAACAAAATATATAAATTAAATTAAGTCAAAGAATATTCAATCAAATACATGTACATCAGTAATTACATGGACCTGGTGGGGGTTGTAGGAATAGTTCTACAGAACTAGTCAAGCCCACAACCCTTACAGAATGAGTTATAAAGTCGAAAATACTGGGTAAAACTCGGGTAGCGGAAAAATAAACAAAATGTGATAAGAATAATTGTCAAAATAATGCTTTGCATGAACGAATAAATAGGATTTACAACAACAACAACAACAACAACAAAAACAGCAAGATAGACATACATACATACATTGAAGTACCTATTACTAAGTACTTACTTACTTATTGAAGTAAGTAAGCTTTTAAGGCATGTTTGAATGAATGTCTGTAGGATATGTTTTTTATGTAGTCTGGGAGTGAATTCCAGTGTGTTACAGCTGCATAATTGCTCTATGCATACAACGTTTATCCACGAATTATAATTATAATTCAAATTTTTACTTCTAATATTCAATTCTATTTCATTCTGATTTAGATTTAAATTTAAATTTTAGATATATAATAATT
The DNA here is from genome assembly GCF_964340395.1 of Glandiceps talaboti. Lineage (NCBI taxonomy): Eukaryota > Metazoa > Hemichordata > Enteropneusta > Spengelidae > Glandiceps > Glandiceps talaboti. The sequence goes on from NC_135551.1 coordinate 4,167,318, forward strand.
TCAATTCAGATTAAAATTTACATTTTTGATTTTAAATTTAACTATAAAAAAGACAGATTAAGATGGACTTTCCGTACTTTTATTGTGGACAAGTATGAACAAATATTATTCGAAGGGGAATATATTTGATGCATCAGGATGTATATTTGTAGTATAATTGGTCATGTATCCCTTTTAACTTAAACACACCATCCCAGTACATTAGTATCATTGGTTTAATGCCAATGGCAGTTTGCTTTTGCCATATATTCACATTTCACCAACTTGAAGTCATATTTGTAGTCGAAAATCAATATGGACTTTTTAACTAAAAAGCTATAACACATACATACTTCCTCCCAGTGTCTACCAATATCTTATGATGTGTAAGCATTGTTTAACAGAATTCACCTTTAATCTTGATCTGCAGGTTCAAAATTGTCAAAACCTAGGTAATCTACACATTTAAACCTTCCTTTGGGTGTATTTCTCAAATGAATCAGATAAGAGTTATCAAGTTTCCTTCTGTTAACAAATCAATATGATGTACACTTCCAAATGATTTAACAAAAATTCTCAGCAAAGGCAATAAATCTAATCACGTTGGTATAATTCTTTTCAACCCCTAGAATGTACCAATGCCGTAACTTTACCAACAACCAACACTGAAGTAGTAGTTCAAGCATCTGTGCCACAATTGTCTGCACTAACAACATGTATCTGGATGAAAGTTAATGACAACCAAATTGGTACACTTGTCTCCTATGCTGTACCTGGTACTGATAATGAGTTTCTCATGTACAACACATCAGGCCTGTATATCTTCATCAAAGCAGCCAATAAGAAAACAAATCTGAATTTAAATGATGGCACTTGGCATCATGTTTGTGCTACATGGTCGTCTACTGACGGTAGCTGGACGTTATACAATGATGGTGGCCGTTATGATGGTGGTACTGGTTTCAAACGGGGAAGTACGATCACTGCTAGTGGTAGTTTGGTTCTCGGTCAGGAACAAGATGTCGTTGGTGGAGGATATGATCATAACCAAGCTTTCAAAGGCATCATCGCCTTTTTCAATATGTGGTCTAAAGCTCTGTCAGCAGCTGAGATATTCGATGTTTATACAGACTGTTCAATTGGTGGTGACGTGTTTAGGTGGAGTCCTGCTAGTCTAGACATCAGTGGTGATGCTACCTTGACCTGTACAGATGTCTGTGGTAAGTTGAAGATTTAATGGCTTGTAATTAGTCCCATGAAAGCGCCCTATTCATATCTGACAGTTTCTTTAGCGCCCTATTCATATCTGACCAATTGTGGTCATACTTATCGTCAGAAATCAATGCGTACTGCACAATTCAAAAACCTTAAAGACATAGACCCTTCATCCAATTGTCTACTCCTATATTATGATATGCAAGCATTCTTTAATAACATTCACCATTACACTAAATTACTTTGACTTTCAGTTTCAATTGTAAAAACGTGCGCTATCAACGAATTTAAAACTTCCTTTGGGTGTATTTCTGGAATGATTAAAATCAGAGTTATCAAGTTTCCTTCTGTGAACACATGATTTATGCTTGCGAAAGGTTTAACAAAAAAATTCTCAGCAAAGGCATAAATGTAATCAAATTGGTATAATTCTTTTCAACCCCTAGAATGTACCAATGCCGTAACTTTACCAACAACCAACACTGAAGTAGTAGTTCAAGCACCTGTGCCACAATTGTCTGCACTGACAACATGTATCTGGATGAAAGTTAATGACAACCAAATTGGTACACTTGTCTCCTATGCTGTACCCGGTACTGATAATGAGTTTCTCATGTACAACACATCAGGCCTGTATATCTTCATCAAAGCAGCCAATAAGAAAACAAATCTGAATTTAAATGATGGCACTTGGCATCATGTTTGTGCTACATGGTCGTCTACTGACGGTAGCTGGTCGTTATACAATGATGGTGGCCGTTATGATGGTGGTACTGGTTTCAAACGGGGAAGTACGATCACTGCTAGTGGTAGTTTGGTTCTCGGTCAGGAACAAGATGTCGTTGGTGGAGGATATGATCATAACCAAGCTTTCAAAGGTGTCATCGCCTTTTTCAATATGTGGTCTAAAACTCTGTCAGCAGCTGAGATATTCGATGTTTATACAGACTGTTCAATTGGTGGTGACGTGTTTAGGTGGAGACCTGCTAGTCTAGACATAAGTGGTGATGCTACCTTGACCTGTGTAGATGTCTGTGGTAAGATGAAGATTTAATGGCTTGTAATTAGTCCCATGAAAGGTGATGGTATTACAATGCGTTCCACCCATATGTGTATATCCGTTACGTTGGTAATACTTCATTTCTAGAAAAATGAAATATTCATATTCTTTTAAACCTATCACATCACATACCGTATGAAGCGTTCAAATGGCAGTTTCTTTAGCGCCCTATTCATATCTGACAATATGTGGTCATACTTATCGTCAGAAATCAATGCGTACTGCACAAATCAAAAACCTTAAAGACATAGACCCTTCATCCAATTGTCTACTCCAATATTATGATATGCAAGCATTCTTTAATAACATTCACCATTACACTAAATTACTTTGACCTTGAGTTTCAATTGTAAAAACGTGCGTTATCAACGAATTTAAAACTTCCTTTGGGTGTATTTCTGGAATGATTAAAATCAGAGTTATCAAGTTTCCTTCTGTGAACACATGATTTATGCTTGCGAAAGATTTAACAAAAAAATTCTAAGCAAAGGCATAAATGTAATCAAATTGGTATAATTCTTTTCAACCCCTAGAATGTACCAATGCCGTAACTTTACCAACAACCAACACTGAAGTAATAGTTCAAGCATCTGTGCCACAGTTGTCTGCACTGACAACATGTATCTGGATGAAAGTTAATGACAACCAAATTGGTACACTTGTCTCCTATGCTGTACCTGGTACTGATAATGAGTTTCTCATGTACAACACATCAGGCCTGTATATCTTCATCAAAGCAGCCAATAAGAAAACAAATCTGAATTTAAATGATGGCACTTGGCATCATGTTTGTGCTACATGGTCGTCTACTGACGGTAGCTGGTCGTTATACAATGATGGTGGCCGTTATGATGGTGGTACTGGTTTCAAACGGGGAAGTACGATCACTGCTAGTGGTAGTTTGGTTCTCGGTCAGGAACAAGATGTCGTTGGTGGAGGATATGATCATAACCAAGCTTTCAAAGGCGTCATCGCCTTTTTCAATATGTGGTCTAAAGCTCTGTCAGCAGCTGAGATATTCGATGTTTCTACAGACTGTTCAATTGGTGGTGACGTGTTTAGGTGGAGACCTGCTAGTCTAGACATCAGTGGTGATGCTACCTTGACCTGTGTAGATGTCTATGGTAAGATGAAGATTTAATGGCTTGTAATTAGTCCCATGAAAGGTGATGGTATTACAATGCGTTCCACCCATATGTGTATATCCGTTTATACGTTGATAATACTTCATTTCTAGAAAAATGAAATATCCATATTCTTTTAAACCTATCACATCACATACCGTATGAAGCGTTCGAATGACAGTTTCTTTAGCGCCCTATTCATATCTGACCAAATGTGGTCATACTTATCGTCAGAAATCAATGCGTACTGCACAATTCAAAAACCATAAAGACATAGACCCTTCATCCAATTGTCTACTCCTATATTATGATATGCAAGCATTCTTTAATAACATTCACCATTACACTAAATTACTTTGACCGTGAGTTTCAATTGTAAAAACGTGCGTTATCAACGAATTTAAAACTTCCTTTGGGTGTATTTCTGGAATGATTAAAATCAGAGTTATCAAGTTTCCTTCTGTGAACACATGATTTATGCTTGCGAAAGATTTAACAAAAAAATTCTCAGCAAAGGCATAAATGTAATCAAATTGGTATAATTCTTTTCAACCCCTAGAATGTACCAATGCCGTAACTTTGCCAACAACCAACACTGAAGTAGTAGTTCAAGCACCTGTGCCACAATTGTCTGCACTGACAACATGTATCTGGATGAAAGTTAATGACAACCAAATTGGTACACTTGTCTCCTATGCTGTACCCGGTACTGATAATGAGTTTCTCATGTACAACACATCAGGCCTGTATATCTTCATCAAAGCAGCCAATAAGAAAACAAATCTGAATTTAAATGATGGCACTTGGCATCATGTTTGTGCTACATGGTCGTCTACTGACGGTAGCTGGTCGTTATACAATGATGGTGGCCGTTATGATGGTGGTACTGGTTTCAAACGGGGAAGTACGATCACTGCTAGTGGTAGTTTGGTTCTCGGTCAGGAACAAGATGTCGTTGGTGGAGGATATGATCATAACCAAGCTTTCAAAGGTGTCATCGCCTTTTTCAATATGTGGTCTAAAACTCTGTCAGCAGCTGAGATATTCGATGTTTATACAGACTGTTCAATTGGTGGTGACGTGTTTAGGTGGAGACCTGCTAGTCTAGACATCAGTGGTGATGCTACCTTGACCTGTGTAGATGTCTGTGGTAAGATGAAGATTTAATGGCTTGTAATTAGTCCCATGAAAGGTGATGGTATTACAATGCGTTCCACCCATATGTGTATATCCGTTTATACGTTGGTAATACTTCATTTCTAGAAAAATGAAATATTCATATTCTTTTAAACCTATCACATCACATACCGTATGAAGTGTTCAAATGGCAGTTTCTTTAGCGCCCTATTCATATCTGACCAAATGTGGTCATACTTATCGTCAGAAATCAATGCGTACTGCACAAATCAAAAACCATAAAGACATAGACCCTTCATCCAATTGTGTACTCCTATATTATGATATGCAAGCATTCTTTAATAACATTCACCATTACACTAAATTACTTTGACCCTGAGTTTCAAATGTAAAAACGTGCGTTATCAACGAATTTAAAACTTCCTTTGGGTGTATTTCTGGAATGATTAAAATCAGAGTTATCAAGTTTCCTTCTGTGAACACATGATTTATGCTTGCGAAAGATTTAACAAAAAAATTCTCAGCAAAGGCATAAATGTAATCAAATTGGTATAATTCTTTTCAACCCCTAGAATGTACCAATGCCGTAACTTTACCAACAACCAACACTGAAGTAGTAGTTCAAGCATCTGTGCCACAGTTGTCTGCACTGACAACATGTATCTGGATGAAAGTTAATGACAACCAAATTGGTACACTTGTCTCCTATGCTGTACCTGGTACTGATAATGAGTTTCTCATGTACAACACATCAGGCCTGTATATCTTCATCAAAGCAGCCAATAAGAAAACAAATCTGAATTTAAATGATGGCACTTGGCATCATGTTTGTGCTACATGGTCGTCTACTGACGGTAGCTGGACGTTATACAATGATGGTGGCCGTTATGATGGTGGTACTGGTTTCAAACGGGGAAGTACGATCACTGCTAGTGGTAGTTTGGTTCTCGGTCAGGAACAAGATGTCGTTGGTGGAGGATATGATGATAACCAAGCTTTCAAAGGCATCATCGCCTTTTTCAATATGTGGTCTAAAGCTCTGTCAGCAGCTGAGATATTCGATGTTTATACAGACTGTTCAATTGGTGGTGACGTGTTTAGGTGGAGTCCTGCTAGTCTAGACATCAGTGGTGATGCTACCTTGACCTGTACAGATGTCTGTGGTAAGTTGAAGATTTAATGGCTTGTAATTAGTCCCATGAAAGCGCCCTATTCATATCTGACAGTTTCTTTAGCGCCCTATTCATATCTGACCAATTGTGGTCATACTTATCGTCAGAAATCAATGCGTACTGCACAAATCAAAAACCTTAAAGACATAGACCCTTCATCCAATTGTCTACTCCTATATTATGATATGCAAGCATTCTTTAATAACATTCACCATTACACTAAATTACTTTGACCTTCAGTTTCAATTGTAAAAACGTGCGCTATCAACGAATTTAAAACTTCCTTTGGGTGTATTTCTGGAATGATTAAAATCAGAGTTATCAAGTTTCCTTCTGTGAACACATGATTTATGCTTGCGAAAGATTTAACAAAAAAATTCTCAGCAAAGGCATAAATGTAATCAAATTGGTATAATTCTTTTCAACCCCTAGAATGTACCAATGCCGTAACTTTACCAACAACCAACACTGAAGTAGTAGTTCAAGCACCTGTGCCACAATTGTCTGCACTGACAACATGTATCTGGATGAAAGTTAATGACAACCAAATTGGTACACTTGTCTCCTATGCTGTACCCGGTACTGATAATGAGTTTCTCATGTACAACACATCAGGCCTGTATATCTTCATCAAAGCAGCCAATAAGAAAACAAATCTGAATTTAAATGATGGCACTTGGCATCATGTTTGTGCTACATGGTCGTCTACTGACGGTAGCTGGTCGTTATACAATGATGGTGGCCGTTATGATGGTGGTACTGGTTTCAAACGGGGAAGTACGATCACTGCTAGTGGTAGTTTGGTTCTCGGTCAGGAACAAGATGTCGTTGGTGGAGGATATGATCATAACCAAGCTTTCAAAGGTGTCATCGCCTTTTTCAATATGTGGTCTAAAACTCTGTCAGCAGCTGAGATATTCGATGTTTATACAGACTGTTCAATTGGTGGTGACGTGTTTAGGTGGAGACCTGCTAGTCTAGACATAAGTGGTGATGCTACCTTGACCTGTGTAGATGTCTGTGGTAAGATGAAGATTTAATGGCTTGTAATTAGTCCCATGAAAGGTGATGGTATTACAATGCGTTCCACCCATATGTGTATATCCGTTACGTTGGTAATACTTCATTTCTAGAAAAATGAAATATTCATATTCTTTTAAACCTATCACATCACATACCGTATGAAGCGTTCAAATGGCAGTTTCTTTAGCGCCCTATTCATATCTGACAATATGTGGTCATACTTATCGTCAGAAATCAATGCGTACTGCACAAATCAAAAACCTTAAAGACATAGACCCTTCATCCAATTGTCTACTCCAATATTATGATATGCAAGCATTCTTTAATAACATTCACCATTACACTAAATTACTTTGACCTTGAGTTTCAATTGTAAAAACGTGCGTTATCAACGAATTTAAAACTTCCTTTGGGTGTATTTCTGGAATGATTAAAATCAGAGTTATCAAGTTTCCTTCTGTGAACACATGATTTATGCTTGCGAAAGATTTAACAAAAAAATTCTCAGCAAAGGCATAAATGTAATCAAATTGGTATAATTCTTTTCAACCCCTAGAATGTACCAATGCCGTAACTTTACCAACAACCAACACTGAAGTAGTAGTTCAAGCATCTGTGCCACAGTTGTCTGCACTGACAACATGTATCTGGATGAAAGTTAATGACAACCAAATTGGTACACTTGTCTCCTATGCTGTACCTGGTACTGATAATGAGTTTCTCATGTACAACACATCAGGCCTGTATATCTTCATCAAAGCAGCCAATAAGAAAACAAATCTGAATTTAAATGATGGCACTTGGCATCATGTTTGTGCTACATGGTCGTCTACTGACGGTAGCTGGACGTTATACAATGATGGTGGCCGTTATGATGGTGGTACTGGTTTCAAACGGGGAAGTACGATCACTGCTAGTGGTAGTTTGGTTCTCGGTCAGGAACAAGATGTCGTTGGTGGAGGATATGATCATAACCAAGCTTTCAAAGGCATCATCGCCTTTTTCAATATGTGGTCTAAAGCTCTGTCAGCAGCTGAGATATTCGATGTTTATACAGACTGTTCAATTGGTGGTGACGTGTTTAGGTGGAGTCCTGCTAGTCTAGACATCAGTGGTGATGCTACCTTGACCTGTACAGATGTCTGTGGTAAGTTGAAGATTTAATGGCTTGTAATTAGTCCCATGAAAGCGCCCTATTCATATCTGACAGTTTCTTTAGCGCCCTATTCATATCTGACCAATTGTGGTCATACTTATCGTCAGAAATCAATGCGTACTGCACAAATCAAAAACCTTAAAGACATAGACCCTTCATCCAATTGTCTACTCCTATATTATGATATGCAAGCATTCTTTAATAACATTCACCATTACACTAAATTACTTTGACCTTCAGTTTCAATTGTAAAAACGTGCGCTATCAACGAATTTAAAACTTCCTTTGGGTGTATTTCTGGAATGATTAAAATCAGAGTTATCAAGTTTCCTTCTGTGAACACATGATTTATGCTTGCGAAAGATTTAACAAAAAAATTCTCAGCAAAGGCATAAATGTAATCAAATTGGTATAATTCTTTTCAACCCCTAGAATGTACCAATGCCGTAACTTTACCAACAACCAACACTGAAGTAGTAGTTCAAGCACCTGTGCCACAATTGTCTGCACTGACAACATGTATCTGGATGAAAGTTAATGACAACCAAATTGGTACACTTGTCTCCTATGCTGTACCCGGTACTGATAATGAGTTTCTCATGTACAACACATCAGGCCTGTATATCTTCATCAAAGCAGCCAATAAGAAAACAAATCTGAATTTAAATGATGGCACTTGGCATCATGTTTGTGCTACATGGTCGTCTACTGACGGTAGCTGGTCGTTATACAATGATGGTGGCCGTTATGATGGTGGTACTGGTTTCAAACGGGGAAGTACGATCACTGCTAGTGGTAGTTTGGTTCTCGGTCAGGAACAAGATGTCGTTGGTGGAGGATATGATCATAACCAAGCTTTCAAAGGTGTCATCGCCTTTTTCAATATGTGGTCTAAAACTCTGTCAGCAGTTGAGATATTCGATGTTTATACAGACTGTTCAATTGGTGGTGACGTGTTTAGGTGGAGACCTGCTAGTCTAGACATAAGTGGTGATGCTACCTTGACCTGTGTAGATGTCTGTGGTAAGATGAAGATTTAATGGCTTGTAATTAGTCCCATGAAAGGTGATGGTATTACAATGCGTTCCACCCATATGTGTATATCCGTTACGTTGGTAATACTTCATTTCTAGAAAAATGAAATATTCATATTCTTTTAAACCTATCACATCACATACCGTATGAAGCGTTCAAATGGCAGTTTCTTTAGCGCCCTATTCATATCTGACAATATGTGGTCATACTTATCGTCAGAAATCAATGCGTACTGCACAAATCAAAAACCTTAAAGACATAGACCCTTCATCCAATTGTCTACTCCAATATTATGATATGCAAGCATTCTTTAATAACATTCACCATTACACTAAATTACTTTGACCTTGAGTTTCAATTGTAAAAACGTGCGTTATCAACGAATTTAAAACTTCCTTTGGGTGTATTTCTGGAATGATTAAAATCAGAGTTATCAAGTTTCCTTCTGTGAACACATGATTTATGCTTGCGAAAGATTTAACAAAAAAATTCTCAGCAAAGGCATAAATGTAATCAAATTGGTATAATTCTTTTCAACCCCTAGAATGTACCAATGCCGTAACTTTACCAACAACCAACACTGAAGTAGTAGTTCAAGCATCTGTGCCACAGTTGTCTGCACTGACAACATGTATCTGGATGAAAGTTAATGACAACCAAATTGGTACACTTGTCTCCTATGCTGTACCTGGTACTGATAATGAGTTTCTCATGTACAACACATCAGGCCTGTATATCTTCATCAAAGCAGCCAATAAGAAAACAAATCTGAATTTAAATGATGGCACTTGGCATCATGTTTGTGCTACATGGTCGTCTACTGACGGTAGCTGGACGTTATACAATGATGGTGGCCGTTATGATGGTGGTACTGGTTTCAAACGGGGAAGTACGATCACTGCTAGTGGTAGTTTGGTTCTCGGTCAGGAACAAGATGTCGTTGGTGGAGGATATGATCATAACCAAGCTTTCAAAGGCATCATCGCCTTTTTCAATATGTGGTCTAAAGCTCTGTCAGCAGCTGAGATATTCGATGTTTATACAGACTGTTCAATTGGTGGTGACGTGTTTAGGTGGAGTCCTGCTAGTCTAGACATCAGTGGTGATGCTACCTTGACCTGTACAGATGTCTGTGGTAAGTTGAAGATTTAATGGCTTGTAATTAGTCCCATGAAAGCGCCCTATTCATATCTGACAGTTTCTTTAGCGCCCTATTCATATCTGACCAATTGTGGTCATACTTATCGTCAGAAATCAATGCGTACTGCACAAATCAAAAACCTTAAAGACATAGACCCTTCATCCAATTGTCTACTCCTATATTATGATATGCAAGCATTCTTTAATAACATTCACCATTACACTAAATTACTTTGACCTTCAGTTTCAATTGTAAAAACGTGCGCTATCAACGAATTTAAAACTTCCTTTGGGTGTATTTCTGGAATGATTAAAATCAGAGTTATCAAGTTTCCTTCTGTGAACACATGATTTATGCTTGCGAAAGATTTAACAAAAAAATTCTCAGCAAAGGCATAAATGTAATCAAATTGGTATAATTCTTTTCAACCCCTAGAATGTACCAATGCCGTAACTTTACCAACAACCAACACTGAAGTAGTAGTTCAAGCACCTGTGCCACAATTGTCTGCACTGACAACATGTATCTGGATGAAAGTTAATGACAACCAAATTGGTACACTTGTCTCCTATGCTGTACCCGGTACTGATAATGAGTTTCTCATGTACAACACATCAGGCCTGTATATCTTCATCAAAGCAGCCAATAAGAAAACAAATCTGAATTTAAATGATGGCACTTGGCATCATGTTTGTGCTACATGGTCGTCTACTGACGGTAGCTGGTCGTTATACAATGATGGTGGCCGTTATGATGGTGGTACTGGTTTCAAACGGGGAAGTACGATCACTGCTAGTGGTAGTTTGGTTCTCGGTCAGGAACAAGATGTCGTTGGTGGAGGATATGATCATAACCAAGCTTTCAAAGGTGTCATCGCCTTTTTCAATATGTGGTCTAAAACTCTGTCAGCAGCTGAGATATTCGATGTTTATACAGACTGTTCAATTGGTGGTGACGTGTTTAGGTGGAGACCTGCTAGTCTAGACATAAGTGGTGATGCTACCTTGACCTGTGTAGATGTCTGTGGTAAGATGAAGATTTAATGGCTTGTAATTAGTCCCATGAAAGGTGATGGTATTACAATGCGTTCCACCCATATGTGTATATCCGTTACGTTGGTAATACTTCATTTCTAGAAAAATGAAATATTCATATTCTTTTAAACCTATCACATCACATACCGTATGAAGCGTTCAAATGGCAGTTTCTTTAGCGCCCTATTCATATCTGACAATATGTGGTCATACTTATCGTCAGAAATCAATGCGTACTGCACAAATCAAAAACCTTAAAGACATAGACCCTTCATCCAATTGTCTACTCCAATATTATGATATGCAAGCATTCTTTAATAACATTCACCATTACACTAAATTACTTTGACCTTGAGTTTCAATTGTAAAAACGTGCGTTATCAACGAATTTAAAACTTCCTTTGGGTGTATTTCTGGAATGATTAAAATCAGAGTTATCAAGTTTCCTTCTGTGAACACATGATTTATGCTTGCGAAAGATTTAACAAAAAAATTCTAAGCAAAGGCATAAATGTAATCAAATTGGTATAATTCTTTTCAACCCCTAGAATGTACCAATGCCGTAACTTTACCAACAACCAACACTGAAGTAATAGTTCAAGCATCTGTGCCACAGTTGTCTGCACTGACAACATGTATCTGGATGAAAGTTAATGACAACCAAATTGGTACACTTGTCTCCTATGCTGTACCTGGTACTGATAATGAGTTTCTCATGTACAACACATCAGGCCTGTATATCTTCATCAAAGCAGCCAATAAGAAAACAAATCTGAATTTAAATGATGGCACTTGGCATCATGTTTGTGCTACATGGTCGTCTACTGACGGTAGCTGGTCGTTATACAATGATGGTGGCCGTTATGATGGTGGTACTGGTTTCAAACGGGGAAGTACGATCACTGCTAGTGGTAGTTTGGTTCTCGGTCAGGAACAAGATGTCGTTGGTGGAGGATATGATCATAACCAAGCTTTCAAAGGCGTCATCGCCTTTTTCAATATGTGGTCTAAAGCTCTGTCAGCAGCTGAGATATTCGATGTTTCTACAGACTGTTCAATTGGTGGTGACGTGTTTAGGTGGAGACCTGCTAGTCTAGACATCAGTGGTGATGCTACCTTGACCTGTGTAGATGTCTATGGTAAGATGAAGATTTAATGGCTTGTAATTAGTCCCATGAAAGGTGATGGTATTACAATGCGTTCCACCCATATGTGTATATCCGTTTATACGTTGATAATACTTCATTTCTAGAAAAATGAAATATCCATATTCTTTTAAACCTATCACATCACATACCGTATGAAGCGTTCGAATGACAGTTTCTTTAGCGCCCTATTCATATCTGACCAAATGTGGTCATACTTATCGTCAGAAATCAATGCGTACTGCACAATTCAAAAACCATAAAGACATAGACCCTTCATCCAATTGTCTACTCCTATATTATGATATGCAAGCATTCTTTAATAACATTCACCATTACACTAAATTACTTTGACCGTGAGTTTCAATTGTAAAAACGTGCGTTATCAACGAATTTAAAACTTCCTTTGGGTGTATTTCTGGAATGATTAAAATCAGAGTTATCAAGTTTCCTTCTGTGAACACATGATTTATGCTTGCGAAAGATTTAACAAAAAAATTCTCAGCAAAGGCATAAATGTAATCAAATTGGTATAATTCTTTTCAACCCCTAGAATGTACCAATGCCGTAACTTTGCCAACAACCAACACTGAAGTAGTAGTTCAAGCACCTGTGCCACAATTGTCTGCACTGACAACATGTATCTGGATGAAAGTTAATGACAACCAAATTGGTACACTTGTCTCCTATGCTGTACCCGGTACTGATAATGAGTTTCTCATGTACAACACATCAGGCCTGTATATCTTCATCAAAGCAGCCAATAAGAAAACAAATCTGAATTTAAATGATGGCACTTGGCATCATGTTTGTGCTACATGGTCGTCTACTGACGGTAGCTGGTCGTTATACAATGATGGTGGCCGTTATGATGGTGGTACTGGTTTCAAACGGGGAAGTACGATCACTGCTAGTGGTAGTTTGGTTCTCGGTCAGGAACAAGATGTCGTTGGTGGAGGATATGATCATAACCAAGCTTTCAAAGGTGTCATCGCCTTTTTCAATATGTGGTCTAAAACTCTGTCAGCAGCTGAGATATTCGATGTTTATACAGACTGTTCAATTGGTGGTGACGTGTTTAGGTGGAGACCTGCTAGTCTAGACATCAGTGGTGATGCTACCTTGACCTGTGTAGATGTCTGTGGTAAGATGAAGATTTAATGGCTTGTAATTAGTCCCATGAAAGGTGATGGTATTACAATGCGTTCCACCCATATGTGTATATCCGTTACGTTGGTAATACTTCATTTCTAGAAAAATGAAATATTCATATTCTTTTAAACCTATCACATCACATACCGTATGAAGCGTTCAAATGGCAGTTTCTTTAGCGCCCTATTCATATCTGACAATATGTGGTCATACTTATCGTCAGAAATCAATGCGTACTGCACAAATCAAAAACCTTAAAGACATAGACCCTTCATCCAATTGTCTACTCCAATATTATGATATGCAAGCATTCTTTAATAACATTCACCATTACACTAAATTACTTTGACCTTGAGTTTCAATTGTAAAAACGTGCGTTATCAACGAATTTAAAACTTCCTTTGGGTGTATTTCTGGAATGATTAAAATCAGAGTTATCAAGTTTCCTTCTGTGAACACATGATTTATGCTTGCGAAAGATTTAACAAAAAAATTCTAAGCAAAGGCATAAATGTAATCAAATTGGTATAATTCTTTTCAACCCCTAGAATGTACCAATGCCGTAACTTTACCAACAACCAACACTGAAGTAATAGTTCAAGCATCTGTGCCACAGTTGTCTGCACTGACAACATGTATCTGGATGAAAGTTAATGACAACCAAATTGGTACACTTGTCTCCTATGCTGTACCTGGTACTGATAATGAGTTTCTCATGTACAACACATCAGGCCTGTATATCTTCATCAAAGCAGCCAATAAGAAAACAAATCTGAATTTAAATGATGGCACTTGGCATCATGTTTGTGCTACATGGTCGTCTACTGACGGTAGCTGGTCGTTATACAATGATGGTGGCCGTTATGATGGTGGTACTGGTTTCAAACGGGGAAGTACGATCACTGCTAGTGGTAGTTTGGTTCTCGGTCAGGAACAAGATGTCGTTGGTGGAGGATATGATCATAACCAAGCTTTCAAAGGCGTCATTGCCTTTTTCAATATGTGGTCTAAAGCTCTGTCAGCAGCTGAGATATTCGATGTTTATACAGACTGTTCAATTGGTGGTGACGTGTTTAGGTGGAGTCCTGCTAGTCTAGACATCAGTGGTGATGCTACCTTGACCTGTACAGATGTCTGTGGTAAGTTGAAGATTTAATGGCTTGTAATTAGTCCCATGAAAGCGCCCTATTCATATCTGACAGTTTCTTTAGCGCCCTATTCATATCTGACCAAATGTGGTCATACTTATCGTCAGAAATCAATGCGTACTGCACAAATCAAAAACCTTAAAGACATAGACCCTTCATCCAATTGTCTACTCCTATATTATGATATGCAAGCATTCTTTAATAACATTCACCATTACACTAAATTACTTTGACCTTCAGTTTCAATTGTAAAAACGTGCGCTATCAACGAATTTAAAACTTCCTTTGGGTGTATTTCTGGAATGATTAAAATCAGAGTTATCAAGTTTCCTTCTGTGAACACATGATTTATGCTTGCGAAAGATTTAACAAAAAAATTCTCAGCAAAGGCATAAATGTAATCAAATTGGTATAATTCTTTTCAACCCCTAGAATGTACCAATGCCGTAACTTTACCAACAACCAACACTGAAGTAGTAGTTCAAGCACCTGTGCCACAATTGTCTGCACTGACAACATGTATCTGGATGAAAGTTAATGACAACCAAATTGGTACACTTGTCTCCTATGCTGTACCCGGTACTGATAATGAGTTTCTCATGTACAACACATCAGGCCTGTATATCTTCATCAAAGCAGCCAATAAGAAAACAAATCTGAATTTAAATGATGGCACTTGGCATCATGTTTGTGCTACATGGTCGTCTACTGACGGTAGCTGGTCGTTATACAATGATGGTGGCCGTTATGATGGTGGTACTGGTTTCAAACGGGGAAGTACGATCACTGCTAGTGGTAGTTTGGTTCTCGGTCAGGAACAAGATGTCGTTGGTGGAGGATATGATCATAACCAAGCTTTCAAAGGTGTCATCGCCTTTTTCAATATGTGGTCTAAAACTCTGTCAGCAGCTGAGATATTCGATGTTTATACAGACTGTTCAATTGGTGGTGACGTGTTTAGGTGGAGACCTGCTAGTCTAGACATAAGTGGTGATGCTACCTTGACCTGTGTAGATGTCTGTGGTAAGATGAAGATTTAATGGCTTGTAATTAGTCCCATGAAAGGTGATGGTATTACAATGCGTTCCACCCATATGTGTATATCCGTTACGTTGGTAATACTTCATTTCTAGAAAAATGAAATATTCATATTCTTTTAAACCTATCACATCACATACCGTATGAAGCGTTCAAATGGCAGTTTCTTTAGCGCCCTATTCATATCTGACAATATGTGGTCATACTTATCGTCAGAAATCAATGCGTACTGCACAAATCAAAAACCTTAAAGACATAGACCCTTCATCCAATTGTCTACTCCAATATTATGATATGCAAGCATTCTTTAATAACATTCACCATTACACTAAATTACTTTGACCTTGAGTTTCAATTGTAAAAACGTGCGTTATCAACGAATTTAAAACTTCCTTTGGGTGTATTTCTGGAATGATTAAAATCAGAGTTATCAAGTTTCCTTCTGTGAACACATGATTTATGCTTGCGAAAGATTTAACAAAAAAATTCTAAGCAAAGGCATAAATGTAATCAAATTGGTATAATTCTTTTCAACCCCTAGAATGTACCAATGCCGTAACTTTACCAACAACCAACACTGAAGTAGTAGTTCAAGCACCTGTGCCACAATTGTCTGCACTGACAACATGTATCTGGATGAAAGTTAATGACAACCAAATTGGTACACTTGTCTCCTATGCTGTACCCGGTACTGATAATGAGTTTCTCATGTACAACACATCAGGCCTGTATATCTTCATCAAAGCAGCCAATAAGAAAACAAATCTGAATTTAAATGATGGCACTTGGCATCATGTTTGTGCTACATGGTCGTCTACTGACGGTAGCTGGTCGTTATACAATGATGGTGGCCGTTATGATGGTGGTACTGGTTTCAAACGGGGAAGTACGATCACTGCTAGTGGTAGTTTGGTTCTCGGTCAGGAACAAGATGTCGTTGGTGGAGGATATGATCATAACCAAGCTTTCAAAGGTGTCATCGCCTTTTTCAATATGTGGTCTAAAACTCTGTCAGCAGCTGAGATATTCGATGTTTATACAGACTGTTCAATTGGTGGTGACGTGTTTAGGTGGAGACCTGCTAGTCTAGACATCAGTGGTGATGCTACCTTGACCTGTGTAGATGTCTGTGGTAAGATGAAGATTTAATGGCTTGTAATTAGTCCCATGAAAGGTGATGGTATTACAATGCGTTCCACCCATATGTGTATATCCGTTTATACGTTGGTAATACTTCATTTCTAGAAAAATGAAATATTCATATTCTTTTAAACCTATCACATCACATACCGTATGAAGTGTTCAAATGGCAGTTTCTTTAGCGCCCTATTCATATCTGACCAAATGTGGTCATACTTATCGTCAGAAATCAATGCGTACTGCACAAATCAAAAACCATAAAGACATAGACCCTTCATCCAATTGTGTACTCCTATATTATGATATGCAAGCATTCTTTAATAACATTCACCATTACACTAAATTACTTTGACCCTGAGTTTCAAATGTAAAAACGTGCGTTATCAACGAATTTAAAACTTCCTTTGGGTGTATTTCTGGAATGATTAAAATCAGAGTTATCAAGTTTCCTTCTGTGAACACATGATTTATGCTTGCGAAAGATTTAACAAAAAAATTCTCAGCAAAGGCATAAATGTAATCAAATTGGTATAATTCTTTTCAACCCCTAGAATGTACCAATGCCGTAACTTTACCAACAACCAACACTGAAGTAGTAGTTCAAGCATCTGTGCCACAGTTGTCTGCACTGACAACATGTATCTGGATGAAAGTTAATGACAACCAAATTGGTACACTTGTCTCCTATGCTGTACCTGGTACTGATAATGAGTTTCTCATGTACAACACATCAGGCCTGTATATCTTCATCAAAGCAGCCAATAAGAAAACAAATCTGAATTTAAATGATGGCACTTGGCATCATGTTTGTGCTACATGGTCGTCTACTGACGGTAGCTGGACGTTATACAATGATGGTGGCCGTTATGATGGTGGTACTGGTTTCAAACGGGGAAGTACGATCACTGCTAGTGGTAGTTTGGTTCTCGGTCAGGAACAAGATGTCGTTGGTGGAGGATATGATGATAACCAAGCTTTCAAAGGCATCATCGCCTTTTTCAATATGTGGTCTAAAGCTCTGTCAGCAGCTGAGATATTCGATGTTTATACAGACTGTTCAATTGGTGGTGACGTGTTTAGGTGGAGTCCTGCTAGTCTAGACATCAGTGGTGATGCTACCTTGACCTGTACAGATGTCTGTGGTAAGTTGAAGATTTAATGGCTTGTAATTAGTCCCATGAAAGCGCCCTATTCATATCTGACAGTTTCTTTAGCGCCCTATTCATATCTGACCAATTGTGGTCATACTTATCGTCAGAAATCAATGCGTACTGCACAAATCAAAAACCTTAAAGACATAGACCCTTCATCCAATTGTCTACTCCTATATTATGATATGCAAGCATTCTTTAATAACATTCACCATTACACTAAATTACTTTGACCTTCAGTTTAAATTGTAAAAACGTGCGCTATCAACGAATTTAAAACTTCCTTTGGGTGTATTTCTGGAATGATTAAAATCAGAGTTATCAAGTTTCCTTCTGTGAACACATGATTTATGCTTGCGAAAGATTTAACAAAAAAATTCTCAGCAAAGGCATAAATGTAATCAAATTGGTATAATTCTTTTCAACCCCTAGAATGTACCAATGCCGTAACTTTACCAACAACCAACACTGAAGTAGTAGTTCAAGCACCTGTGCCACAATTGTCTGCACTGACAACATGTATCTGGATGAAAGTTAATGACAACCAAATTGGTACACTTGTCTCCTATGCTGTACCCGGTACTGATAATGAGTTTCTCATGTATATCTTCATCAAAGCAGCCAATAAGAAAACAAATCTGAATTTAAATGATGGCACTTGGCATCATGTTTGTGCTACATGGTCGTCTACTGACGGTAGCTGGTCGTTATACAATGATGGTGGCCGTTATGATGGTGGTACTGGTTTCAAACGGGGAAGTACGATCACTGCTAGTGGTAGTTTGGTTCTCGGTCAGGAACAAGATGTCGTTGGTGGAGGATATGATCATAACCAAGCTTTCAAAGGTGTCATCGCCTTTTTCAATATGTGGTCTAAAACTCTGTCAGCAGCTGAGATATTCGATGTTTATACAGACTGTTCAATTGGTGGTGACGTGTTTAGGTGGAGACCTGCTAGTCTAGACATAAGTGGTGATGCTACCTTGACCTGTGTAGATGTCTGTGGTAAGATGAAGATTTAATGGCTTGTAATTAGTCCCATGAAAGGTGATGGTATTACAATGCGTTCCACCCATATGTGTATATCCGTTACGTTGGTAATACTTCATTTCTAGAAAAATGAAATATTCATATTCTTTTAAACCTATCACATCACATACCGTATGAAGCGTTCAAATGGCAGTTTCTTTAGCGCCCTATTCATATCTGACAATATGTGGTCATACTTATCGTCAGAAATCAATGCGTACTGCACAAATCAAAAACCTTAAAGACATAGACCCTTCATCCAATTGTCTACTCCAATATTATGATATGCAAGCATTCTTTAATAACATTCACCATTACACTAAATTACTTTGACCTTGAGTTTCAATTGTAAAAACGTGCGTTATCAACGAATTTAAAACTTCCTTTGGGTGTATTTCTGGAATGATTAAAATCAGAGTTATCAAGTTTCCTTCTGTGAACACATGATTTATGCTTGCGAAAGATTTAACAAAAAAATTCTCAGCAAAGGCATAAATGTAATCAAATTGGTATAATTCTTTTCAACCCCTAGAATGTACCAATGCCGTAACTTTACCAACAACCAACACTGAAGTAGTAGTTCAAGCATCTGTGCCACAGTTGTCTGCACTGACAACATGTATCTGGATGAAAGTTAATGACAACCAAATTGGTACACTTGTCTCCTATGCTGTACCTGGTACTGATAATGAGTTTCTCATGTACAACACATCAGGCCTGTATATCTTCATCAAAGCAGCCAATAAGAAAACAAATCTGAATTTAAATGATGGCACTTGGCATCATGTTTGTGCTACATGGTCGTCTACTGACGGTAGCTGGACGTTATACAATGATGGTGGCCGTTATGATGGTGGTACTGGTTTCAAACGGGGAAGTACGATCACTGCTAGTGGTAGTTTGGTTCTCGGTCAGGAACAAGATGTCGTTGGTGGAGGATATGATCATAACCAAGCTTTCAAAGGCATCATCGCCTTTTTCAATATGTGGTCTAAAGCTCTGTCAGCAGCTGAGATATTCGATGTTTATACAGACTGTTCAATTGGTGGTGACGTGTTTAGGTGGAGTCCTGCTAGTCTAGACATCAGTGGTGATGCTACCTTGACCTGTACAGATGTCTGTGGTAAGTTGAAGATTTAATGGCTTGTAATTAGTCCCATGAAAGCGCCCTATTCATATCTGACAGTTTCTTTAGCGCCCTATTCATATCTGACCAATTGTGGTCATACTTATCGTCAGAAATCAATGCGTACTGCACAAATCAAAAACCTTAAAGACATAGACCCTTCATCCAATTGTCTACTCCTATATTATGATATGCAAGCATTCTTTAATAACATTCACCATTACACTAAATTACTTTGACCTTCAGTTTCAATTGTAAAAACGTGCGCTATCAACGAATTTAAAACTTCCTTTGGGTGTATTTCTGGAATGATTAAAATCAGAGTTATCAAGTTTCCTTCTGTGAACACATGATTTATGCTTGCGAAAGATTTAACAAAAAAATTCTCAGCAAAGGCATAAATGTAATCAAATTGGTATAATTCTTTTCAACCCCTAGAATGTACCAATGCCGTAACTTTACCAACAACCAACACTGAAGTAGTAGTTCAAGCACCTGTGCCACAATTGTCTGCACTGACAACATGTATCTGGATGAAAGTTAATGACAACCAAATTGGTACACTTGTCTCCTATGCTGTACCCGGTACTGATAATGAGTTTCTCATGTACAACACATCAGGCCTGTATATCTTCATCAAAGCAGCCAATAAGAAAACAAATCTGAATTTAAATGATGGCACTTGGCATCATGTTTGTGCTACATGGTCGTCTACTGACGGTAGCTGGTCGTTATACAATGATGGTGGCCGTTATGATGGTGGTACTGGTTTCAAACGGGGAAGTACGATCACTGCTAGTGGTAGTTTGGTTCTCGGTCAGGAACAAGATGTCGTTGGTGGAGGATATGATCATAACCAAGCTTTCAAAGGTGTCATCGCCTTTTTCAATATGTGGTCTAAAACTCTGTCAGCAGCTGAGATATTCGATGTTTATACAGACTGTTCAATTGGTGGTGACGTGTTTAGGTGGAGACCTGCTAGTCTAGACATAAGTGGTGATGCTACCTTGACCTGTGTAGATGTCTGTGGTAAGATGAAGATTTAATGGCTTGTAATTAGTCCCATGAAAGGTGATGGTATTACAATGCGTTCCACCCATATGTGTATATCCGTTACGTTGGTAATACTTCATTTCTAGAAAAATGAAATATTCATATTCTTTTAAACCTATCACATCACATACCGTATGAAGCGTTCAAATGGCAGTTTCTTTAGCGCCCTATTCATATCTGACAATATGTGGTCATACTTATCGTCAGAAATCAATGCGTACTGCACAAATCAAAAACCTTAAAGACATAGACCCTTCATCCAATTGTCTACTCCAATATTATGATATGCAAGCATTCTTTAATAACATTCACCATTACACTAAATTACTTTGACCTTGAGTTTCAATTGTAAAAACGTGCGTTATCAACGAATTTAAAACTTCCTTTGGGTGTATTTCTGGAATGATTAAAATCAGAGTTATCAAGTTTCCTTCTGTGAACACATGATTTATGCTTGCGAAAGATTTAACAAAAAAATTCTAAGCAAAGGCATAAATGTAATCAAATTGGTATAATTCTTTTCAACCCCTAGAATGTACCAATGCCGTAACTTTACCAACAACCAACACTGAAGTAATAGTTCAAGCATCTGTGCCACAGTTGTCTGCACTGACAACATGTATCTGGATGAAAGTTAATGACAACCAAATTGGTACACTTGTCTCCTATGCTGTACCTGGTACTGATAATGAGTTTCTCATGTACAACACATCAGGCCTGTATATCTTCATCAAAGCAGCCAATAAGAAAACAAATCTGAATTTAAATGATGGCACTTGGCATCATGTTTGTGCTACATGGTCGTCTACTGACGGTAGCTGGTCGTTATACAATGATGGTGGCCGTTATGATGGTGGTACTGGTTTCAAACGGGGAAGTACGATCACTGCTAGTGGTAGTTTGGTTCTCGGTCAGGAACAAGATGTCGTTGGTGGAGGATATGATCATAACCAAGCTTTCAAAGGCGTCATCGCCTTTTTCAATATGTGGTCTAAAGCTCTGTCAGCAGCTGAGATATTCGATGTTTCTACAGACTGTTCAATTGGTGGTGACGTGTTTAGGTGGAGACCTGCTAGTCTAGACATCAGTGGTGATGCTACCTTGACCTGTGTAGATGTCTATGGTAAGATGAAGATTTAATGGCTTGTAATTAGTCCCATGAAAGGTGATGGTATTACAATGCGTTCCACCCATATGTGTATATCCGTTTATACGTTGATAATACTTCATTTCTAGAAAAATGAAATATCCATATTCTTTTAAACCTATCACATCACATACCGTATGAAGCGTTCGAATGACAGTTTCTTTAGCGCCCTATTCATATCTGACCAAATGTGGTCATACTTATCGTCAGAAATCAATGCGTACTGCACAATTCAAAAACCATAAAGACATAGACCCTTCATCCAATTGTCTACTCCTATATTATGATATGCAAGCATTCTTTAATAACATTCACCATTACACTAAATTACTTTGACCGTGAGTTTCAATTGTAAAAACGTGCGTTATCAACGAATTTAAAACTTCCTTTGGGTGTATTTCTGGAATGATTAAAATCAGAGTTATCAAGTTTCCTTCTGTGAACACATGATTTATGCTTGCGAAAGATTTAACAAAAAAATTCTCAGCAAAGGCATAAATGTAATCAAATTGGTATAATTCTTTTCAACCCCTAGAATGTACCAATGCCGTAACTTTGCCAACAACCAACACTGAAGTAGTAGTTCAAGCACCTGTGCCACAATTGTCTGCACTGACAACATGTATCTGGATGAAAGTTAATGACAACCAAATTGGTACACTTGTCTCCTATGCTATACCCGGTACTGATAATGAGTTTCTCATGTACAACACATCAGGCCTGTATATCTTCATCAAAGCAGCCAATAAGAAAACAAATCTGAATTTAAATGATGGCACTTGGCATCATGTTTGTGCTACATGGTCGTCTACTGACGGTAGCTGGTCGTTATACAATGATGGTGGCCGTTATGATGGTGGTACTGGTTTCAAACGGGGAAGTACGATCACTGCTAGTGGTAGTTTGGTTCTCGGTCAGGAACAAGATGTCGTTGGTGGAGGATATGATCATAACCAAGCTTTCAAAGGTGTCATCGCCTTTTTCAATATGTGGTCTAAAACTCTGTCAGCAGCTGAGATATTCGATGTTTATACAGACTGTTCAATTGGTGGTGAGTGTTTAGGTGGAGACCTGCTAGTCTAGACATCAGTGGTGATGCTACCTTGACCTGTGTAGATGTCTGTGGTAAGATGAAGATTTAATGGCTTGTAATTAGTCCCATGAAAGGTGATGGTATTACAATGCGTTCCACCCATATGTGTATATCCGTTACGTTGGTAATACTTCATTTCTAGAAAAATGAAATATTCATATTCTTTTAAACCTATCACATCACATACCGTATGAAGTGTTCAAATGGCAGTTTCTTTAGCGCCCTATTCATATCTGACCAAATGTGGTCATACTTATCGTCAGAAATCAATGCGTACTGCACAAATCAAAAACCATAAAGACATAGACCCTTCATCCAATTGTGTACTCCTATATTATGATATGCAAGCATTCTTTAATAACATTCACCATTACACTAAATTACTTTGACCCTGAGTTTCAAATGTAAAAACGTGCGTTATCAACGAATTTAAAACTTCCTTTGGGTGTATTTCTGGAATGATTAAAATCAGAGTTATCAAGTTTCCTTCTGTGAACACATGATTTATGCTTGCGAAAGATTTAAGAAAAAAATTCTCAGCAAAGGCATAAATGTAATCAAATTGGTATAATTCTTTTCAACCCCTAGAATGTACCAATGCCGTAACTTTACCAACAACCAACACTGAAGTAGTAGTTCAAGCATCTGTGCCACAGTTGTCTGCACTGACAACATGTATCTGGATGAAAGTTAATGACAACCAAATTGGTACACTTGTCTCCTATGCTGTACCTGGTACTGATAATGAGTTTCTCATGTACAACACATCAGGCCTGTATATCTTCATCAAAGCAGCCAATAAGAAAACAAATCTGAATTTAAATGATGGCACTTGGCATCATGTTTGTGCTACATGGTCGTCTACTGACGGTAGCTGGTCGTTATACAATGATGGTGGCCGTTATGATGGTGGTACTGGTTTCAAACGGGGAAGTACGATCACTGCTAGTGGTAGTTTGGTTCTCGGTCAGGAACAAGATGTCGTTGGTGGAGGATATGATCATAACCAAGCTTTCAAAGGTGTCATCGCCTTTTTCAATATGTGGTCTAAAGCTCTGTCAGCAGCTGAGATATTCGATGTTTATACAGACTGTTCAATTGGTGGTGACGTGTTTAGGTGGAGACCTGCTAGTCTAGACATAAGTGGTGATGCTACCTTGACCTGTGTAGATGTCTATGGTAAGATGAAGATTTAATGGCTTGTAATTAGTCCCATGAAAGGTGATGGTATTACAATGCGTTCCACCCATATGTGTATATCCGTTACGTTGGTAATACTTCATTTCTAGAAAAATGAAATATTCATATTCTTTTAAACCTATCACATCACATACCGTATGAAGCGTTCAAATGGCAGTTTCTTTAGCGCCCTATTCATATCTGACCAAATGTGGTCATACTTATCGTCAGAAATCAATGCGTACTGCACAATTCAAAAACCTTAAAGACATAGACCCTCCATCCAATTGTGTACTCCTATATTATGATATGCAAGCATTCTTTAATAACATTCACCATTACACTAAATTACTTTGACCTTGAGTTTCAATTGTAAAAACGTGCGTTATCAACGAATTTAAAACTTCCTTTGGGTGTATTTCTGGAATGATTAAAATCAGAGTTATCAAGTTTCCTTCTGTGAACACATGATTTATGCTTGCGAAAGATTTAACAAAAAAATTCTCAGCAATGGCAATAAATCTAATCAAGTTGGTATAATTCTTTTCAACCCCTAGAATGTACCAATGCCGTAACTTTACCAACAACCAACACTGAAGTAGTAGTTCAAGCATCTGTGCCACAGTTGTCTGCACTGACAACATGTATCTGGATGAAAGTTAATGACAACCAAATTGGTACACTTGTCTCCTATGCTGTACCTGGTACTGATAATGAGTTTCTCATGTACAACACATCAGGCCTGTATATCTTCATCAAAGCAGCCAATAAGAAAACAAATCTGAATTTAAATGATGGCACTTGGCATCATGTTTGTGCTACATGGTCGTCTACTGACGGTAGCTGGTCGTTATACAATGATGGTGGCCGTTATGATGGTGGTACTGGTTTCAAACGGGAAGTACGATCACTGCTAGTGGTAGTTTGGTTCTCGGTCAGGAACAAGATGTCGTTGGTGGAGGATATGATCATAACCAAGCTTTTAAAGGTGTCATCGCCTTTTTCAATATGTGGTCTAAAGCTCTGTCAGCAGCTGAGATATTCGATGTTTATACAGACTGTTCAATTGGTGGTGACGTGTTTAGGTGGAGACCTGCTAGTCTAGACATAAGTGGTGATGCTACCTTGACCTGTACAGATGTCTGTGGTAAGATGAAGATTTAATGGCTTGTAATTAGTCCCATGAAAGGTGATGGTATTACAATGCGTTCCACCCATATGTGTATATCCGTTTATACGTTGGTAATACTTCATTTCTAGAAAAATGAAATATTCATATTCTTTTAAACCTATCACATCACATACCGTATGAAGCGTTCAAATGGCAGTTTCTTTAGCACCCTATTCATATCTGACCAAATGTGGTCATACTTATCGTCAGAAATCAATGCGTACTGCACAATTCAAAAACCTTAAAGACATAGACCCTTCATCCAATTGTGTACTCCTATATTATGATATGCAAGCATTCTTTAATAACATTCACCATTACACTAAATTACTTTGACCTTGAGTTTCAATTGTAAAAACGTGCGTTATCAACGAATTTAAAACTTCCTTTGGGTGTATTTCTGGAATGATTAAAATCAGAGTTATCAAGTTTCCTTCTGTAAACACATGATTTATGCTTGCGAAAGATTTAACAAAAAAATTCTCAGCAATGGCAATAAATCTAATCAAGTTGGTATAATTCTTTTCAACCCCTAGAATGTACCAATGCTGTAATTTTACCCACAACCAACACTGAAGTAGTAGTCCAAACATCTGTGCCACAATTATCTGCACTGACAGCATGTATCTGGATGAAAGCTATTGGCAACCAAATCGGTACACTTGTCTCCTATGCTGTACCCGGTACTGATAATGAATTTATCATGTACGACACATCGGGCCTGTACATCTTCATCAAAGCAGCCAATAAGAAAACAAATCTGAATTTAAATGATGGCACTTGGCATCATGTTTGTGCTACATGGTCGTCTACTGACGGTAGCTGGTCGTTATACAATGATGGTGGCCGATATGATGGTGGTACTGGTTTCAAACAAGGTAGCACAATCACTGGAGGTGGTACTTTGGTCCTTGGTCAGGAACAAGATGTCGTTGGTGGAGGATATGATCAAAGCCAGGCTTTCACCGGAGTTCTGGCATTCTTCAATCTATGGTCCAATGCATTAAGTTCATCCGAAATTGCCAAAGTGCATGATGGATTTCCATTAGACGGCAATGTGTTTTCATGGTCTGTGGAGGGTCTTGCAATGAGAGGTGATGCAAGTACTACTTGTGTCGTCAAAGAGTAATATGGAAAACTTCATTTCAATAATTACTTTCGTAGCTCTTTACTATCATTTTTAATTTTTCTAGCCATTGCATAAATAACGGTTCAAATATAGATTATTCTATTTACCTATTTGCTTGCATGATTTCATAGAATTTAGAGTATGAAATGTTATTATCAATTGGATAGTCATATGATAAGTAGGCGTGAATAAAATTGAATAAAACTAGCAATGTGAAGAGAACAATTAAACGAATAATATCCAAACGGTTGAAGGACACTTTAAAGAAATAAATCGATATTTGGTTTATTTTAATTACATCTCTGACATGCAGATTTGATGGTGATAAAACGTATGTAATTGTTATACATTTTCTTTTTAAATTTGTTGGTAATGTTACGGATCATAAATGGATCATATTCACTGCTAATTCCGATTAAAGGTGAACCATTGGAAAGAACATAATTATATTCTTTTAAACTTATACTCCATTAATCATGGGATGTGTTTTCAAAAACCAAACATCTTGATGTTGGTAAAACGTGTAGTTGTTTGCAGTGGTCGTTATACTTTTAACTTAATATGTTGGTTAAAACACGGAACTGTAAACCTTAGCAGAAAAGTTGTTTCTAGTAAATAAGTATTATTGTTTGTGACAAACAACACACGTTTCTTTGAATTTCATTAAAACATTTTAGCTTCTTACAAATACCGATTTAACACATTCATTGTGTCTACGATTAATTGGCAATAAACTGTTATTCACACAAACTTTCTGGTCGACTTGCTATTTGTTCAGTTATAATTATTATTTTTGTTGAGACTATCGACCAAATACTCATTTTTTCACTCCTTACCTTAAAGTGCTGCTAGACACTTTCAAAACGCTTAAAATGATATGCAAGACATCTAGACTGACAAAAGATAACTACAAGGACTAGTTGAAAAGCAAACAGTAGCTAGAAATTACATTTATTGCCTAGCTCTGAGGGCACAATTAGACGTCTACCACTTTGAGGGATGTTATGCAGCAATGTTTTCCGAGGTAATATGTTTATAACACATATTCCCAGGCCACGCTCTTTCCAACGCAAATCACTGGTATAATTAACGTCAGTGCTACAGCACTAACAGGGAAAGTAGAAAACAAATAATGCCCCTGTACAAATGTATGTAAATTGAGGTCACTATGGGTCAATGGTCCATACCATGTGACACGGTCTAAGCCAATCACTTAAGGCTGTATACAACGTTATGTGTTATAATATTTGATCATATCAAATTACAGTATGATTTAGTTCAATGGTGCACATAAAACCACAAGGGATATGGATTTTTGCTGCTTAAGAAGAAACAAACATTTAAAAGGGAATGATAAATTTGCCATTACTATCAAAATGATATGACAAGTTGCGCTACCATGCCAAGCTCAAAGAAAACTTGGAGTTATTATTTCTTAAAACGTGTATTTTGATCTTGAATTTAGCTGTCACAGTGTTAAGTGCCTGGGTAAAACGTTATGCCAAAAGTGAGTTCATGTGCTAAAGGTGCTTATTAAAGTACAAGGAGATTTGGAACTTTCGTGTGCACTGTTTATTAAAATTCATTGGTAACCAAACTATGTCGTTATGTCACTTTTACATCATATCTGTATACCTGATTAGAGCCCTACCAGTTACTGAACATGATTCAATAGGTTTTAGTAGTTGAAGTAATATAAGGATACTCTTAATATCAAACAAAGGCAACCACAAAGTCTATCAAGTAACAGACTGCACCACTTTAAACAAAACTAACCACCAGAGACCATAAAGTTACTGAATGTGCCCCTGTAAACAAAAGTAGCCACACACACCATAGATTTACAGACTGTGTCTCTGGCAAGAAAAGTGTTCTCAGACCATGAATGTACAAACGTAGCCAAAAAGACCATCAAGTTACAAAGGTAGCCACAAAGACCATCAATTTATAGACCATGTCACTTTAAACAAAAGTAACCACAAGGTTCATACAGTTACAGATCAAAACGTAAGTAACCACTAAGTCCGTATAGTTACAAACTGTGTCCCTTTAATAAAGGTAACCACAAATTTAAAGGCCATTAACTTACAGACTGTACCCTTTAAACAAAGGTAACGAGTAAAGACCATACAGTTATAGCCTGTGCCCTGTTAAAATAAAGAAACCAACAAAGACAATACATCAGTTATTGACTGTACCCCTTTCCACCAATACCGGTAAGTACCAAAGACCATAAACTTAAATATTGCATCCCTTTAAACAAATATAAGGTAACCAGCAAAGACCATAACGTTACTGACCTTGCCCCTTAGAACAAAAGTGGCCACACAGACAATACACTTACATACTGCACCCCTTTAAACAAAGGAACTACCAAGGACCATAAAGTTACAGACTGTAACCCTTTAGGACCGGTCAGTTTCTCCAGCCGGTATGGGGGTGGTAGTGTTGGTGGTGGATTTTTCCATCGAGCTGACGAAAAGTCACTGCCCCCCCTTCTAGCTCTCTCTCTCTCTCTCTCTCTCTCTCTCTCTCTCTCTCTCTCTCTCTCTCTCTCTCTCTCTCTCTCTCTCTCTCTCTCTCTCTCTCTCTCTCTCTCTCTCTCTCTCTCTCTCTCTCTCTCTCTCTCTCTCTCTCTCTCTCTCTCTCTCTAAACCAAAAACAGGCTAACACCCCCCACCCCATCACATAATTCTAAAACGTAGTGACCCCCATATATCATATTTACATGACAGGTATTTGGTCGTGACTCAGAGTGGATTGCTTGACTAAATACTTTAAATGATAGCATTATACTAAGTTAGCGACTACACGGTAAATATATTCACAAAGACGTTGAATAGCATCTTGGCAAAGGTAGAGGAAATGCTTTGTATGAGAAGTACATACACCTCTCATGCGGATATTGGAGGTTTATTGACACTTAAAGCCAATTTCTAGGCTATTCAGACCATTTCAGACAATATTTCCAAGGTTTCCAAGACCGCACAAAGATGTAAATTGTAACTACACAGTGATAAAATGTTTGATAGCATCTTGACAGGTACGGGGAAGAGTTTTAGACTGGGATATGAGATATGTTCACGGCTCGTGAGGGGGGGGGGGGTCTTAGGGTCTCCCCCTTGAAGTCCTGGAGCTTGTTTACTCTTACAAAATTGTAAAGCCAACATGATGTATGCTATTCAGAGCCCTTCAGACAATAACTACTTCCAAGCTTTACAAGACAGCACCATCACCATCAGGTATCCGTGATCAAACTATTATTTACACATAGGGTTGAAATATGTTCGATATCATTACAGTAAAGGTCAGCACATCTGATGGTTGCATCATTGGCAGGGGGAGAGTTGACATTACCATTACAGATATAAAGTCACTATTAGGTTAGAGAACTTTAGTAGGTGCTCATACCTACTATATATGTACATAATAGAAACTGGAATCTGATGAGATGTGGTGATTTGTAGTGTAGATACATGTAACGTGTAGTGCCCGAAATAGAAAGCATACGATGTGTATTAATCCCTTCATACTGAGGGGTAGAACAAGTTAGATTAACTTTTTTTATAAACTATCTAGGAAGATTACCATTACAGAAATTTCAACATTTGCCTTACAGTGTAATTATTTGAAGCTTTATTGGCCATTGATTGTGAAATACCCAAGTATATTTATATGACATATTCTGTAACTAGTGTAGTAGGTAATACATGTATATGTATAGTTATGTTTGAGTGTCACTCCGGGTGAAGTAATATTTAAAAGACTATAGGTAGGAAACAGGGACAAAAAAAAATTCAAGTTCAGACAAGGTTATGCCACTGTAGATTAATGGATTTTTTCTACCATCAAAACCCAGAACACAATAACTCCCTATCCACAATTTCCAAAACAGGATGACCCCCAATCCCAATCCAAACCCCCCTCCCCCTTTAAGCAAACGTAACCATTAGCTTTTCGTATCATCATGTAAATTTCTGCTGAGAAACTAAATTTTGTGTGAGCATTCCTAGTTAACGTTGCCATATGGATGACAAGGTGATAGTTATTTTAGATTGTTTATTCATAAACCAACTTTACTATGTTTTCCTACTTGAAAAAAAAAACAATGTGAAACAACAACAGTGATGAGTCCTTGTATGTTACTCAACAATTGCAAAATGTTATAACAAACATTGTTTAGATTTTGTACAATTCATCGAGTAACAAAAAGGGACTTGGTATATATTTCACATACTGGTTTCAAGTATGAAAACACAGTAGAGTTGATATATGAACAACAAATCTAAAACAAATACCAACTTTTCATCCCTATTGCCACTTTAAAACTGGGTAGGCTTTTGTAGTATGGGGTCCCTATGACGAAAGAGACAAGTGCTGCCCTTTAACCTGATGTGTGTAAATCTGAGCACATGCCACTTGATGGCGCTGTTCACAAAACCCAGACAAGTAATCATTGACAACTACTTTGTTTTCAGGTTGACCTTAATGGCTGTAACACAAAACTACAGCTTTGTGATTAAGGTAAATCTGTGTGCAATTCTTGCCATTCACAATAACCAAAACGCGAAAGCTACAAAGTGACAAACTGCCTAGGTTGTTTCATAACCCACCATGATGCCCTGTTCCCGGGACCTGTTCTTAGAGAGTCAATATATGCCATTTCGTTATGACTGCATAAATATATTCCAGGAGTCGAAAGACCATAATATATTTGTGTAATAATGTATTTGCCTTGTCACTAGGAAACATGAAACATGCAGTTTCCATCGTCAGAAAAACCACTAACCTCTTTACGGCAGCGTTTAACAGACGCCCCCGTATATTTTTCGTTGCGTCAGTAGAAAAATTTACTCAGATTTGTGAGGAATGGAAATTTCGAGTGTATTTTTAGTAATTTTTAATAAAAATATGATATTGGAACTTTCAATACAGAATAAGGAGCTGGTCACTGTTTTTGGTGGGGATGTCAGCAGAATGATACCGCCTATAATTTAGTTTAATATTGAGACCCCCCCCCCCTCACCCCCCCCCCCCCATTTTTTCACATTTCGGGTAGCCAATCAAAGTCGTGACTCGAAGGGTAGAGTGACTCTAAATCTCGCATACAATATATATGTGATACTTTACAAGACACCATTATCATATATTAGGTACTTATATTTACACAGAGTGACTCTAAATCTCGCATACAATATATATGTGATACTTTACTAGACACCATTATCATATATTTGGTACTTATATTTACACAGAGTTGATTTTTTAAATTAATAACAGCATGACAGTAACAGATCATCTAATGGGCAGCGGTGTCAATGGGTTGTTGTTGTTGATGTTGTTGTTGTTGTTGTTGTTGTTGTTGTTGTTGTTGTTTTGGGGTTGTTTGTTTTTGAGACAGACAGACAGACAGACAGACAGACAGACAGACAGACAGAGAAAGGTAGGTAGACAGAGAAGGGAACTGTCCTCTAAAGGTTTTTTCACTCGGCCATGAGCGTCAATTTTTACGCTGTACGTAGACTTGAAGGGAGGTGGGAGTGGGTTTGTTACTGTCGATGTTTGTTTTGTGGAAAGGTTGAAATTAGTTTCTAGTCATTAATTTCAATATATATGCACAAATTAAGATATAAACAAGCCTTTACACCTTCCAAATCGCGTCTGTGCAGATTTTAATTAAAGAAGCCAAAAAAAATCAAGTTTAAAAGAAAATAAAGTTCTCGATTCATTTTATGATAACACGCTACGTACTCAACAGTAACTTGTAATATCATTCTGACAGTTCCGATAGTGTACGTGAATACTAGCTCCTTGATACGCAGGGTTTGTTCCTGTTCCCGGGTACATCACCTATTTTCAACTTCATAGGACATGAATAGACGGAGGATATTTTGAAATAGCGTCCCCAGCGGTGAAACTGGTAGCTGAAAGTATATGGACGCGTCACCCAGTAATATCATCGACTAGAACAATTATGGAAACAACATCCTTTTTCTTAAAAAATAAAATGTGTTTTCTCCAAATGTGCCATGATAAATTCATTAAACCAGGTTGAATCCATGCAATCAGCAAGTTAGACATCCTAAATATATTGGTTAGGAGCTTGACATCACAGCTGTAACCAAGTGTTGACTACCTTACATGTGATATAATATATATATATATATATATATATATATATATATATATATATATATATGTATATGTATGTATGTATTTCAGTGTCCTCCCTAACCATATTGTTAATATTTGCCAGTGTTGCAGAAAATTTAAATAACAAAATTTTAATCATTTATGTATTTTCTCCTTTTTGTTTTCAAGCTTCCATGATGTGAAACCTCAAACACAAAGGTCTATAGAACACCCCTCTTTTTTATAATGGTGACAACCACATTTCTTATAATGGCGGGGGGGGGGGGGGGGGGGGGGGGGGGGGGGAGAGAATCCTGCAGTTACATAAACTTGCAATACCATTCTGAAAGTTTGTAGACATACAATACCCCTCAGACCATCAAACACTCCCAACAACAGCTACAATCACACAAAATTTGCCTATGTCCTTCCTACTGGCAGATTTCAAGTACGTCTTTTGTGGAGAGCATGTGGTCGATATCTACCAGCACAAAGGATCTAGTCTACTGTATACTAAATGTTCATATGATAAACTTACAAGAACACACTAGATCATCCATTTCTCCACTCTGTAAAACACTAAAAACTACACACTTTTAGTAGTTATATGGTAAAATTACATTTATTCTATTTCAAATTACATTTTGAATTATCCAAAATTGGAATCACTTTTTTCACAATTGATATCTAGTAGGAGTTGATTAAACAACGTCTATAACAAGTACTACTCATATACATGCAAACATAAATATTTTTTTTTAAAAACATGTTGGTGTGTACAAAGCCTCTTATTGCCAAATATGAATCCGTTCACACTTGCAAACAAAACATACGGTGTCGTTGATGATAAATTTTGATTGTTTTATGCTCCAAAACTCTACTTGTTGACTCATT
Source organism: Glandiceps talaboti (assembly GCF_964340395.1). Taxonomy (NCBI): domain Eukaryota; kingdom Metazoa; phylum Hemichordata; class Enteropneusta; family Spengelidae; genus Glandiceps; species Glandiceps talaboti. The sequence goes on from NC_135551.1 coordinate 4,201,121, forward strand.
TTACTATCACACTATTTATACTATGATGTCTTCTCTACATCCCATCAGTCAGAATTATAAGCAACACTGAAAGAATCAAAATAATTATGAATATTAATATTTATATAATATAATATGATGCACGGTTTTATTTGTATAAAGTATGATATGGCAATTCATCATATTAAAATTGAGAACAATGGTCTCCCCTGTCTGAATACACTAGAATCAATCTTAACATTTACATTCCCTTGGTGCAGGAAAGGCAAATATAAAATACCAAGTCAATGTCTGTAGACTGACTATTAGAATATGATAATGAGATAAATATGAGAAATAATTCTTGTTCCTGTCATGTTTTCAATATTTGTAAGGCATGTTCTATATGGTATGGATATTGCATTATTAGACACTTCAAATTTCAATGAAGATAAAAACACATCCAACCATGCATAGATGGTCTTTTAGTAATACTGTAGTTAAAAGGTGAGAGTGGATTTACAATGCCAGTTCCATTGGCCCAGTGAAGGTATTTAAATAGAGAAGGTGAAAATTAATTTGCCTGTAAACAATTGGACACATAATAGTATACATGTACCCTTTCTAACTTTTGGTTTTCAGGGGTTTCCATTGACTGTCAACCTGTCTACTGACATTGGTTTCATCTTGGTATTCAACTTTGAACATTATGCTATACATTGATATAGAAAGGCAAAGACACATTCTAACAGTTTGTTTTCAATTCTTCTTTCTCAGAAATGTTAGATTATTTCAAAGCTGAGCTTTGATATGTTGCCTGTTGGTCTGAATGCCACCATGGTCTGTAAACCAGTGAGAGGAGGTGTAAATCGTAATGTGGTCCGTAAACCAGTGAGTGGAGGTGTAAATCGTAATGTGGTCCGTAAACCAGTGAGTGGAGGTGTAAATCATAACATGGTCTGTAAACCAGTGAGTGGAGGTGTAAATCGTAATGTGGTCCGTAAACCAGTGAGTGGAGGTGTAAATCATAAAGTGGTTTGTAAACCAGTGAGTGGAGGTGTAAATCGTAACGTGGTCTGTAAACCAGTGAGTGGAGGTGTAAATCATAACATGGTCTGTAAACCAGTGAGTGGAGGAGTAAATTGTAATGTGGTCTGTAAACCAGTGAGTGGAGGAGTAAATCGCAACATGGTCTGTAAACCAGTGAGTGGAGGTGTAAATCGTAATGTGGTCTGTAAACCAGTGAGTGAAGGTGTAAATCGTAACGTGGTCTGTAAACCAGTGAGTGGAGGAGTAAATTGTAATGTAGTCTGTAAACCAGTGAGTGGAGGTGTAAATCATAATGATACCATATAGGGACTAGACTAATAGCCTATTAACTGACACTCTATTTCAACTTAGTATTCATCTTTCAACATTAAATTCTACATTGATGTCAGAAAACAACCACAACAAATTCAATTCCTATTTCTGAACTTATGTTTGATGATACACAACATTGGTTTGATTAAATATTTACCGTTTAACATCATGTTACATTTACAGATATAGAAAGGCAAATACTTTATTTAAGTCAACATACTAGAAAAAAAAATAAGTATCAGAACAAAATTTGTGATAAATTTCTGTGTGAGTTCCACAAGATACTGAAACCCATAGTGAAGGTGGTTGATACCCACATACATGTACCTTGGTACCAGTAGAAAGGTTATGGTCGGTCATTGCTACTTTGCATGTAGTACTGTACTTTCAAGAAAATATAAGAGGCTTATCAGACATACTAACTGATTGTTACCCTGGGTACATTTGAACTTTAACCCACTCCTTCTATTGACTGGTGTTGACTGATTTGTGTTTAGCCATACACCCTTGTGTGTAGGATCTAGGGTTTAGCAGACAACTCTATGGTTTGATCTTGATTGTAAACAATATTACATCACTCAACAAAGCAGGGCAGGGACTGCTGACTACAATGTATATGCAAGTCATCTCTTATATAACACCCATCACAATTTACTGGCAGACAGTACAGCCTTGACATGCATGTAACACAATGAAGTCTGTCTAGACTAGAACCATAGGCAGTTAAGTGGAAATTGTCTATCCTAGAACTGCTATTTCACTGTGACACCATGCATAGATACTTACTCTTATTTACACATTGCATAGACGGCCATTACTGCAGCCTTCATACATTGAATCCAAGTTTTCTCATACACTCTTTGTGAGCTTCTATCAGGTCACCACATTCTTCAGCACCCTTCTCAACAATGCTAATTAATAATAATGAGGAAAAAAAGCCAAGATTTACTAACTTTGCTCTCTTTCAAAACAAGTTTTCTACATTTAAACGTGTTACATTATGAAATAAATGGCAATGATAATGAAACATAATTATCTTAATCTTGCTTTATTTTTAAAAACACTGATACATGCTAACTTTCCAGGAGATCCATGCAGCAAGTTGATTGTATACTTTTTACCAATTGTGAACCTTTCATATTTCATTTTTTGCTTCAAAATGTGTATCATACCACACTCTCTGGTAGTGTGTGTAGTGTAATAAAGACTGGAAGAAATATTTTAAATGTGTCTGGTCTCCATTCACGGTGACAGTATACTATGTACCTGTCTTTGTCAGGTTTAGGTCAGAGTTCATGGTTGGTTAATGAACCCCGGACTTCAATTCAATCAATCACCCTAGATCCCTGCCCAGGGCAAATATATTTTCCAGGGGCCATGATAATACAATGATTGCAGTATCAAGAACTTGGAAATGTAGATTTTGTTATTCAAACATATCAAATAAAATTATGACTACATGTATGTAAATACACTGATCTTGTTTACATGTTTATGTTTATCATCCCTTTCAGTCTACTTCTAGTAAAAGGAACTAAATTCCAATGCTTTACTCATCTATGAATACTGGGTCTTTAATAAGTTCTTCGCTCTCACACGTACAAAAACTTTATAACTATTTGATTCCCACAACTTTCCTATATAAACAGGGGAAACATGATTCTGAATATGAAATTGCATGAAGTCAATTGCAACTGCTTTTGACACTTCTTTCGCAGTGAGTGAACCTGCGCGATCACAGAAACAAGTGTAATTTTACCCCTTTCATATATAAACTTGGCTAAATACGTCAATATTTACGATATTATCGACATTTTATTGTATTCTGATAAAAATACTCTGAGACATAACTCGGGAAACAAATGCCTGTGTGTATTCAGATGATTGATACTAGCATTGGGTTACAGTGTCGTCAGATGACACACTGCTACTACTACTACGGCATATACGGCAATGTACGGAGGAAGATCTGATGACAAAAATAGTCTGAAGCTACTTTTCCGCAAATAGTGTAGGAATTTCGACGTGTCTTTTTTTTTCTATCCAACACTTCAACCCGGTTATTATCAGCTGTGTAATATATTGATGATGTAAGTATCTCATGATCTTACCAAGCATCTCTCGCCTGTTTCGTTTCTGGACACACACAGCATGGTTTCAGTTTTGGCTTTTCTTCAGCTGCTACCTCTTCAACAGGCACTTCTGCAGCAACTTCCGCGACTTCTTCGTTTGTTGGTTCTGGCATATTGTCTGTCTATTTCACCTGAGAACGAAGTAAGAGTATGTTGTGTGCGATCTCTGTACAACAAGTACTGCAATGCAAGTCATGTGGTTTAAATTTACGTAAAGAGGTGATTGACCAGGTTTGACCTGACCTTTAATATTCAACTTCCTGTTTACTATACGCAAACGAAAATATGAAGCATTAGAACCAAAGAGGGATAAAATTACTTTTGAAATAATTACTTTCAATTTCTAATATCATTATTGAAGCAAAACAAAAACACACAGCAGTAGTGTAAATTTACCAACGCTTAAATTGATGTACCCACAATGCACTGAGATATTTTATAAACATGGCCGAAGGAGGAGCAGGAGAAGTAAGTATTTCGTTCATTCCGTGAAACGGTAAATATGTGACCAGTCGTCTTTATTCAACCGAGTACGGTAATATTTGAGTAGGTAGTATTTACTGAAAATGTAGAGTAGGAGCATTGCTAGGTATGGTTCCACTTTACTCAGGAATTATGCAGTGTTTGATTCTGGTGGTAAACATCGGAACGAAAAAAGGCACAAAAAAGACGACAAGCCCTCAAAATCACATCAAACGCTACAAAAGTACAATTATTGCAGCTACATGTACATATAACAGAGCAGCATTGCAGAAAATGAACGCATCAAAAAGTCAAGACATTCACAAATTAATAAGAACATTATACCTGAAAGCAATAACACTGTACAAGAAAACAAGGCTGACAGTGCAAACAACATACAATTAGCTAGATGCACATTGTACCAACTAATGGTGGCAGGACTGCATGTCAGAAATTATCTTAACCTTTTTATCTGCAACAATGTCAAGATTCCAGTGTGCCCTCTAACAATAGCAAAATGTTGTTGTTGTGAGTCAAAATGAGAAAAAAACTTGGATTTCTTGTGTGTCACCACATAGTAAGAAATAGGGGAACACCAAATGTTGGTGCGTCACTAGAAATTGTGTGCGTCAGTTGTACCTCAAATTGGCTTAGAGGGCAGACTGCTATATATGTAATATCATCCCAAGGCTCCTGAATGGATTGGAAGTTCAAACACTTAGTAAACAAGACATCACTATGTTAGAGACATACCAGAAAAAGGTTCTAAAACAACTACATTTACCAGACCGATGTCCTTATGCAGCTACACTTCTCTTAGTGGGTGCCCAAAAAATCAAAGCCATATTAGACAAAAGAAGGATAACTCTATTCATGAACATCTGCAGAAACACCAACTCTGTAGAATACAATCTTGCACTTACACAATGTGCAGTGAAAAATCTCAACAGTAGGAGCTGGTTCACAAATATATTTATTTAAGCATCTATTAGACAAATACGCTAACTTAATTGAAAACCCACCAACAAGACTTCTTCAAAGAACGAAACAGCTTCAAAAGAACAATATTAACACATACTGGCATGAACTACAACTTAGAAGAAGCCAAAGACAAGTCATAAACTTCAATGCCTCGCCTGTGAAATTACTTGCTGCCATCCTCTATGGTCCACTGTCAACACTAACATCAGAGATGTGGAAAGAGCATGTCATGCCAATCTACATGTACAAATGTAGTTACTTGGTCAGACATCTTGAAGCCTAATAGATCAAAGCTCAACCAAAATAAAATATACCCAACATGCAAGCTATGCCATTCTGCACCCAGAGGACAGAGAACACTTTCTATGCCACTGTGTAAAAAGAAAACCCAATTGGAATAAATATCTACTAGTGTTGTGGAACATTCTATAAAAACATAACAACCCACACATTCTACAACTCATTCAAAACTCAAACTCAGCACTGCTTAAACTGCTTCTAGATGCTAGTAATCTCAGTAAGCTTATTGGCACATCACCCCAACATCTTACCCTCCTATGCAAACTTGAAGATGTCTCCAGAAAATTCATTTTTGATTGCCACGTCATATGTATACGTCTCCTGGGTGATGGTGATTGAACTCTCATTACATACAAAAACTAAATGTAGACCTCTTCAGGGGGTGATCCTATAAACAGAAGGGATCTCACAACAACAAACCAAGCAACTAGTCAATTTTAGAACTTGAGTCAGAGGAAACCACAGACTTTAAGCCTCTCTCAAACGTCTATCAGAAAACAAAGGAGATTGTGACATGTTAGGGTTAGGTCTGGAAAGGTTTTTGATTAAAAAGATAGAGACAATGTCCACTTTACTTAACACTGAGTCCTGTACTTTTTATGAAGAAAGAAAGACATGACATCAAAACTGGGCACAGTATTGTCCAGATCACAGACAAGGATCCGTGTCTGTGTCCGGGTGCACCATCTGACCAGGTTTTTCAGTCAGTGAACATTGTATGCTATGCAATATATTTTATAGTCCGAGCAAAGTCAAGAGTCAATATTTTTTGGTATGACATAGTTCAGAGACCTAAAGAAAATTTTTAAAAGCTTTTTTGGTGTATTTATTTGAATAGATAATGAAATTTTGTGTAAATTGATTTGAATAGATAATGAAATTTTGTGTAAATTGATTTGAATAGATAATGAAATTTTGTGTAAATTTAGACAATCTGCATCACCTCAAAACAGCTCAATGATATGTGTACATTGTAGGTTCTAAAGATTTAGAGGACTGCTTTGTCTTTGACCGACTAAACTACCTGGCCCTTATTAAGTCAGAAGTGCCTTAGTCTAGACAATTGCCTTGATGACATTAAAATAGCATCACTGTGATAAAATTATGATAAAATATTACCATCACAAAACCCTCAACTATCCTCTTTGTTAGTAGAGTTTGACAAAAGATGTTATCAGTTATATCATGTACATGTAAAGTATAGAACCTTTGTCTGATATCACCTTGAAAAAACATTTTACATATCAGGTATACATATAATGAATGACGTTGATTCAATATTATATTTCTAACACTTAAGTTCATCTCAGCCAGCAGTACTGAACTTCTTTGATCTATTACTGATGAAGGTACTGCGTGCAGGACCGAATCATAAAAATAAAAGCTTTTAAATTCAACCTCATTGGGAGCAATTTCTTGTCATTTCATATCAAACTCATATCTATCTCAAGTTCTTGTTTCCCCATGGTGTGTATTCACTGTAGTTGGACTGGTCTTTGTTTATTCAACATACGTATTAATTCACTGAGTGTAGGTAAACTGATATTTCAGTAATTATTTCATTATATATCTCTATCTAGATTGGTGAGTTTCACCAGTATCTCTTGCCAATGATAGTAAACAAACATTCCAGTAATGATTTCATTTCTAAGATCTTATTTCTCTATCTTTGTAGTATGATGAGGAGTTTCATGACACAACCACAGAGACACAAGACACTGGTGAAAGTAGCCAAGGCAAGAAGAAGAAACTCTTTTCTAAAGAATGTAAGTTTTTTCCTCAGCTTGTGAAAAATAAGAATCAAACTATTTGGGTTTACAGCTTTGTCAGAACTACATGTATATATACAAGACAATGAAGGTATAGAGGGGTTCTCAACAGATGAATAAACTGTAGGTAGTGGGTTTCCTAAAAAAAAATAATGAAAAAATTGATCTGTGTTGACCTGGTAAACCATTGTATCCAATTGAACTTTAGTTCCAAACACAAACTTAAAAATTGTCACCTGAAATGTTTGACTGCAAACTTCAGTCTCTCTTTCAAGAGATTAACCCACAACACTATATGTACTGGTACATTGTAATTGTATTTCATTAAACTTCCAAAGTTTGTTTCCCACAGTTACGGATTAAGATTATCGTACAAATGAAGACACAAGGATTAATTAATCCTGCTTTGAGTCTGACCAAACTAGTAATTATTTGTAGACAAACAAACAAATATCCCCTTGGGAGAAAGCAAATTAAATGACTCATTTGTCCAGGACTCATTTGTTAGTATAATTCTGTCAGACAACTGTACTTCACACCCAAAGTTTAATTCCTAATTTGACATTGATTTTAATCTTCCTCCAGTTAGCTGTGTTAAGATAAAAGCAAACATGTAATTAGCTCTGATTTTTCAGAACTGCAAGCTGTTACACATTCTAAAAGTCTAAATTTGGAATTGCGGAACCTTTATAAACCTACATGTAGCTCAGCAACTGAAAAGAAAGTCGTTAGTGTGTATTATATGCATATATATATATAATGACTTTTATGACCATTTCAATAATTCGTTGGGTATCTTTTATTTTGTCAGTACGATGTATGATGTATGGTTTTGGAGATGATCAGAATCCTTACACAGAAACAGTTGATCTTTTAGAAGATTTAGTCATTGAATTTATGACTGAAATGGTAAGTTTTATTGAAGGGCGCCCTCTGTAGTTGTAAACTACCAAATGTTCCTGCATACCCATTCTGTGGATAATAATGGTGACTGGCATTCTATAACTATCTCTTCCATTTGGGAATAAACACAAATGGAAGTAACTTTTCATATATTTATATTAACTAGACTGAAGTGTTCCCTTCTTCCACAGACAGGGAATCATATTTGTCCTTGTCCATAGAGCAAATTGTGAATGACACTACAAAGGTGTGTACTTTTGTAGCCATTCATTTACTGCATCCAACCTTCCAGTAAATAAGCCAACCACTAAATGTATTGATCAATTTCTGATTGAAATATGTGTACTTAAACTCTGCTATGTACAATTTTACTGAAGTGTAGAGATTTCTTAACCAGTTTGTGTACCTTGTAATAGAGTTGGGGAGTGGGTCACTGATGGTTGTTGTTCTCAGTACTCCACACATTATAACATTCACCATTATCATGATCTTCTCAATATTATCATAACATTTTTCATCATTCCTAACAAAATTCCTACTCAGTCAAAATCTGGAAGCAAATCCCAAATTTTCAACATCATCAGCCTCAGGGTTATACTACAATGGGCTATTATTGCTGATAAGATGTCTGCAAAAATGTGGGATTCTCTTCCAAGTAATTTTTTGACTTTGTTACCAGAAATTGTCATCAGTAGCTATGAACCTGGGAATATTCATTTATAATCTTTCTACATTATCTTGACATTTTCGTTGTTATTTTTCCTAGACTCATAAAGCCATGGAAGTTGGAAGACCAGGCAGAGTGCAGGTGGAAGATATTGTATTCCTTATACGAAAAGACCCCAGGAAATACTCAAGAGTAAAAGACTTACTGACAATGAATGAAGAACTGAAGAAAGCTAGAAAAGCATTTGATGAGGCTATATATGACATCAAGGTGGACTAAATCATTGAAAGTCAGCTTTACTAGAACTGTATAGTCAATATATTTTCACAGAATTAGCCGATTACATCAATGATCATACTGGCTATGCCAAAGAGAAGCCTCCTCTAACTTCTGTATATAATGCTTTTCTTCACAGTGGGTGTCAACAGATTGGATTAATTTATTGTTGATCTTCCCACACATAAGTCCCATAAGAAGTCCCTTAGGCTTGTATGGGAAACTTTATCATGCAATGGGCCAGTTCGAGACCAAACATATAAGGTCATTGCTCACTTCCATGAATGTGTCCTCCGTCTAACCAACCCCCCAACCCCCCCAACCCCCGGAGAAAGCTGTTGTCATCTCGTTTGTATTTCTCATTCAAGAATGTAGTAATAGAGGGAGGAGTTAGGATACTGATAATGGATGATAGATATATACATTTATACACATTTGTTTTCTACACCATGAAGATGGATTTTAAATACATTTGTTTTTTTTCGATACCATGAAAAGGTTGTCTTTGTTATTTTCTGGTTATGTGATTTTGTGTGTGATTGACATGATCTGTAACTACTAGTACCTGTAGCCGTCATGACACCAGCTGATCAGTCCTGTATACTTTCAGTTTGCAGCTACATTTTCATGACCTGTGTCAGACATTCAAAATGTAATTTAGATCAGAATCATTATTCTAACTGATAACACTGATTATACCATGTGCAAGCCAAGTTATTGTCTTTGAACAAAATATATGGATTATATACCCTGGTCAGGCTATGTCACGACAACTTGTCTCCACATCACTGGCTCAAAATGTGAGTTAAAACATTGCAAATCTCCATTTTTCCTGGTTTTGATAAATAATACTTTAGGAGGTGTAATTATATTACTCCCCAATATTTTCATTCATTTGACCGGAGAATACATGTGACCCAAGGGTTTGCCACAGCTCATCTAGCGACTCGTAATGACAAGACCCCTTAGGTCACTTGTATTTTCTTGGGTTGAATGAAGACAAATATCGGCAAATAATATCTATTTATGGTGAGATCAGAGTGATTGTGGACATGACAATGAAATGAAGTTCTTGATAACATAACATAACATAAAAATGACAACCCGTCAATTTATTTTTATTTCAATGAAAATTTGGTACTTACAATGTCACAAAGGAAGATGTAAGGATTGCATAATGCCAAAATCTATTAGAGTATCCAGCCCATGACTTGGGTTTCAGAGCTGCGTTTCACACCTTTCATCTAAGCAGTTTGATATTCACTAATATTAGACTTCTGTGATTTATCATGCTTAATCTGTTGGTAATAGTAATCAGTTAGTCTTTCTCTGGGGTCTTTCTATTTCTCTATCTATCTATCTATATATCTATCTATCTATCTATCTATCTCTCAGTATAGGAGTCATTTCAGACTACATCGCACTGTTAGTCTATGCATACATGCTCACAATATCATGTATTAGTGCTAGCCAGAAAAATGCTGACTGGTAAGGCATTATTGTCATCAGAGACATTAGTGTAAGTCAACTCTATACTTTCTTTTTCTATACATGCTTTACCTTGTAATCAGACTGTCTGTTGAATAGATCCAACTTGTATTCACACTGCCAAATGCACCCAGGTATGCTGACTTCTCCCTTGGCTGTGGTGGGAATGTCAGTCACTACCAGTGACCATTGTCTGCCTGACTGTGATCCAAATGAAGAACGTTGACAGCTGTTTTACCTACCAATGGGAGTGCATGGCATTCCGGAAAGACTTAAAACAGTGAATAAGATTAGGGTAAAAGGTCATGGCATGTCAATAACACACTACGATTTACTAGTACTACTAGTCAGCGAATGGGAACACATATATGCATCCAGTTTTGAATAAGACCAAAATACAGAAATGCTAAATCTAACTTGATTTATTATTTACCAAAGATATTCATATGCTTTTGTGGCATTTAATTCCCACTTTCTTTACTTATTTACCAAAGATATTCATATGCTTTTGTGGCATTTAATTCCCACTTTCTTTACTTATTTACCAAAGATATTCATATGCTTTTGTGGCATTTAATTCCCACTTTCTTTACTTATTTACCAAAGATATTCATATGCTTTTGTGGCATTTAATTCCCACTTTCTTTACTTATTTACCAAAGATATTCATATGCTTTTGTGGCATTTAATTCCCACTTTCTTTACTTATTTACCAAAGATATTCATATGCTTTTGTGGCATTTAATTCCCACTTTCTTTACTTTTTACAGAGAGGACATAAAAACAATTTGATATTTTTATCAGCTATATGTTAGTGCTGAAAGATGCCAACTTGGCAGCAACTGTAATAGATTATAGTGATGTGAGGTAAATTAGGACATATCTACCAAATAAATTATACAATACACAACCTCCCAGTCAAATGGGTTCATATGTCACCTTAGTAAATAATACTTAACTAGAACAGAGTGAGGATCTTATTGCAGTGAATAACAAGGCAAACAATGAAGCATGGTACTATCTGGTATACCAATATAATATACAAGCTGTGCCTTCTCTTTAAAATCGTTTTCTCAATAAACTTAGACGTATTTCTCACTTGTCTTGACACCAAGTAGGGGGAGGGGGAGGGGAGGGGGGCTACGTTAGTTTTTCATTAGGCGGAGAAACAAAATGTGTATTTCCGATAACATGGTCCCAGAAAATAGGTAGGCCGGGAGTTGATTTGATCTTTATATTTTTAATGCATTTTTGAAATATATTACTTTCAGTAGACAAACTAAATGTGGATCAGAATATTCCCCTCTGTGATACTTTTATCAGTTTTTTGATCAGCAAGTATTGGAGTCAAAAGATAAACTACTTATGACACGATGTGTGGAGTAGGTAGATTTTTGAAATATTTTCTTGTATATTTGGTTTTCATGTGCTAGTTCAGGTAGTTATGTTTTCCGTTGTTTTCCATATGGTCTCTGTGTTATTGGTTTCTTCTCATCAGATGTACAGCCATTACAGATTGGAAGAACAGTTTTATATTGTCAGTTTGTGCATCCACTGTTTCTTGTGAGACTTCACAATGTTCGCGATTTTACTCTTTTTCTCTCTTGAGAACGTAAAAACAAGTTTAGTGTCGGCAGTGAATAAGAAAAACTAGGTGGGGTCGGGTAACCGGAACCGAACAATTTTGTTTAGGCCTTAAACACAGGAACAAAACCAGATTTAAAGTGAATGCCTTCCGTAAGGGTATAGTCTTGCAATTTCATGATTTATGCAAGAAATTTAGCTCTACATCTGTGATTTTTCAAGTCCCAATGAAAGTTAGTTGTCAAGTTATTATTTTTTTGACCTTAAAGCATTTGATATGATCAAATGATACAAGTAACTGTTAATATCCTGGAGCTGCAATATTATCCCATACAAAATTAGATTATAAAACAAACTAAATGCTTCTTTAATTAACCTGTTACCTTTGAAATATAAATATTGCAGACTTCATCATTTGTGTAAAATATTAGAGACTCCCCCAACACTTCACAACAAATTTGAGTAAATTAAACAAATATTTCCTTGTAAATTATGAAAACATTTTTGAATCTCAATTAATTTGTTTATAGTGTTTATGGATTGATTTTACAATAATAGCAGCTTAATTATTGCATACCTGTTATTTTAATTTTTCCCAAATAAATGTATGAGAAGAATTTGATACACGTGTAAATGTCTACTTACAGACTTGGCAAAATATCACAACATTAGGGACGATCACACAATGTCACACAAGCACAATAAACAAGCATAGTTTGTTTAGGACAAAAGCCCCTCCCCGTAAATGAACATTCACAAGTGTGACATCACACATTTATATATATATACGATGTAAACCATGATGAAAATTGTAGTGGTCACACCACTACAACAATGGTAAAAACATGAAGGTAAACAGTGAGTAACCTTATGAACCTGTTTATTGAGTTGATGGTAAAAACATCAAAATATCAATATTACAGGAAACCCAGCACTCCATATCACACCAGAACTAAATGTTTATCAACTTATCAACATCCCAGTAGTAAATACAGATGCTGTTACAACTCAAAAGGGTGAAATTTGGTTAGAAGTGCGAAAATGAAGTTCAGCAATTGCATTGATGCCAGACCTCTTCCCCCTCCCTCCCCCTCCCCCTCCCTTAGAAAGAAATTAACAAGAGCTTAGAGCTACTTTTCCATATCAACATTAAATATAAAATTCAACAAATCTCATTATGGATAGCTAGTACAATATGGAAATTCACACTGAAGGAATTTACAGAGTAGGATAAAAGCAATAACACCACGTTGCTCCTGACAACACATGCAGGTGCAGTGTAAATGAGAGATGGCAATGCAGTTGTATATAAATACACATTATCATACATAATCAATAAGTTGTTTATTTATCATCTATAGCTTTAAGTTATTACAGTATTTGGATCATTGTTTAACTAATTTACATATTTTCATTTTCAGGAGAATTCTCTATTTATAAAGTAATCAATATACACAAATACATATTTTCCTAGAAATTATCATACATAACAAACTTTCTTCTTACTTGTCAGTAAATTATTCCTAGTACCAGCAATAGCCTCTTATTTTGTGCTAGCCAAATTTTGTTGTGGGTCAAAATGATAAAAGCTAGCATTTCTTGTAAGTCACCACATAGTAATCACTAGGCTAGTTATATAGGTTTATACTTCAACATGTACAACATAAATCATCAATCAGTCTATGTATACAAACATGTCCTAAAATATCACTGTTATAGCTATTGCAGGTTTAATCAAATAAAGCTAAAAAAAATCCAAAGAGAATATCTGAACTCGACTTTGAGAAATGACTACTTCTTTTCAATCTTCTTAACACTATCATACAAAGCCTTGATGAGTCCTTGGTATTTTGGTGCATCTCCCATACCCTTAACGGACAATGTGTTGGCTTGGTAACCAAACGCTAGATTGTTGTCGTAATCAAAAAATCCTGCCTGTCCACCATGTCCAAGGTGACCAACCACTCTGTCCATATTTAGCTGTAAATGATAGAAATGAGGAAATAGAGTATATTATACCATGCACGAGCCACCAAGTTTAACAAAAAATATGGAATATATACTCTGGTCATTCTACATCACGACAACACGCGTCTATATCACGACAACACATGGCTACATCACTGGTTCTGCTCAGAAATATGAGTTAAAACGTTCATTTTCCTTGACTTTTCAAGAAGAACAATATTGGGGAATAACATCTAAGTGTAAACCAACCAATGAATAATTAATGCAATATATGTAAATTATGCCAAATGAATATATAAAAAAGGTGACAATGGCAGAGGCAAATGAAAATTGCAAATACATTGACAAAATATGCAAATGATCAAATTAATATGCAAACAAGAAAATATTCACAAAATATGCAAATTATCAAATTAATATGCAAACAAGAAAAGTCATGTCACTGAAACTCAAGTGAAAGTGCTTAGACCTTTTTCAATTGTCCATTTGCTAAATTCCTATCATATAAAGGCCTCCAATAGTCTGACACACAACAACATGACAAAATTATTGACCATTATCAGATTTGTAACATTTCAGTCCAGATATAGGCTTGAAGGGCACAGTTTCTGGGCTAATTTTGTGGTCAGCCGAAACCTCTTTGTTAATTTTAAATGTGGAGTAAGAAACATTGCACAGCTATGTATTTCAAATTCAACAGTTCACATGATGTCATGTTCTAATACCACTTGGTGTGTGCATCATTCTTGGAACACTTTATCACTGCATAATTAAATATGATGAAGATGTTTTCTAAAACAAACTCACCCCCTCTGGAGCATTGAAATGGTAATGAAAACCTGTGCACCGGCCAATTTTTCCAAACTCCAGTTTTAGAACCTTATCAGGACCTTTGCTTTTATCACACTTTGGTAAAGTTTCTACCATTTTCTTAGACAACAACTTTTTCCCTTCCAATGTTCCACCATTTGCCAGTATACTGTACAGTCTAGCCAAAGCTCTGGCTGTACCTACACCATTAACTGCAGGAATTTCAACAGCTCTAAAAGCATAAGTGTTTATACGTTCAAACTGAAATAAATTTGTAAAAAATATAATTAGGTGAAGTATGTACCTTGGGAAACAACCTCCCTGAAAATCAAGTTCTAAAAGTCTGTCCAAACTTCACCCAGATACTTGTTATTCACTTCATCTACTAATCCTACATTCACTTTCTGATCTAGTAATCCTACATTCACTTTCTGATCTACTAATCCTACATTCACTTTCTGATCTACTAATCCTACATTCACTTTCTGATCTAGTAATCCTACATTCACTTTCAGATCTAGTAATCCTACATTCACTTTCTGATCTACTAATCCTACATTCACTTTCTGATCTACTAATCCTACATTCACTTTCTGATCTACTAATCCTACATTCACTTTCTGATCTACTAATCCTACATTTAACGCCAAGACTCACTCTTAAATGCACAGAAATCTCTTTTGAATTTGAAATTACAGCCAACAGCTCTGTTAATATCTTCAGAAGTGGTTTATTTACCCAAATTTATAAATGATAACAGAATAATGGTAACACAAAACAAAAGAGAGCAGGCCTAGGGTAAATGGGAAGTCAAGAAATGGCTTACAGCTACTCTAGCCTGACCCCCGACATTGTACATTGTGAATGATAACAATAAGAGGGTTCATCCATCAATGTGACTGAAATACATACATAACTGGGAGAAAAAATAAATAAATGTACACACAAAAGTCTTTTTTTTTAAATACATGAACAGTGTATACAACAAACAAAAAGTCTATACCTTTCTAAGTTTACAATTTAATCACCTGTACTTCTCTACTTAATTTTCAAATATTGAATAAGCCATTTGTTATTGACCTGCGCATTAAATTCCTGCAATAGCGGAAATTTGTGGTGAAAGGGTTAAGTCATGTTGGATTGTGATTACATTAAAAGTTTTCAAGAAAAAAATAATATTAATCTGTAGAAAATAAGCTCTTAGGAGTCATGAATATTCACTGTGCATGTAATGAATATTCATGTTTGCTAAGACCCATGATGCAATAGTGTATCACTGAAAGAACAATACAGGTGAGAAAGAGTTTTTCAATTTGATCTTTCTTGGCAACCAAGTGAAAATTATGTGATGTGAAATCACGATATGACTCTCCAGAACCCAAAGTTTAGGAAAATTTCTTTATTTCTTGCAGTGATATTCCCTTTTAAATCCATCTAAGTGTATCTTTGTACTTACTGGTTCCATTACACCATCAGTTTTCAATGCATTGACAAGTAAACCATCTGGTTCAGTGAACATGTTAATAATCATGGGACGTACAGCTGGAATAAGTATCATTTCCAAAAATATGTATGGATTGTCTAAAAGTTTGGCAACTCGGTAATCTTCTTCTTTAGGTAAACCAATAAAAAAATCAATATCTGTAAAGAAAAATAAAGAAGTTTTACAGTTTAGAGAAATGTGTATGGGTTATGGTATACATCAAGTAAAACTGATATGAGATATTATATCATACACAAGCCAGGTTCAACAAAAAATACAGAATATATACTTGTTCTACATTACGAAAAGTGTGTCTATGTCATGAAAACTTGTGTCTACGTCACTGATTCTGCTGTGTTCAAAATATGGGTCAAAACACTAAAAATTGCCATTACTATCCCTGATTTTTCTTGGATATTACTGGCACAGGAATAATTATTTTATTCTCAAATAGTTTTCCTCATTCAGCTGGAAAATACTCATGACCCAAGGGTTGTCACTACAAGTCTAGAAACTCATAGTGACAAAGGCGCCTTGGGTCACTTGTATTTTCCTTCGTTGAACGAAGACAAATATTGGAAATAACATCTAAGTAGTCCCTAGTATTTTCCTTCCTTCAGGTCCTGAGTATTTTCATTTTGAATTAAGAAAATATGGAGGAATAATATAATTATACCTCTTCAAGAGTAATTTATAAAAAAAAAAGTTGAGAAAATTAATGGCAATTCTGAACGTTTTGACTGATATTTATTTCAAACACCTCAGAACCAGTGTCATAGGCATGGATTATTCTGATGTAGAATGACCTAGGTATACAATCCATACTTTCTGTGCAAAGACAATAACTTGGCTTGTGCATGGTATGATACACTTTATTGGTCCAAATAAATGAAGAAATTTATTGAATAGTTGCCATAGTAACCACTGAGTAGTGCCTTAGTGTGCTAGTGTTAAAGCATGAGAAAAACAAAGTACCAGTACTCTGGGAAAACCTGTATTATTTGGTACTATCAAACTGACTATCACTCTTCTAGTTAATTTCTCATCCAACCTAGCCACCACTGGGTGGATTCAAATACAGACACAAGGAGAGACACAAACTAAGCAGTCAGCTATCAACAACTTGCAGCTGGAATGATTTTTTTGGTATGATATTTTTCTTTCTTTACCTTTAAAGTGGAACAGGCTGAGTTTATAAGTTTTTCACTAAATGAAAATACTTACAAAAAACTTTGATTAACACTTTCTACGTATAGTATAATGTTAGTGTCAATGTATGTCTTCTAAGACATTAGAATTGTCTTAAACTATTCTAGTACAATGTTTTACTAAAAAAAGTGAAAATACTTACAAAAAACTTTGAGTAACTTTCTATATATAGTATAATGTTAGTGTTGATTACATGTCTTCTATGACATTATAATTGTCTTCTGGCATTATTAGAACTGTTCATTCACAGTAGGGACTTCGTATACATTTTATATGTATGATAAATTACATCATCGGATCATTAATAAATAACTAGTATATCCTAACACAGGTTTGAGTTCAGTCAATTAGAAGTGATGGTTAAGTATACATCAGTAAGTAGAATACTGTGAGTACTTTTAATATGCAGAAAAAAATTACACCCAAAAACATATAACCTCAGCTTGTGTCCCTTTGAGAGTATACAATTTAAATGATAAAACTAGAGTTTGAATAAAAGGACAAGTCCAAGTCTGGTTAAAACTTCTGCTTTATTGATAAAACTAGTCAACAAAACTACATGTAATACAAATTTATTACTTACCAAATGGCTTAGCAATCTCTTCTTGGAAGAACTGTCCAATAGTTCTATGTTTGGGATCAGCACGTCTTAATACCTCTGTTAGGAGCCATCCAAAATTGACAGCATGGTATCCGGTTGCTGTACCTGGTTCCCATTGTGGTTCAGATGCTGCCAGAACTTTACCCAACCAGTCTAAATCTTGTAACATCGCCATGGTTGGAGTCTCAGAGGGTACAGGTATACCTGCCTAAAAAGTATAAAGAGAAATACTTCTCATTGGAAAATCTGATCATAAAATATGGTGGTATTAAAGGGTCCACTTGGTGGTTAGTTTATATATAAGGGGTACAATCTGTATATTTGTGGGTTCTTTTGTTATATCATAACTAGGCAAAGCCCATAAGCTCACGCAGGGTAGATTCATTTGTGACCGGCTGCCTCACGATGACATTGTAGATAGCGCACTCCGCATGGAGAATGCGAGTAGTATATAGAACACGCACACATAGTCATTGTGCCGCAATGTATCCTTCGGTAAAACTCCCCCAAAAACATCTCATAGTATGCAGAACACGCATGCGTACTAGTCATTGAGCCGCTACATGGCCTTAAAGGGGTAAAAGCTGTCTAGTTGTGGTTACTTTTGTATTAAAGGAGTACAAGCTATCTGTTTGTGGTCAATCTGTCTACTTAGTACTTGGTTATTTTTGTTTTAATAATAATAATAATGATAATAATAATCATTATTTATACTGGATAGCTCTTTAAGCATATAAACACTTGTCTCCCAAGAAGTCCAGTTAAGGCCATCCCTCATGGGTACAGTGTTATAATGCAGGAGGAAACCGGAGTACCTGGGGAAAACCTGCGTTGTTCGGTAGAGTCAAACTGAACAACACTCTTCTTACTTACAGCGTGGTAAATTTTAATCGAACCCTGAATGGGTTCGAACCCTGACCGCAGTGGTAAGAGGCAAGTGGTTTAACCACTCGGCCACCGACAACCCAAGGGGTACCAACTTTCTACTTGCTGATTGTTTTTGTATTACAGAGTGGTTACTTTTGTATTGAAGGGGCATATACCTCATGTATCAAGGCTTATGAATACCAACCTTGTGTATCTACGTTTATAAATACATACCTCATGGTCGACAAGTTGTTTCAAGGTAACATTTTCCTTTCCTTTCTGTGCAAAATCTGGCCAATAATACGCCACTTTTTGGTTATAGTCCAGTAAACCACGATCAACTGCTACTGCTATGCATATTGCTGCAACACCTTTGGTTGTAGAATACACAACTGACATGGTATCTTGTTGCCATGGATCCTCAGCTTCCACATTAGCATAACCGCCCCATAAATCTACCACTTTCTTGCCTTTGTAATATTATAAGCAGAGAATGCTGAACCTGTTTCCAAGCCTTGCTCATGGTTATTTCTGTTAAAAGATAACACAATGGTTTTCCAGGTGTTCAGAAATATTACACTGGCACTGACACATAATAGGAAACTTGCAATCTAGACTGAGCATGCTCAGATGCAAGGGACTATGGGATTATCTGTAGTTATCTTAATACCTAATCTGGAACTATCAATAGAATAAATCTCCTACAATGGTCAGGGTAACCATGAATTAATTAGTTGTTTTTACAAACTATGTAACACAATTGGTTACAAACCTTTTTAACATCATATTTCCCATGATGCAACATTCAAGATGGCGTGTTTGTAAGTTCCCCATTGCTTACACTGACATTATTTCAGTGATAACTTAGTACATTTTCTATAGCATTAAAGAAACATTCACATCCTGCCAGACTTATTTATAGTTTTGGGACACTTGTAATTATTACAGCTATCACTATCAGTATCATAGACCCTAAACGAAATATGATTTTGGATGATTACAATTTTTATTCATCTTCAAATTCAAACCAATTGAAGCCCTATAGCTCGTAAACTTGGCCATTTAGGACATTTCCTGCAATGGCTTATGGGAAACATCTGGTGATGACATCACATTTACAATCATCTCTTTAATTTGTCTCAACAAATACAGAGTATCAAGACAAGGAGATTGTGTAATAATGTCACCTCACTTGACCATTTCCAAAATTTACCCTTGCAGGAAATTCCCAAATGGCTGAACCATGCCAAAGTGCTACAGGCTTCATTTCAACCAATCTGATTAAAATCTGGCCTTGAAGAAAACAATCACCCAGAACAAAACAAAGCACAAAACACTGATGGAAAGAGAGGTAATTTATAGTCTAGTTCTTGACGGACCATATGCCGTAGTACGTTAACTTCACTCTTATACCGTCTAGTCAAGCCTGTGACTCTCGCACAGAATTCTGTGCTCCCACCTACAGTGTTCATATAAACATGATGACGTCATCGCGTCTCCACTTGATTTTAGTTTAAACAGACTGGAGGTGGAGTCCTGGTTGGACATTGGACATAGTGAAAATAGCTGTATCAAATGAATGAGATGACGACAGCCTGTCAATTTGTGATGGATTACTACTGACTGTTTGCGCTTCGCTCACCATGGGGTTGAACCACAATTAACGCCTTGAGTAACAGGATTGACTAGACGGTATAAGTGTGAGTTAACAAATAGTACTGAATATGGTCTGTCAGGAACTAGACTAAGGTAAATATAGACATCTGACCGCATTCAAAATATCAGATTTTAATCAGATTTTCATTGCAACATACATTCTTTAAT
Source organism: Glandiceps talaboti (assembly GCF_964340395.1). Taxonomy (NCBI): domain Eukaryota; kingdom Metazoa; phylum Hemichordata; class Enteropneusta; family Spengelidae; genus Glandiceps; species Glandiceps talaboti. Next base: position 4,221,765 of record NC_135551.1, read on the forward strand.
AGAAGGGATTTCTCCTATTTCACTTTGACATCAATATTCACATAATAATAATGACATTCAGAAACCTTTAGGGTGGGGGGGGAGACATTTAAAAAGGGGGGGGGGTAAAGAAAGTTTTTCCATAATCCAAATAGTAACGTCAAATTGTAATTCCAAATGGCAATTCGAACTATATTGAAAGTTTCATTGTCTAAACATGAAAGACATTTCATAAAAAGCATAAGAATGTTGACACTTAATTTTGTATATTTTACATGTCATTATACCAGCCATCATATGTCAACCCCCACCTCCCAATTAGATTGCATAGAGGCCTCTTTTCTGCTGCAGAGACAACACTATTAAACTGTATTTTTTATCACAGAAACTGGAACAACAGCATACACACACATGCATGCACGCACGCATACATACATACATACATACATACATACATACATACATCATACAGACAGACAGAGAGACAGACAGACAGACAGACATGATTATACCATGTCCACAGTTCAAGTGCTGTACTGAAAAATGTCATTGGATTTATGTTAATTTTATACACGTATTCATGAATATATGATATTCGATTACAACAATACACCTGCTACAAGTTCAACCTTTTCAAAGAAATGAGACACACTGTGTCACGTGTCTCATATATCTATTAAATATGACTCATGCTCACGAGACAATGATAAATGTGCACTAGCACAGACAATTTGTCTGTGGCACTAGTAAGTTGTAGTTGTACACATACATACCTGAACACCCGTTCAACTTCCTCAAATCCTGGTTCTACAGTACCATCTACATGCACTGGTAACTGTTTACGAAGTAAAACTGGTAGAAAAGTGACTAGTATTGCAGTGGTTGCAACTAAAGCGGCGCTTCGTAGAAAAGACATCCTAACTGTTCACTTGGCATAGTTACAAAGGAAAGGTTAAAGGTTGTCTTACCCTGGAATTTGAGGTCACATTAGACATCTAGACATGATTTAGTCAGTGTTATAATATCAGATAGCAATACTCTGACTCATGTTTGACCACATATCTAAATGCATTGACCATTTCATTGTGTCAACATGTCTGTGTACGCAATGATTCGTTACCATGGTTACAGGACTAGCTCGAGCTTGTACAAACTTTGCTGCTTTTACAGCAAAGTTTGTACGAGCTAGTCCTGTAACCATGGTAACGAACGTCATTCAGCATCTCTCTTCCTTGTCCCCGTTATTCATCTCCCGTTATTGCTCACAAATTGGTCGGGGTTAGGTCTGGAAATGCTAGCATGTACTCTCCGGGAACTCCAGCATGCCTGATGAAGCTGATGGTTGGAGCCCAGCCGAGTATTGGTATTCGATCGACACGACACGACACAGTCGAGCGCCTTCTTTGGCAAACTTTAAAGCGTCAGAATATCTTTTGTTTTTAAATTCATCAGCATTGATAGAATACTGCATCGGGGCACGTATTATTGCCGTTTTCTTATGAAAATATCGTACGAATCCTGCTGCTACAAATTTATCAATCTCTATACTGTTTTTTGCCTTACAGGTAGGAATATACAGTCAAAATGTTGTTATATTTAGTTTGTAGACCAGGAAAACAACAATCTAAGTAATACTACACGCCGTTATGGAATACTGTAACAAATGTACACATACAATACTAATAAATACATGATATAGTAACTCGTGTTGAGATAAATCATAAATGAGTACATTTTCGAATGGGTGATTTGGATATGTCGTTTGAAGTGTAAATCCAGGTCTAGATCTGTGGACATATGTATACATAGCTGTAATGTTTTTGGCTGGTTCATTCTTTCTTCTAGTTCTGCACACGTCTGACGGCGTACCTTGTATCACAGCACAGACAAGAAAGTGCTTGTACATTTTTATGTAATTTCAAACCACCGGAATTTTTTTTTTATTCCTCATTTTTATAATGACATTTGAAATATATTTTCTGAACTGATGATAGACTTATGTTGTATCGTTTATGACGAACACATAAATGCAGACTGTTTTGTTACAGTCAAAAAAGATCTGGTTTCTCTCATGGAATACGATGTTTTAAGCGATCGACCACATTCTCGCAAACCAGAGCTGTTATTTCTTCCGCGACACTGCGAAATAATTATAAACTTCTGGCGGTGCATCTTGGACGGTGCCGTAAAAGAGGCTGTGGTTTACGACGATAAATGATCCCGCACAGAGGCAATGGTGTACACGGTAAAGTAAAGTAATGAAGTTTTTAATACGAAATACTGTACCAGTTTGGAACTAGACTACCCGGCTTTTTGGATGCAAAAATGTTAAGGGTTGGGTAGGTTAGGCGTAAAAAAAAATTGTGTGGTTCCGATTACATTCCATTTTAGAATAGGTAGGGTAGGTAGATTTTTTTTTTTAAATATTTTTTTTTCGTCATATGTGAGTGTCTAGGTTCAGGTAATTATGTTTTCCGTTGTTTTCCATATGGTATATGTGTTATTGGTTTCTTCTCATCAGATGTACAGCCATTGCAGATTGGAACCAGATTTAAACTGAATGCCTTCCGTAAGGGTATAGTCTTGCAATTTCATGATTTATGCAAGAAATTTAGCTCTATATCTGTGATTTGTCAAGTCCCAATGAAAGTTAGTTGTCAAAAATGTTGTTGAAATGCCCGCCTCCTATTCTCAGCACAGGAAGGCTTAACTTGCCATCCTCGACTTCACACGGCTCTCATGATCCCCGACATTCCCGGGATATGGCATATGCGTGTTGAACTTCCTTCTGTCCCACCACGAGTTTACAAGTCAGTCTGTTTACTCGTTGCATGTAGACTATTTTACATTCCTTTAATCATGTTAATCCACTGTGGAAAAATTGTCAAGACTTTTTTTGAGTGGTGCACCCTCACTGTACACTAATTATATAGAGGTCAATGTATAGGTCACCATTATTGATATATTGTTGCGAAATTTTCTTCCTAGGCTAGACGAGGCTTGGTCTATTTTCAATATTTTAACCACATACATTTGGGTATAAATTACAGATTATTACACTTGATAAATATGTGAGAGTGTATTTATATCCTGAGATACGGAGCTAGATAAATAATTATATGTACAAGCCTTGCAACAAACAGCGGTAGTTTGTTATCGACAGAAATCAGAAAAGAACATGGGTAAAGAGGAGACGGTTCGAGGTCAATACTCATTGTAAACCTATTTTAAGGCCAAGAAAAAAATGTTTTCTGGTGAGTTTGCATCACTTAAATACCCTGCCTCGATCTCCTTTTTTCTCATGTTTGTCCAGCCAATGCAGAGTGCAGATCCAAGGGAAACACAAAATAACTCTCCCTACATCAATTGCTACTTCAGGGAAGACAACTGCAGAACTAAACAATTAACAAAAAACATTTGTGTCATCACACCACTTTAGTCAACGTTTCCTGACCAGAAACAACAATTTCCGTTTGTGTGGCCTGTGTCTAATTAATATGCCAATCAGTTATCAAAACTAAAAGCTAAATTGATAATATTTTCAGGACAGTTGCGCTTTGGTATCGCAAATGTATGTACTAAGTTATAATGAATTTCAAGAGTGCACTCTTGAGATATAGCCTAATTACCGAAAACCATTAATTACGTAAATTGCTCATTAATATTCATGGTATGTTTACCAAAACCTAATCAGTTCTTGCCATTACCCTGTGGAACACGTCTACAAAATTTCGCTTGAATTGAGCCAGTCATTGTTTACATAATGGTGATACAGACACACACACACACACACACACACACACACACACACACACACACACAGACACACACAGACTTCATCTCTATTATAAAACCTTCCTTACGGAAGGTAAAAAGCTCAAGAACAGAAGAAAAAACTCAAAATCAAAACTATAAATACTACTATTATTGTGCAGCTAGCGGTTCCAATACCTTTAATATTAGACTCTCCTGAGCATCACTGAAAGGGTTGTTTGTATGTACCAATAGCTACGTCATAATTGTACTCCAATATCCTTGTACTGTGCGCCCTCATCGACTACATAGGGATAATCGTTCGTTGACGTGTTAGAGCGATGCCCGGGCATCGCACTATAAACACGGAGCATTGCAGTGACACATCCATCAACGAATGGTTAGCCATATGCTGTACTCAACGAGGGCACACAGTACAGTGATATGCAGTAGATATAGTACATTATCTGCAAACAGCCCTTTTAGAGATGCTCACGGGACTGTGAGAGAGTGTACCAATACCCAGCCATTGAAATGTATGTGTCTACGAACGCTGCAGGAATTCCAGCCAGTATCCCCAGTGCGAAAACCTGTTAACGCAAAGAGGGTGGGCAGGGAGTATTTTCGTATTTCGTAATCGGGCCTTTTTAATTTTCTTAATTTGCAAAACGTTGCAATAAAGTCCGTAAAAATCGTAATTCAGTACTAGTGGTCGGCGTACTGTTTTATCAACAGTTTATTTTGACTGTAAATCCTTAAAGTACCACTTGACTTTTTTCGTACCTGTACAAGAAAAATACATACAACTGTACCATAACTTGTACGATGTGAAAAGGATTCAATACAAGCAACACTAAACGCGATCGACATATGATCGTACACCTCCTCCTCCTCCTTCTCCTCCTCCTCCTCATCCTCCTATAGGGTCTATGGTACAATCAGGTGTCGAAATAGGTGAAAGTACTGTAGCTTTAATTTACTGCTTTATGCATGATGACGACATTGCATAGCAACGACCTTCAAAGGGGACACTCCCTAGTAATTTGATTTGGGGGTTTAATTTTGAATAACAAGATTCCACAGAGCAACAACTCAGAAATCGTCGGGATTTCAGCCTTTCTGTTCATTTTGCTGTCAATTTCGCCTGGTAAAAATGTGAGTTCTAAGCATATTTGTTCTAGCGAGGTGGATTTTTGACTGATCTGAAGTAAAGTTATGGCATTTTTTTCATGATATGAAAATTATAATAGTACTCGCTTTTCGTATGGATGTTGATCAGTCTCAACCCTTTTGGGTTATTTCCAGATGTGACCATTGCGGGGGGGGGGGGTAGTGTTTGTTTGTTCGTTGGTTTGTTGTCGTTTACTCATGTATCTACTCATTTGTCGGTTTCTTTTGTTTGTTAGTTTTTGTTTGTTTGTTTGGTTGTTTGTTTACTTGCTTATTTGTTTACTTGTTTGTATTTTGTTTGTTTGTATTTGTAAACAAAATAACTGAGCCTGAGCTCCCTTACCCCAATCACCTGGAAAGAACTGTCGTTGTAGATTGGAGAATTGTAAGTCATAAAATTCTAAGTCAGTCATAACATGTTCACAAAATTGTCAATAATGTGTCGTAAAGAAGTGTCTAAATATAGTGTTATTTTACCTTTCATATTAAGCGTACTACATTAAAATCTACAAACTTAATCTCTGATTGGTCCATACCTGTTGAGTAAGAAACTAATTTCCGAGCTTGCGCAGATCTGTGTCGAACTACGTATGCAACCAAAATTACGAAGCAATCGTCTGCGACACATTCGAATATTCCTGTTCATAATCATTTCAAAAATCGCCGATTTAATGCACTTGACACATGGTTTCGGACAAACTGTATTTTGTTGAACTAAATTTGGTCATGTTCTGTAGAGACACAGGCTACAGCTAACAGCTCGTGTATTCCGTGTTTTAAAACCAAAATAATTCGCTAGAGTGGGTACGGGTCTACACTGTCCTGAGAGCCAGCTATGATTCAAGACAAAGGAATGTTTCGACTTTTGTCGGTAAGTACTATGTTATACGTACACTTATGACTCGTTTGCACTTAGTACATTTATCATCGTTGACATAAAGGCCCGGCACCTGTTCTTCCAACTTTCCCCCTATATTTCGATCATTTTTACTGAATACCTACAATGTCTGTCTTTGGTAGTACTGCGTTCAGAGTTCTCGGAGCGCATATTTGGAGAGTTAGTAATGTGTACACTGGTTATCAAAAGAAAGGGGTTTTCCATAGCATAGTTTGCCAGACAATCTGACCTACAGGGTCGATTGACAACTATCGTTGCATATTATATTAGGGAAGATCTCCCTCTATAATACACCCCATGCTTGAACTAACAAGCTGCAGAGTAATAATGTAAAGTGTACAATTGATGCTATCACCGTTCTTAGAATTAGAAGGTGGCTTGTCATTGTGTCCTTAGTCACAATTTTTTTTTTTATAAATCGACATTTAATTTTGTTTTTAAATGTCGAGCAACTGGACGCGTTCGTCTGTTGACAAATATCTTGCATGTATGTTTTAAAATAATGATTTTGCTAAAGGCCCATAATTCAATTCCATGTTCTCGTATCAATGTTATCCTATCAGTTAAGTCAAACGGAATAGATGTGATCAATGGTAATTATATTTTGTTAGTGGCCAACTTTTCTCGTTTTCACCACAATATTATTTCTAAAAATCTTGTAAGAAAAGTGACTCTATAATGTTAGTTGTAAATACAACTATAACAACCTTTAAAAGTCACTTTATCTTGTCTTCAATTACAGTAAAATTAAAACTTCATATTTCGAATAAATAAGAATTGTCTTTCTGACTGGCATGGCTAGGCACAAAATCATAAACTCTTTCTTGTATCGGTGATTTTTTTACGATATGTTTTAGATAGCTTTGTGAAAAGTCAGGCTAAATTCACCCACTATATATTACTGTATATGCTTCATTGTTGACACGAGTTGCGCGCGCGTGCGTGCGTGCGTGTGTGTGTGTGTGTGCGTGCGTGCGTGTGTGTGTGTGTGTGTGTGTGTGTGTGTGTGTGTGTGTGTGTGTGTGTGTGTGTGCGCTGTGTGTTGATTTTTTATTTTTGTATTATTATTTTTTTTTTTTCATTTTATTTTTTTTTTTTATTGGGGGGATTTATGCTATGATTCACACTCACATGACTTGGATCAGGTCACCTACTTAGAAGGGTAAAGCTCAGTCATCGTCTATTTTTAGCACAACTTAACTAATAACGTTCAGTAGTGCTATAGGCATGGTGCGGGGGTGTGTGTATGTATGTGTGTGCGTGTGCGTGCGCGAGTGTGTATGTGTGTGTGTGTGTGTCACGGTGTGTGTGTGTGTGTGTATGTGTGTGTGTGTGTGTGTTGAGGGTGTGTGTGTGGATGACTTAAATTCAAAAACCGCCTGAACCATTACCTTGCTATTTGTTATATAGAGTATACAGTTGTTCTACAATGCCATTGGTGCTATTTTTAAACACGAACCGATATGACTGCACATGCGTACATCTAGATCGAAACTAAAATGTCATCGTATCATAACCTTACAAGTGCATTTCTCTCTGAATGTAAAAATGTTATTTTGCTTTTTAGTAGTTGCTTATTTTTATTGAAGAACGTGTCGTCGTTAGTAAACACCAACGTGTCTACTAAATGTTTCGCTTCACCGAGAGTATGGTCAGACATCAACCTGCACATACCGTCATACATAGTACAGTAATGACACTACATCTATTTATGTAGCATGGCAGGCTGCTCTTTGATCTTTTGTAAATAGGTCGGGCTGTTCTTCTTTTGTTTGTGATTGATGGATCTGTGTGATATTACAATACGTTTGCCCCAACAAGGTCATAGGTCATAGGGCAAAGAGACAGCAGTTCTAGATCTCTAGGTTACGAGTTGATTGATGCGATGAGTAGGTTTTGCATCGAGTGGTGTTAGGGAGCCTTCATTAATTACAAGGGGGGGGGGGCGGGAGCCGGGGAAATCAGGCTTGGGCTGTTGCGTACACGCAGTGTGACCCTCCCAGATTACGTCGTGTTAAAAAAGTGGCCCTCCTTCAACTGTCTTACTCTAAAACATGACCTTTCCCCCTATTGAAGTAGTCCAAATATGTGTTAAAATACTGTTAGAAATGTAAAAGGACACAAGTCCCAGAATCAATGGTAAGGATTTAATCCCACTGCTGCCACCAATGTTGAAAGGTTTATAAGGCATTGGTTATTTCACACTACTACCGCCATGTGGGTGTGCTTGAAGGCATGCATTGATAAATACCAGTGTTTTGGATCTCGCTAGCTATTTGCTGCTGAAGGCTACCAAACGATTAGATTGGCACACTCCCTAACCCGAATGGCAGCAATGGGCCAGGATTGGAGATGGTGGCAGCGATGCCATCTTAAAAACTGTACAATGAGGGAACGGCACTCATTTGAAATTGCAAATCCATATGTAAAGGACCAGTCGAACTTACAGCAGGAACGCCATTCGGTGCGATTTCACTCATTGGCCGCTATTTTTGTCAACTCCAGATTACCAAAACAGGGTCACCCACCTCACCGTACAGGTGGATCCTGTACCTAATCACATCGATCACATCGATCATATAGAATATACATCACTCTAAAGGACAATCTCATGTAAATTAAAATAAACATTCCCTAAGTATTTACTCTTCTTTACCAGTAGATGTTAAGACTTCCAATTGATAAGCGAAATGCCCGCTTCTGCACCCCGGCTGTGCAGAATGGTAGTTGCCATAATCCTCTTATATTTTGAACCTATCTGTCTGTCTGTCTGTCTGTCTGTCTGTCTGTCTGTCTGTCTGTCTGTCTGTCTGTCTGTCTGTCTGTCTGTCTGTCTGTCTGTCTGTCTGTCTGTCTGTCTGTCTGTGCGTGTGTGCGTGCGTGCGTGCGGGCGGGCAATGTGTTTCTGTGAGTGTAAATGTCAAGTCCAATCGGTTAAAACCATACCAGCCCTGTTTATACTCTGTTAACAACGTTGGTGACAATCCATTGATCACACAATATTACAAAGTGGTTTATAATTCGATACATAGCAAAATCCCTTTGTAATGTTGACATATACCATAATATTATCAGTGACTTTTCAATTGTTTTGCCACATGCTGCTACGTCATAGGGATGATAACAGGTAGGTGTATTGGTCTTGTTTGTGCAAATGCACGAGAATTGTCCCTTTTCACCATGGGCCAAAGGTAGATTGACGTATGTATGATAAGTTCACCCTGAACATTCTACTCACCCATAGGGGTAAACATATGGTAGTTGCCAAATTTTAAATGACAATGGTAACTAATTGTTTGCTAACGGTTAGTGTTATTTATCTGAGAGGGTTTACCTTTACATGATTTTTGTTCTAATGGGGTACATGGTTATCACTTGGTTTTTCACCATGTTTTGTTGGCATTGTCTTGTTTTATACCTTGTGGTGGTCTGACGTAGGCAGTGAGAATTCCTTCTCTGTTACCATACATTTATTGTCTGGTTATATAGTAGACGTCTATTAGGTCTGGTTATATAGTAGACGCCGTCTTTAAGGTCAAATAAAGAAGAGAGTGTGTTTCCGATAACACGACCGAGCCCCCAACACTAAACATTGTTTGGCATGCGAAAAGTTAAAATGATAACATTTTACTTCTATATCCACGCGTACATATATGTTCATGCCCTTGTCTCATTTCCATAGACACCTTCATGCCCTTGCCTAATTTCCGTGGACACCTCCATGCCTTTGCCTTTGGTCTTTTTACATTTTGTGGTCACTTTTAAAAAAAAAAAAGTATTCCAGAGAGAAACAAGTCACGTTATCGGAAACAAACTTTTTCGTTTTATTTTGCCTTACCATGGGTGCTGTTACGTAGCAACTATTTCCCAAAGCTAAATGCTGCGAGAGAAACACTAGTAGATGCACAATCAATACGAAGTATAATAAGACGTCTACTGGTGCCCAAATAAGGATAATAAGACGTCTACTGGTGCCCAAATAAGGCTGGACAGTAAGTGGTTCATAACACATCACATTTTCAGGCACAGTAGTCAAAGCAAAACCCCGATAAGACGTCCGTGTGTATATTGCCCAAGAGAAAATAGAAGACGACTAGTTCCCCTATATGCAAATTGAGGTCACTATGGGTCAATAGTGCAAACCACGTGATACGATCTTAGCCAATCATAAGGCTATATGGACAAGAAGTATTACAAAACGTGTTAGTTTCACTGTATATAGTAAACAATGCTTAACTTTTTAAAGTACATTTTTATTATCACAGTTCTGGATTATTGTCGCTATTTCTGGCAAGTCAGTTAGTTATCCAATTTTAAGTTGCATCGCCAACGATTTGAAGTTCCCATACCGTGGACTGTGCTGTGACCTGTGTAATAGAGGTAGGTAAGGAAGCAAAGCCGGGATTCCGAACCCTTTCCAGGAAATGCTCGCTGATACATTCATATATTAGATACATATTTGTAATATAAATAATTTTGGTATTATATGGCAAAAAATGTTGACAACGTATGCCATCGTCAGAAAAAGTGACTTCATTACATGGAATTTCAAAAAGTCTGTGAATAACTCCTTATTTTTTGCAAAGCATATATTATAAAGGTGGTAAAGCTTGAGTTCTTGAAGTTACCAAAATGGATGGATAGGTGAGAGAGAGAGAGAGAGAGAGAGAGAGAGAGAGAGAGAGAGAGAGAGAGAGAGAGAGAGAGAGAGAGAGAGAGAGAGAGAGAGAGAGAGAGAGAGAGGGGGGGGGGATACGCAAACAATATTTGTTGTCATTTCAGAATATGCCTTTAAAGTACGTGTAACGATTGATATAGTATTAGGCTATTCCGAATGTCGTCATCTTGATATGAACATGTTGTTTGAATTTGACATTTAACATGTTGTGTCCATAGGCGAACAAATTTCAAGGTACTGTACTGAAAACGGCGATAGAACTGTGTGCGAGCCATGTCCAGTGGGTTACTTTGCTGATAAACCAAACTCACTACAGTATTGCAAACGACTTAATCCATGCGATAAGCCATATGAATATCTCGTGGAAGAGGCACATGTTGACCGAAGTTCAGATAACGTGTGCAGGTGCAAACAAGCGTACCACTACAGTCAATCAGGGGAACTGTGTCTTGAGAATGACCTTTGTCCACCTGGAGAGGGCGTCACTTTTGATGGTAATATGTAAAAACATTTTAACAACTGTACATTTCCTTTAAATTGTACTTTCATTAGATAAAACAATGTATATCTATGTCATACCGTGACAGTTACAATTTCTCACATGAACTTATATCCAAGGATACATTTACTGATGCGGATACCAGAACCTTTAGTTTTATGTCTACATGTAAATGTTAAAGAATAAATAAATAAATAAATAGACAGACAGACAGACAGACAGACAGACAGGCACAGATAGATAGATAGATAGATAGATAGATAGATAGATAGATAGATAGATAAATAGATAGATAGATAGATAGGCATATACATATGTACATACTAAATTGTGTGTATCTTATATTGGTGGCTAGGTTACTGCCAGGTTTGTGCACCGGGTACTTTTTCTGACCAAACGTCCAGGAAACAAAAGTGCCAACCACAACCAAAGTAAGTATTTTCCCACTAAAAGGGTCATTGTTATGTTTGTAGGATTATCGTTCATAGTCTTTGCTGCCTGCATACCCATAATATTCTACTTCAAGTTATGCATATTTAGTCATCATTTGTGGTCGAACTCAAAACATGGTGTACACTTGTACTCATAAAACACTTCCTATACCATCAACTATACTAATATAATAGGGTCCCACGCCACGAAAACCTGGCCAGTAACTAGAACGCTCGAACAAGACTTTGTTTCTGAGCTGAAGTTTACGTCATTTGCGAAAGTATATACATTTTCCAGGCCATGCGTTGTAGAAGAGACATCAGTGAGCTTAATCACATATTGATAAGAATTGTCAAGGGTTTTTATTAGACGTTAATCGTATTGTTATTTTTCTCTCAGTTGCAGCGATGCTGGCCTTACTGTTATCTCCGAGGGAAATATTACATCGAAGACGGTTTGCGGTATTAGATATGAACAGATAAGAACAAGTAATGAAGGAATTAACTTCTCTCCGTCTTTGTCTTTGTCTTTGTGTCTGTCTGTCTGTCTGTCTGTCTGACTCTCTCTCTCTCTCTCTCTCTCTCTCTCTCTCTCTCTCTCTCTCTCTCTCTCTCTCTCTCTCTCTCTCTCTCTCTCTCTCTCTCTCATAATCCATGCATCTGATGTACAATTTTGTTCTGGGAAGATAACTTTTGTTTACACCTATACAAAATGACCTCATTACCAAAGTGTTTACGAGTATCCAAGCAAGAGAATTGAATTCATCATAATTATCGTATTTCATAATGTATATTTACAGAGGCAAACATAACAGGAGAGACTTCATCGAGTACGACAACAAAGATGATACTTAAATACAATATTACGTACACTGCAAGTAGTACCAAATCTTCCATTGCAGTACACTTCATAGATGTCAATCATGTACCATATATAGCAACAATTGGGTGTATTAGCATTGTCCTGTTAATATTGACAGTTATTATGCTATATGTATGCTACAAAAAGGACATAGTATATTGCCAGTGTTGCGGTACTACATCAACCATAGGTAAATATGGGCATAAATGTACAAGAGAGAACGGGTAGAGATTGGACATACACAGACATTTAGAAGAACGTCGACAGGCCAACAGACAGCCAGACATACAGACAGCCAGACAGACAGACAGACAGCCAGCCAGCCAGACAGACAGACAGACAGACAGACAGACAGACAGACAGGATTCGAAGACAGACATACATACATACATACATACATACATACATACATACATACATACATGCATACATGCATGCATACATACATACATGCATGCATACATACATACATACATACATACATACATACATACATACATGCATGCATGCATGCATGCATACATACATACATACATACATACATACATACGTACGTACAGACAGACAGACAGACAGACTCGTACACAGAAGACGGACAGACACACAAATGGGCAGGCAGGCAGAAAAACAGACAGACAGACAGACAGACAGACAGACAGACAGACAGACAGACGTATACATATCAACTTTAATTCAATCGATATATACATATTTACTTTAATTCAATCAATATACTGTATACATATTTACTTTTATTCAATCGATATATACATATTTTCTTTGATCCAATCGATATATTGCGTATGAAGATAAAATGTCATCATTTTGGGATTTACCTCATGACTTCTGACCTCACGGTGAACCCAACATTCAATGTGCGGAATGCGGTCCAGGCAATATATGTATACTTGTCTGTTTTAATTTTCGATCGAAGGCGATCATTTAAGCGCTATTCTGTTTACGATCTAGATGGTCTTGATTGCCATTGTTTGGTACAATTAATGTAACATGGCCTTTTAAACCTTAAGCCATTGTACAACCGCACCTACCGTACAATAGGCACTAAACAATAGCCATTGCAGTCCATTGTCGAAAAGCAAACAGGAACTTTATCAACACTATGTCAGGATGGCCGAGCGGTCTAAGGCGCTGCGTTCAGGTCGCAGTCTACTCTTGTAGGCGTGGGTTCGAATCCCACTTCTGACAAAAACCTATTTTATTGGTCTTGACTCTTGTCCAAAACATAGTTTTTTTATTTCTGCATATTGTTACATTGCGGCAGGCTTTATTTGATAATGAAATTGAGTCATGTAGTAGGCACAACTAATACGGACAATTTATATTAGTTATGCATTGAGACTAAGGCCTAACATAATTGTGAGGTTCCGATTATGTTCGATTTTAGAATAGGTGGGGTAGGTAGAATTTATATATATATATTGAAATAAAAAGTCTACCTACCCCACCTATTCTAAAATCGAACGTAATCAGAACCTCATTTTCATGTGTGAGTGTCTAGTCTCTATGTTATTGGTTTCTTCAGATCAGATGTACAGCCATTGCAGATTGGAAGAACAGTTTTATATTGTCTTTTTCAGTTGATGACAGTTTCCTCATCCACTATTTCTCGCGAGACTTCACAATTTTCGCGATTTTATTTTTTTTCTCGAATACAAATAGGGCCGGTGAAAAAACAAGGTGGGTTCGGGTAAACGGAACCAAACAATCTTTTTTAGGCCTAACAGGCTAGCACAATCATATCATAATTCAAAACATCCAACTAAAGCGAGTTCACTGTGTGGCACCAATTTGTAAAAAATATTCAGCGAGGGAGTTTTCATCTTTGAGGGCTTAGTTCAGATGAAGCTAATCATTAAACTTAAGATATCGATGTGATAACGGAGCAGTATACATAAAACGAGCAGATCTAGAGCTATAGATAAAGTTGGTCCAAATCAAAATAATTATCATTGTAATCCTTATGGCTCCACTGATAACAATAACGGTGATGCGAGAACCTGAGATTGAATAATGGGCCTTTAAGTCAACAAGAAGTATGTCATCAACCCATTTAAAAACAAAAGAAAATAAGTAATTGGGGTAGCACCACGTGTGACATCTTACAACCCATATTATAGTCTTATTTGACGCCATTCCATTGTCACTCGGAGACAGATACAATTAAAAGTTATTATGATGAAGACTCATTTTTATAGATTAATAGTTACCATGGAAATCAAGAATCCATGGATCACAACAATATAACCATCATCTCTAAACAGAGACTTGGGTCGATACACACTTGTTTTGGACAATATTTTGAAGTTACGCATGCGTAAACAACGCATGACATCAAAAGGATCACGTCGTCCCTGCAGGAAACCTGAGGATTCAAGTTTGAAAGCTAACATTTATCCAAGTATAATGCGGTGTAGTACAAAGATTGCATTGTTTATAATTAATAGTTCATAACATCGTTAGCGATAATGGTACTTTCGATCGCATTTGACCGCAGCTTGTGACATCTTTCAAATGCCAGTGTTCGATGATATAAATTATAATATTTTTGTGGTTAATTATTCCAGAATACCCCCTTGATGAAGTTGGAATGAAAGAAAAACATCGTCAACTTCTTCGCAAATATATGCCATCATTTGCCTGCAATCTACCAACAGACAAGGTACTGGAAGAGATGTCAGAAGTAAGTGTTATGTTATCTCCTCCAAATGCTCTCTCTTCTTACTGTACCTGTCTTGTTTTTTTTGTTCACAGTCAGGTCGTATAGACGTGACACAATATGTTGTAATATAGTCGTACAAGAATAACGTACGTATAATGCATGACTAAATAATCAAATTTGCATCAATATTATTTTCAATTTAATATGGCCGCTGAATACTCTCAGACTGATACATTTATGCAAATTTTACAGATTATTGATTTCCTTTTTTAAAAAAAGACGGCAGACCCCCCAAAAATCTTGCATTATTTGAAAAGGACTAGAGACAAGCTTCAACATGAACATGACGTGGTTTGGAGAGATTTCTAAGGATTAATAATTTTCACTCCAGGGACACTTTACACCTTATTTATAAAGACTTACCGTTTTCTACATTGTAGGTATTCACTGAGGAAGATGAGTCAGCAATTACTAATGCAAGTCTGTCTCAATACGAACAAAGACGACTACTTATTCGGATTCTGTGTTCCAAGGGTCCTGATGCGTTTCAGAGATTTCTCGATGTGCTTCACAAAGTCTGTTCATACTTGGCTGAGACACTAGAAGACGAATTGACATGATTGTATAGCAAAACACAAAATGATTGCCCTGAACAGAAAACACATATCATGTTAGTAAAAATTGGAAGTTTTTTTGTAAGACGATAAAGTGATGACTTACAATCACAAAAAAAAGGTAAAACGATAGATCAGCTATGGTTGGTTGTAGATGTAAGGATACTGAACCACTTTTATTTCAAATCCATGTGTTGATGTCGTCATCCATCACGATCCCATCATCCACACATGAGAAAATCGTTTGAAAACGTAACCAACAATAACTAATAAGGACAAGCTGGAGACAAGCACACTACACTTTGTCACTAAGCTGTAGTTTACACGATATTTTGCGTTGAAAAACATTGTCCCAATGTAAACTAAGGAAATTAAAACCAAATCCAACACGGTGATTGGAACTTGGGACGAGAAGAAGCTAGAAGCAATGCATCATGGGTACACACGCTCTTAGCATTGTAATTTAACTGAAAACCATCATTACATTGGTTATTTTGTTCGTTTATTTTCATTTTATTTCTTTACCATGATTTATATTATTTTGTAATTTTTAATACCTTCAGCTTTGCCTTGAGGTGATAATATAGTACGTACTTACTTTTAAAAGTATCGGTTATAATAATCATTAAAACACCTTCTAAAGTTACCTTGTATCGATTGAAATAAATCAACATTTAGTTTTTCTATTTTTTTTAGAATAGCGACCACGTTGTCTTCACGTAGAGTGATGTACACATGCATTATTATCGTTTTCTCTTTTCTAAAATAACTCCCGTTTCACCTAACATCGAAGCTGCAACAGTATTTTTATACCCAATGCATTATCAATTCCATCTATTCAATGGAGAGCACGCGGATCGATAATTTTCTGTGTCACGCACCAGCACACTTTGCCCAAATATGGCAAGTGTTGTGCTCATCCATATCCGTTCACTTAGTGATTTGGCTTTGTTAATTTCTTCACTATCTTTATGTTTTTGCGAATAAAATAATATTTCACTGTCGATTTATGTGATTATGTGATTCAAATGATGTTTCCATATCACTACATGGGGTTATGATAAAACCTTTACAGCCCAGATATGGGTTTTGCAGACCTTGGTAGTATGGCTTATGGGCCCTCCCGAGTCCTAAAGTCGGACCCTTCCGTCGTACATTCGACCCACAAAACTTCAAATCAGGGCCGTAAAGATTATTATCGAAACAGTGTGTGTGTGTGTGTGTGTGTGTGTGTGTGTGTGTGTGTTTGGGGGGGGGTGTAATTACACTCTTGGTGTACATCATAATGTATGTTAAATAGTAATATATGATATGATATGATAACAAATTTATATAGCGCCTGGTATCCATTTAAAATGTTCACTGGCGCTTTACAAAGTGTCACTTAAATATGCTTTCTCAAAAAAGTAGGTCTTTAGCCTAGATTTGAAAATTTCAGTACTTGATGCAAAACGAATATGACTTGGAAGATCATTCCACAAGGTAGCAGCGGCATATGAGAAAGAACGATCACCATAGAATCTGAGTCTTGTTCGTGGAGTTTTAAGAGAAACTTTGTCACTTGAGCGGAGAGATCTGGTCGGTTTATTAAGTTCGATAAGTGTAGTGAGGTAGTCAGGTGCGGTGCCGTTCAAATATTTGTAGGTAAGAAGTAAAATCTTGAATTTGATTCTATATATTACAGGGAGCCAGTGGAATTTCATCAGAATCGGAGAAATGTGTTCATGTTTCTTCACTTGTGCAATTAGCCGCGCAGCAGAGTTTTGAGCTCTCTGCAATAGATTAATGCTGGATGACGGTAGTCCAAATAATACTATTAATAGGGCATTAGCGTAATCAAGCTCTGAGGAAAGAGTAGCGTTGACAAGTTTTAAACAGGTCTGCTGGGAAAGATATTTACGAATGAATCCAATGCGGCGAATATCGAAATAAATGCACAGAGTCGGATGATGTGTTGTTTAAATTCATGGGTGCTGTCGAACCCAAACCCAATATTGCGAGCATAATCCACTGGATGTATGGTACTGTCCCCAACGCTTAATGACTGTGATTTTGGGAACGACTAAATCGAGATCTTATGTGCAGGATTTCTGTCTTGTCATCATTTAATTTTAACTTGTTGGTATTCATCCACTTCTTGATATCCAACAGGCAGTCCTCGATCTTGGACGTAGCGATGGCTGTCTCTCTTCTTGTAAATGCCAGGTAGAGTTCATTATCATCTGCATATTGATGAAAATTTAACTGACGATGTCGAATAAGTTGTCCAAGGGGTGCTATATAGAGAGTGAACAGTAGAGGCCCAAGTACAGCACCTTGGGGTACACCGAATCGGAGTGGACATGGAGATGATTGATGATCTTCGATGACAACTGATTGGAATCTGCCAGATAGATATGAAGAAAAACAGTGTAGAACGGTGCCTTGAATTCCAAGTTCAGTCAAACGTGTGATGAGAATATTATGATCAATGGTGTCGAAAGCGGCAGATAAGTCCAATAAGACCAAGATGACATCATTTCCAGAATCCAGTGATATCATTGTGAACTTTGACAAGTGCTGTTTCAGTACTGTGGAATTTCTTGTATGCAGATTGGAGTGGTTCTAAGAGAGAACTGACGTTGAGAAAGTTGGTAACCTGTTTTGCAACTACCTGTTCAATGACTTTAGAGAGAAAAGCTAGATTTGAAACCGGTCTATAGTTTTTCAGCACTTCATGGTCCAGAGATGGTTTCTTGAGAAGAGGTGTAACCACTGCAAATTTGAGTAACTCAGGGACAGTCCCGGTTTGTAGCGAAGCATTAACTATATTTGTGATTTCTGGTAGCAGTGAGTCGATGACACTTTTGAGAAGGATGGTTGGTATAGGATCGAGACTGCATGATTTTGATGGTGATGACCTACTATTTCATGTACCATATGTAACAATGTTTATTTTGAAGGTTTAGTTTGATGAATATTGCGATAGGGGTGATACGTTTATTTAAAAATAACTGAAAGTGAAATTCAGGGTAAGCTTAAGTGAAATCCAGGGTAACCTTATGATTATGGACGACAATGCTATTTTTAGTTTTTAATATGTATATACTGTTTGAATAAATCTTGTAACAGATATATGCAACCTTTGGTGTAAGACATGGATATGTCACGAAAGACATGTGAAGAGTGTGGTGCGCATGTACAAATCAACAGTCAAGTGGAAAGATTTGGCGATCACAGGCATGCAGCATGCTGTCATATTGACGTGATTGGTATGTCACAGCCTTGATTTGATTGGCCTATTGCAGCATAATCACTGTCCTCTCAGGACAGCTCTACTGGAAAGGCCTGCCCCCAAACCCGACTGTCCTGGCAGTGTAGTCCTATTGCAGCCCTGATAACTTTTAGTCATTTGAGTATACCCAGATGTGTACATGTGGTATTGCATTTTAAGTTGAGTTAAAAGAATAGGCGATCTTGGATTACCGTTAGGGAGCCTTCAGTACTTACAAAGTGGGGAAATCAATTCAATGACGTTGCATTAATGACCCTCCCCATCAGACCTCAAATTCTGTTTTCAGCACGACCGAGTCAGGTCAAACAGACCCAATGGACACCGACATGGCTCTAACTCTTCCGATTTCAAAAAGATAGAAAACTCACCCCATTCTAAGTTTTGTAGAAATACTGAACATACATCATTCTTTAGTAGAAATTATTTACAACATTCCCTAAAGTATCTCCATCAACTACTAATTCTTTTGATGAAGCGAAAAAAATCGGATCGTTTTGTGACCTGTTCAGTGCCATAGAACATTACGTGGTATTGGATTTTGGCACTATACAAAAATCCTTTTGATTGATTGTTTGATTGATTGGTACAGATGAGTGAATGTGAATGACACCAACACATTTATCTCATTTTGCATTCAAGTTTTTATTAGATATTTCACAAAGTATAGAAACATTATTTACATGTAATTTTGATGAGATGCATTTGAGGCTTGATCAAATTTAAGCTTACATTACGATATTGTGTTTTCAGTGATATGATTTTTGCAAGGTTAGTTTTATAAATGTCATTGTCTCTTAAAATTAGAACAAAATTATTGCACTTTGTAACAATGGACATTTTCGACCAAAGTTGAATTCTAAATGAATCTGTACATATTTCTATTTTGGCATATTGTAATATTTGGAATAGTAATATTAATTTGTATTATGTTTACCCTACAGTATCAGATCATGGCAAGTTTGGACTGTCATTTTCAATATAATTTCATTTTGGGTTATTTGCACAGCAGCCGTCCGTTTCACATGTGTGTCATAAGTCTCTCTGTCTGTACTAAAACCAAACCAGTTACTAAGAACACCGAAACTAAACTATGTTTGAGAGTAGAAATCTAGATGGTTTACAAAAGACTCTAAGGCCTAATAAAACAAATTGTGTGGTTCCGATTATGCTCAATTTTAGAATAGGTGCGGTAGGTAGATTTTTTATTTTATTTTTTTTTCAGTTGTGAGTGTTCAGTTAGTTATGTGTTTTCCAAATGGTCTAAGTGTTATTGGATTCTCATCAGATGTACAGCCATTACAGATTAGAAGAACAGTTTTATATTGTCCTTTCAAGTTGATGTCAGTTTCCGCACCCACTATTTCTGGCGAGACTTCACAATTTTAGTGATTTTATTTTTTTTTCTCGAACATGTTAAAAAAATAGTTTAGATTGGCATGGAAAAGCAAGGTGGGGTTGGGTATTAAACTGGAACCAAACAATTATTTGTTTTGGGTCTAATGTAGGTAAACCCTACATTCATACAAATAAACTAATTAATAGGTGAAACTTCATTGGACATAGTCATTGTGACACACCTTATCATGTTCTGTCAACAAGCAAAATGGCTTGCACTCAGACATGCATTTGGAATTTATTTCCAAAAGAGTTATTATAGATGTTGACGTACATCAAAATATTATTTCTGATATCTGAGACTTTGGCAAGCACTTGCTTAATATCTTCATCAGCTACATGACTCAGCATATTGTTTTCCGGGATGAAGAAGTTTGGAACATTCCTTTTCTGCAGGGATACTATCAGATCATCCACTAATTCAAGGAATCGCTCTCCAGTTGTTGTCTCATTCCAAAGATTCTTGGGGATCTTCTCACATCTCCAGAAAAAGGTGGTTTTTAAATGGTAGGATGACAAAGCCCTGGGTTCCTAGTAATAACAATATTTCAAACATGAATTGTTTATATTTTTAAACAAATTTATACCTTATTTATACAAAAAAAGGAGAAAATGGTAGAAAACATGTAACAGACAGGTAAAGGGAAAGACTTGGGGATGGCTTACACTCAAGATTTAACAAAACAAAGAAAAAGAACTAAGATACAGTACTAAGAAAGATTACAATGGGTTACAAACACCTCATTTCTCATGAAAAATCTTTAAAATTAAAGTGCATGAAATCATTTTTAGCACAACTGAACTGAAAGGTTCAGTAGTGCTATAGGCATGGCAAAGTGTCTGTCTGTCTGTCTGTGTGTGTGTGTGTGTGTGTGTATGTGTGTAAACAACTTAAAGTCAAAAACTGCTGGACCGATTGCTTTGATATTTGGTGGTCATGTTACTCCTGGTGTCTAGTTGGGAAATTGTTCAAATGAAAGTGATTGCATCAGGGATGTGGGTTTTGGGTCAAAAAATGTGATTTTTGGTCAAAAAACTTAAACTCAGAAACTACTGGGCAGATTGGTGCGAAATTTGGTGGGAACATTCTTAAGGGGGTGTAAAGTAAGATATGTTCATGACGGGATGATTCCATCAATGATATGCAAATTAGGGCTGAAAATGTGTCTTTTTGGTTAAAAATCTATAATTCCAAAACCACTGAGCAGATTGGGCTGAAATTTAATGGAAATGCATTTAGGGATGTATGGACGAAGATATGTTAAGCATACCATGATTCCATGAGTGATATGGAATTAAGGTGTAAAAATGTGAATTTTGGTCAAAACTTATATCTCAAAAAATACTAAGTGAATGAGTTTGAAACTTGGTGAGATGTTTCTAGAAGTGTTATTCTTTGTCATTGCTTTTCCTCAAAAATCTTCAACTCTGAAATTACCCAGTAGATTGAGCTTAACTTTGTTGAGAATGTGTAGATTTGTCCTCATTAATAGCTGACACAGTGAGAACAGTACATTGTTAATTAACTATAATGTTTACTTTACTATTTCCTCTGGTGGTAAAGCCTGTAGCATGGCCAGTTTGGTTTATGACTGGATTATGTAATATATTGTAAGACAGCTGTTTCATCACCTACCCATATAAACTGAATGTAGCTGGCTTTTACAATATTACAATAAGACAACCAAGAAAGATAAATCTGTTACATTGGTATGACTTGGTTCCAAATTGATTTAAAAAAATAAAGAAGTACAAAACCTTGTAGACACATCCCTTTAAAGTTTGATTAGGATGTTGCTATACTTGTCTTGTACACTTCCAACATAGGATGGCTGGATTATGACGATGGAAATTAGGTATGAAAATTTTGTTTTGGTTACAACTTTAAATCTTCAAAAAATTAGATATCTATCATTGCCCTGAACCTGAAGTTGTGCGGCAACGCAATATTTGCGCTATTTTTACAGAATTCAGCAGACTATTGCAGTAAGAGAGAAATTTAATAGACTGAACTAGATGTACAACTTAGAGTATGACTACACATGTGATATCAATTAAAAGTGTTAGTATTTGATTTGTAAATGGAACATGATTCCAAAATATATTTTCCTTAATCTGTCCAAAGACAATGTGTGATAACCATATGGATAAACAGGCCTTTGTCACAATGTGTTATAAACAAGACTTTGTCTCAATGTGTGATAAACAGGACCTTGTCTCTTTGAGTTTACGACAAGGAGCAAGAAAACACTGATCACACATGTATTTGGTTGAATGAAGAAAAACACTCAAGAACATTACATATACTATAACTTAAAAATATTGAAGACTAATTTAATTACATGTGCAATAGCTGTTATGTTAATCACTTTGTAGTTGTGAGTTTGGCACCAATCTGACAGAATACCTGGTCTGTAAACTTAGAGCAAAGCCCATACTATGACACCTGCATGCAATGGTGCCCCACATAAAGTAACAGTCCTGTGTCTCCTATGGGATATAAAGTTACTGGCGTTATGTCTTACCTTGAAGAATTTCCTCCAAAAAGCTTTTAGGACAAGGAAGCATGCCCTCTGGTGTTCATTAATAGAAAGAGCTAGTGTTCTTTCGGCCTGAGAGAATGACAGTCGCCAGTCTAATTCCATATCACCATCTTGCCCTAAAAGATAAAAAATGTTAAAAAATAAACACTCTTATAATTAATTAAACTTAATAATAAGTATTGTGAATATCAAGATGGACATTTAGATGAATATCAAATGTTCAAGCATATTTAAAATCTTACCATTTAAGTACCTGAGTCAGATTTGTATAAAATTTTCCTTCACATGGCAGAGCAGTGCATGGACAAGTTCCGATATGATTGGAACCCATTATAATACCACCCACACATCTACCCACACCATTATCCTTCTGGGTTGCATGCGAACATTGGGTTAAATATCTAACAAAATAAACATCACCCTGAACAAGAATGAAACAGGACATTCTGTTTGTTCTCCTACCCAAATGTCCATCATGTACTGAATTCGAACACATCCATCTCATAATTAACTCAAAAAGCTGTGTTTTAACAAAATTAATCAATAGGGAAACATTACATTTCACTTTACTATGTTTAGTACTAGTTTTCTTTGCATTGAACAAACAGTATTTTAAAGGGGGTATCTTTCTCTTTCGTTTACTAGTAACTAAATAAACCTACCTGGATAAGCTTTTGGGACAATATGGCAGCCTTCATTCACAATCTTCTTTACTAGTTGTTCATCGGGCCAGCTCCTTTCTCTAGTGATCCAGGACTGAGCTAAAGATGGCCACTCTCTGCACTTCAAGGCCAAAGTTACGTCCACCACCTGTTCATACATAAATTCTGCTCCAGAAGGTTCTACAACAATAACACCATTTCATTAGGAAAACTCAAAGTATCATTCATTCATCTAGTACACACACATCCTTACCCCCCCCCCCCATCAGCAGAATGTCATTGGTAAGGATGATTTTGAAACATGACACTTCATTCTAGCCACCATGAAACATGACACTTCATTCTAGCCACCATGAAACATGACACTTCATTCTAGCCACCATGAAACATAACTTATGAAATGATATATAATTTCAAAAGCTATGGTTGATGTAATATTTGAGATATCTTTCACATCAACAATTGCTGTGCATGGTCAGAAAGAAGTCAATCTGTACAACTTGACTAAACCAACCCTTGAGATTAACACATAATGAGCTATATGAAAGTAAACATAACACATTTCACTTTTAGTATCAAACTCTCGTTTGTGAACATCCCAAAACATCTGTGCACCAGAATACATGCAGCATATGACCACTGGGATTAAGTCATGTTCTAATATAGGCATGCAGTTTTTGGTTGGATGAAAAAGGACAAAAAGCATAAAGTTACAGCTCCAAAGACCTCATATGGAAATAGTTAGCCTCACAATGGAATGTAAGAACCTACCTTGTCTGATTGGAATCTGGATACTGAGTGTCTGAGCAGGACCTTCCTGTTCCAACTGGAGTTTTCCAAGGGATGTTCCTTCTTTTGATTTCTCTTCCAGCTTCTCTTGTACTTTGGGGAAGCGTTCCCGTACATAATCTTCTTGTGATTTCAAAATCTTAGCACGGGACAGCTGATAGACTTGCCGTTCATCCTTTTCTGCCTCGATGCATACATCATGAAGGAACTTCTGACTCAGGTAACTCAGTCCAACCTCAGAAACTTGAACCCTAACATAGCCAGGGTGTTTATGTGCTGACCATATTAATGGTGTCTCCTTGGCCATATCGATACTGATGGACTCAAGCTCTGACACTACACAACTGGGTACTTTATAACCAGGTTGACCATCACGCTCCTCGGTAACAGTTGCTATGGGAACCATGATGTCCATTTCATCATTAATGTACACACCATCATGATTTTCATCAATAAATGCAAATCCTTCACTGGTACTGCCAGCCCATACATACATGTACTGCGATAAATTCTTTAAGTTGTCAAAGCAGGGCTTTACAACAACCTCAAAGAGATCAGCAAATTGTCCTGTCAATACAGTGTGTTCTTGCCCCATGTTTAAGACTCCTCTATCCAAATCAGGACGCAATAAATTTAAGATTACAAATGTTACCAGTTCAAGTAATTTATTCAAGATAACATATGGGACATTTGTAATTCGGTCCATACCAATTTTGCTTATGTTTTCAATGGCTGTCATGTAGAACTCCATATCTTGTTCATTCAAGTAACCCTTTTCGTTATACTTTGCAGCAATAGTCTTCAGTCGCTCAGCTCCTTCTTTCTGAGTTAAATAATCATCAATCACACTAGCCTTCTCTTTTTTCACTCTGGAAACTAATCAAGAGAAACAAAACTCTGACACACATGTACATGGCCGACATTTGTTCATTATCATACTGCTTTAAGAAACCAGAGATGGACTGAAAATGTTCCCGTATATCTTTGTAATGATACCTAGATGTAGCAAGTTTCATTGAATTTGGTGCAGCCATTCTGCATGTGTAGCCTTATTTATAAAATCATTAATTATGCCCATTACTGTGCGTCTTTTCTTAGTTTGCATGGCTTGCACATTACATGTATTTCAGAAATACAAATGTTTAAATGCACCGGTACATGTACACATGGCATTCTTCCACACTCCGTATACACATACAACATGTACAACTGTTGCTTGCACTTCCAAAATGTCACAAGAAAACATTCTTTATAATATACAACAATACGCTGTACAGTGGTTTAACGTTATCTTTCTAGGATTTCGATTTTCTATGGTAATCACTCACTAGAAATATGCACTCCAAGCCAGAACAAACTCCAAACGAATCTCTGGTAGAGCAGTTATCTGAGTTGGGCTGTACCACAGTACATAAAAAGCTCTACACTATGCATGCACTGACTGTACGGTACTGCAATGCACAAACTAAGTTCCATGACATGAACGACAGTATTAACTTTCAGCTTGACAGAGACACAGTTGCAAAAGCAGTTGATACAAATTTTATGTCGCTGAAGAGAAGTGTGAACTCAGTATACACTGAGAGATTCGTTTATTCTTGAACGATGCCTTACATGTAACATTACCTGTGAACCATGTTCACCTCAGAGCATGTAGTGGACGGTCAATTCACATAAGGAACTGTTGATACATTTTGTATACGATGGGTCATATTCAAATTCTCACAGGTCACACTGCACTTAGAGATTTACACAACAGTTACATAGACGAACTGTGAGGAAACGATTTGCTCTGCAACTTCAAGGCAATGATAACTGTACGTTTGCTAACTGAAAGACTTTCTTGGTATAGTCCATAATTGCCAAAGTTCGTTAATTATGCAAATGAGCAATTAATTGACAGCACTAAATTTCATTAAGAACTATCATATCTCTGTATGATCAATATCTGTGGCAAGTCTGGATGCATAACCTGAGTTTAATACAAGCATTCATAAATTATGCAAATTAGCCATTAATTAACTTGACACAAGTGAATGGGTGCATTTATATCTTTGTATGATCTGTAGATGTAGCAAGTTTCATTGAATTTGGTGCAAGGCCATTCTGCATGTATAGCCCCATTTATAAAATCATTAATTATGCACATTATTCAAGCCATTCCCACCAATCAGTGCTAAGTTACAGCCTGACAATGCCACATAGTAAATTGCAGAACATTTGCTTCAGTACTTTTTGAGATATCAAGAGAACAAAATTTCTACACAGACAGTCATCGCCATGACATCAGCTCCCATACGGGAGCTAATAAAATGATGTACACAGTATCTGACAGCTGTGACAGGTTTGGTTAAAACGAGTCCATGTAGGTCAGAGATATAAATGAACTTGTTGAACATTTTGGGTCATTTGACCTTGAACATAGAGGTCAAGGTCAGGGTCTCATCATAAATAAACTTGTGCAGACTCTCAAATGAGAGCTCTATCTATTAAGCTCCAAGAGTTATTGTTACGGTAAATATGGTCTTTAATTATCACCAAGATCATGAAAAAATTAATGTGCATATTTGGACTAATGTATCTGACATTTATGTGCGCAAGATTTCTCTGAAATTGACTTGTGCACATCACTTTGAACAGTTTTTGCTATTTGACCTTGAACATCAAGGACTCATAGGAATGATCACCATGGATAACATGGGTTAGACACTCAAAGGAGGTCTCAATCTATTACACTTCCAAAGTTACATATACATGTAGTAAGCGAAATGTGAATTTTCATGACAAACATGTCCACCATTCAGCTATGTGAATAGTGTGGACAACAGCATCAGACATTTGTGCCAGGTTTGGTTGAAATCAGTTTATACATGCCAGAGATAAAGGTGGACATGGATGCAAGCATGCCGAGATGCACGTATGCATTGGACAGATAAAATACAATGTAATAGTTGTGTATTCGCTTGGGGTTTGCGTGTTGGGTACTTAAACATAGCAAGAAATACCTGCTTTCTCAACTTGTTTGTAACCACTCGGATTGCTTTCTTTGTCAATAGCATGAAGATTGTAAGGATGTTTAACTTTTGTTCCATGTATCTGTTCCCCTCCAAGTGTGGTTAGTTCAATCGCCTCTGAAAGACAAAATACGAAAAACCTCCTTCGTCAATATTCAAAGTTTTTGATTGCTTTGAGTATTATACATAATAGACCAAGAATAATCCTATATAATCTTGTGATGCCATTGATCAAGATAAAACTAGCAAGAACCATGAATTCAGAGTCTAGTGTGCATCATTTATTGGAAACTACTGAAGAAGAGTAATAGTACTAATCCGATAGTATGACAGAACCCCATACCTCATGAATGTCAGTGTGGTGTACAATGTACTCATGGTATTTGCACGAGTGCTAGCTTGCAGTGTTCAGCTGCAGTAGCCGGTGAAAGTGCAGCAGATAACATTGAAAATTTAAGTTCCCCTGAGTACGTACCCACAATGGCACTTGCACAGCATGGGTTTCTCTTATTATATAATTATGTTTATCCGAAACAACAAATTTCTGTAAAAACGGCACGATGCGATCACACACTTTTTCAGTACATGTAGAACAAATGATTGTGTCCTCATTTGCATATCATTTGCATGCAGATATACAACAATGCTTTCCATATTGCACTGCCAGTGCAAATATCACTAGCATATGTGTACACTTGTGCAAGTAATCTCTGGTACGTGTGTACACTGGTGCAAGTAATCTCTGGTATGTGTGTACACTGGTGTAAGTAATCTCTGGTATGTGTATACACTGGTGCAAGTAATCTCTGGTATGTGTGTACACTGGTGTAAGTAATCTCTGGTATGTGTGTACACTGGTGCAAGTAATCTCTGGTATGTGTGTACACTGGTGCAAGTAATCTCTGGTATGTGTGTACACTGGTGCAAGTAATCTCTGGTATGCATGTACACTGGTGCAAGTAATCTCTGGTATGTGTATACACTGGTGTAAGTAATCTCTGGTATGTGTGTACACTGGTGTAAGTAATCTCTGGTATGTGTGTACACTGGTGCAAGTAATCTCTGGTATGTGTGTACACTGGTGTAAGTAATCTCTGGTATGTGTGTACACTGGTGCAAGTAATCTCTGGTATGTGTGTACACTGGTGTAAGTAATCTCTGGTATGCATGTACACTGGTGCAAGTAATCTCTGGTATGTGTGTACACTGGTGCAAGTAATCTCTGGTATGTGTATACACTGGTGTAAGTAATCTCTGGTATGCATGTACACTGGTGTAAGTAATCTCTGGTATGTGTATACACTGGTGTAAGTAATCTCTGGTATGTGTATACACTGGTGTAAGTAATCTCTGGTATGTGTGTACACTGGTGCAAGTAATCTCTGGTATGTGTATACACTGGTGTAAGTAATCTCTGGTATGTGTGTACACTGGTGTAAGTAATCTCTGGTATGTGTATACACTGGTGCAAGTAATCTCTGGTATGTGTGTACACTGGTGTAAGTAATCTCTGGTATGTGTGTACACTGGTGCAAGTAATCTCTGGTATGTGTGTACACTGGTGTAAGTAATCTCTGGTATGTGTGTACACTGGTGCAAGTAATCTCTGGTATGTGTGTACACTGGTGCAAGTAATCTCTGGTATGTGTGTACACTGGTGCAAGTAATCTCTGGTATGTGTGTATACTGGTGCAAGTAATCTCTGGTATGTGTGTACACTGGTGCAAGTAATCTCTGGTATGTGTATACACTGGTGCAAGTAATCTCTGGTATGTGTGTACACTGGTGCAAGTAATCTCTGGTATGCATGTACACTGGTGCAAGTAATCTCTGGTATGTGTGTACACTGGTGCAAGTAAACAGTTAGAAGAGTAATGTAACAATACCTGCCAGTAGGCAAGCTTTATTTCAGAAAGAATAGAGGAAATGATGGCATGTCAGTACATTACAACTCATATTGCAAACACTGCATACATTGACATAATGTTCTATTTACATAGAAAAAACTACATTATTTGTATAGTAAACATCCTTACCATGGAGACTTGTAGATTCTTCACATCTTTTAGCTGATATTGTAATCTTATTGATTTCTTCCTGCAATGTTACTTTCTCCCAACAACCAGCCACGCAAAGTAACATGAAAATATCTATTGAAAATATACATGGTCAATATCAATGACAAAATGTATTGAAAGAAGTCATCAAAATACTCTAGGTACTGTATTAAGATAATCTCTCATATCTGTCTGTCTGTCGCTCTCTCTATCACTGTCTGTCTGCCTGTCTGTCTCTATCAGTATCAGTCTGTCTGTGTCTCTGCCTATCATTGTCTGTCTGTCTGTCTGTCTGTCTGTCTGTCTGTCTTTGTGTGTGTGTGTGTGTCTCTCTCTCTCTCTCTCTCTCTCTCATAAATGTGATTGATAGAGATACAATATTACAATATTATTAAGTAAAAAGGAAGGACATATACTCAATCTGAATTGAAGTATATGTATCTATTTAATCTTAATTGTACATTTATAAAACAAAATTTCATTTCAACTCTAGTATTTGACTGTTAGTGTACTGTTTCATTCCGTTTAGTTCAGATGTATTATACGTTATAATACGTTAATAATAACCACAGCTGGCCTCTTTACGGCTCTGTTTGACACATTGCGGCACTACTATTAAATAAATGTATTCATTGCACAAGCGCAAAAATATGTTCTGAATTTTGAAAATGTATTAATATAGTTCTTTGAAAAAGGAAGAACGAAGAAAAGAAGACAGAAAGCAAGAAGTCAGAATAATATAAATGATTCCGATATCCAACCTACCTTGAGGCACATCATAGAAGGCTGGTCCCATGTCTTCACCATTCAAAAAATAATGAATTGTTGAATCAGGAAATCTTGCTATACCAATCTTGTCACCAACTTTTACTTCCCTCAAATTTAGTTTGTATCCTCCTCCAATGAGGTGAAAATCTTTCATTAAGTCAGTACTCCTAAAGTATTTAATCAGATATATACCAGTATGATGTTTTAGAAATATGATATGAACTGCAATAAAGGGACAACTGTATGAATCAATTTCACATATAAGTTCAATAAATGCCCTTTGTTCATTATTAAAGGGGAACTGAAAGGGGTCGGGTATCAGTATGATTGCCAACTTCACACTTCTAACCAAATTTTTAAAAACTTTCACACCTTCAATGATTTTGATAATTTGATTAGAATTTACTTCTGATGTGATGTACAGTGCAGTGGGCTTCTGGTTGTTGCACTTTTTAATGTTTGATAAGGGGAGGGGAAGGAGTTTTTGGCCAAAATGAACAAAGTTCAGTTATTTGAGAGTACATTTATTGAAACATTGTGAGATCATCCCTAAGGTTGGGCCATTGTACCTGACAACTTCAGTCCACAAAACTTCATTGTGTACTCATCTACCTCTATCATGCTGTCTTGACACTGATTTACTTCACATTATGTCTTGATGCGAAATGGGTACATGATTTTTGTACACTGCTGTTAGCCAAACACATGTTTTCATACAGTTACTTTTTGTACACTGCTGTTAGCAGCGTGCGAAATTAACGCCGGTCCTTCGGCCCGAGACCAACAGATTTCCGTTCGGACCGACAGTTTTTCAGAATTACAACAACGTATCGGTCCTTATGACCGACTGAAATTTGGAGTAAATAATAACATTTATTCAAAGATATATCCAATTTCACCTACATGAATCTGATCTTGTGTTACCTATTTTACTCTAGCTCGACATCATCTCGTTCAAGTCAAGCGACACAGAGCTAGCTCGCTACGTGTTGTTGATATGTCTACATATGACGTAGCATACAGCATTTACTTAGACATTCAGACCCATTTTACGCATTCAGCGCATGCGTCTTTTCCCGCCATGATATATTAATTGTTGTAAAGTTTACTGTTCTAAGTGTATGAAACTTTTAACGTGTTTGAGACAGTTCCACGTTGTATTTATGAAGTATGTGGCGATATTTAGAAGGCAGCAATGAACTTCCGAAGAAGAAGACGAATTTAAACAGAAACTGTTTTTTAAAGGCTGGTATTAAAGCCGGTAAATGTTAGCGGGTTTCCCGATCAATTTACCGGAGTTCCCCATGTATGTGGCCATGATCAAAACAAACTGACGGAAAACATATAAACTACTATGAAAATGGCGTTTTAACTGATAAAGAAGGCAGGTACACTTCGTAAAATATCTTCAGTACGATTATAGTTTTTTTTTTTTGTAAAACAGTAAAAAAATGCGTAGTCTGATTGCTTTCAATTTGATTCATATGATAATGTATGTCCTGTCATGTTGTAATCAACGTATAAACTTAGAAATGTTGCATTTTTGTTGCCATTGTTGTATCTGGAAAATTACTGCATCGTGCCAAACACGGGTACATATAGTGGATGACACATTACAGTACAGTTACCATATCACGCTCCCACGTCAAAAAAAACTTGCATTGTAAGACATGTTTAGCCATAGTTCTCTTCATCATGGTCAGATTTCTTACACAAACACGAGTCGAGTCAGAGACGATAATCAATACACCACGGTAGGGTATACGGGTAGGGCTTTATGGGGGGGGGGGGGGGCCTTCAGTACATATTTGAAGGAAGACGAAACCGCTCCATGTCACTTTTGTGGATGGAAATTAAAATAAAGTGAATACACAGTTTTCAAAAGGGATAGTTATGCGACAAAACTTTTATTTCTGCCATGATGAATTTGTGGGTCTACGTTCGCTAAGAGTTGGAAAGCTACATCAGCTGTTGCCACAGACGATGAATCTGACTTTGGATTATGTGATTCAGAATTTAGTGAATCGTACAGAGAGGAAGGAGAGGACTGTGATCTCTTAGAGATTGCAGATAATGTATATTTAATGATTCATTCACCCATATTATCTACAATCTATGGATCTGTATTTCTATGGTGTAATGAATACATTCAGTCTCAGACCACTTTAGTCTATATGAACAGATTATGCGAGAATGAATATTCATAGTCTCTGGGTTCATAGTTACAAATGAAAATCTCTACTCATAGAGTCAAATATTTCTTGGTAGTGAATCAAAATTTACTTCCAAGTTATTTGTTGACTCTGTGAGTGGAAATTTTATAAAATAATAGTGGATAGTGAACAATTCGTTTTACCCTCTTTTACTTTAGTATATCTAAAGATATGTTGTATCATATTGAAGTTCAAAATCATTTAATCTGTAAATGGAGGGTATATAAATATAGGTCGTGAACGTGAACTGCATTGAGTATGGACCAGCAGTTTTCCTTAAGGACCAGCAGTATTTGCTACATGTCGGTCCTTATGACCAGTAGTCATTTTCCCTTAAGTTCACACACTGGCTGTTAGCCAAACACACATTCTCATACAGTTACTTCAGGGTCGAATTCCAACATGCCTTGGAGATCAATTTTCCAAAAAATCAGAGATGTTAAAATTTCTCTAAACATAATTGTGAAATTTTGTTGTTGGCCCTTTTGAAGTAATACAAAGAATTTAGAGTTTAATTTCTTATTTACAATCAACAATCTTTTATTTACACATAGAGTGGAGTTTTTGTGAAACTATAGTAGATTCTAAAATGGCTTAATTTCAATATCCTTTTCACATCTTTTTCAGAAATCTGTCAAGTATAACCTCTTGACTTTCTTTATCATGTTTAACTGAGAATGAGTTAAAGTTCTCTTGAACAATTAAAAGTTTAAGATTTTTGTTTTTGAAGTGCACACTGTGTTAATTGTGGTCAAGACTAACCTTAGCAACCAGAATCCTGTACACTTTCCAAGTATACCATCTCCAATATTGACAGTGTTATCTGGAATCTGGGAATGTGTACTCACCCCTATTAAGAGAAATGAAGAACTTATTTATTAATGGCATATTGGGGAAAATGTCATGCAGCTGTATCTTTTCTACTTTATTTTTGCTATTTTTTCATAATTTTCTCATTGAGAAATAAATCCATCCATCTATCCATCCATGCACACACAGGCATACACATGCATGCCTATGCACATATGCTTGTACACACACATGCACACATACATGCATACATACCGGGGTACATACATACATACATACATACATACATACATACATACATACATACATACATACATACATACATACATACACACATACACACATACACACATACATAAAGAAATGCATATGGAACTTGTAAGTCAGTCCGTATAAATAGATGTAAAATCCGACATTTCGAATAAATATTCTTTTCCAAGGTATTATCGGCAAGATACAGACATGTTAGGTAAACACCTGAACATATCTGAATGTAATGGAACAGAACGACAACTGCGCTTGATAAACAGTTATAGTGTGAAAAGTTCTAATATTCGCACGCACCAAATAGAACCCAATAGAACACACCTGAAATTTACACACACACACACACGCACGCACGCATGCACACACGCACGCATGCACGCACACACACACACACACACACACACACGCACACACACACACATTTGTACACACGCACACACACACACACACACACAATGTGTTTGTTGTTTGAATGTACATGTACAACTTACCAATCTCTGAAGAGGCAGGGAAGTTTTTGTCCATAAGCTGATCAACTTGAATCTCAAATAAGATACCAGTTTCTAATTGTCTGTTGGTACTAACAACAACAGGTTTATGTACCTCTCCTGTTGTGTTCAAGTTTTGCACTGTTCTTCCCTTGTTTATAATTTTCATAACCTCAGATGACTGGGCTGGCTGAAAAAAGTATCCTTTGTCATCAGCTGGTGGCTGTGAATGAAATACCACATATACTATTTCACTGAAAAGGTCACAAAGATTGTAACAGTTATTACACCATGCACAAACCAAATTATACATGTTTGATTTTATACACTGGTCATGCTATGTCAAGCTAATGCGTGTCTACATTAATGGTTCTGTGCTACTAGTCAAATGGGATTCCGAATTGAATTGTCTTCCCCATTTTCTAAAATCAAGCCTGCATCAGTATAACTCTTTTATTCTCCAAGGTTTTCCTTCATTTCGCCAGAAATTACTGATGACACATGTGTTTGTCACGGCTTGTCTTTGCCCCCCCCCCCTCCCCCCTCCCCAAAACATGTTATCCAGTACCCCGTAGAGTTAAATTTACATAACCATATGTGAAGTACACTTAACATTTTGCCTCATGTCACATAAAATGTGTGTATATTTACATACTAATTCATTTGAATAATAACAGTCAAACTAGTTGTCATGGTAGAAAGGACTGCACACTATGATCCACCAGGCTATTGGGTACCTCCATTATTATAAGCTTTGACAATGTAATCATGCCAAGATGCTGATACGAAGCGTAGGAAGGTACGACCAGCTAATGATGTATCTCAACAGCACTGTAAATAATAGGCTACTATCCTATTGAAAGGTCTATCAATATTGTTGTACTACATACCTCTTCTGGATCATTTTGTTCTGACTTGGTGCTTGTTGAACAATTTTCCTCCAACTTATCTGGTGAAGCTACTTCAGGTTTATCTTGTTGCACCCCTGGTGTCAAATTTCGAGCTTCATGCATCTGAAGAAGTGACATCTCTAATGATTACATTGTATCAACATTAACATTATGCACTGAGAATATTTCAAATAAGGTTTTGTGTGTGTAACAATTAATACAAAAGAACTTACAACACTTGATTTCATAATCCAGTCTATCAAATTTAAAGTCACATACCTCAAGCAAATTTGCAAATTTTTCCCTCCTCTCATTGTAATACTTTTCACAGACACCAAACAGGAATTTGACAGCTCCAGCCATTCCCATAGCATCACAGAACAGAAGACTAGCATCCGAGTAATAGGCAATGAGATTCAACACATGAAAGAATGTTGTGAAAATATTGCCATCTTCATAGAGTGATTTTATATCCTTTGACAAATCTACAGCAATCTTCATCAATAACCCTGTTTTAATACAGAAATATAAAATTCAGGACATGATTTTATTTTTCTTGAAATGTTTCATACAAAAGATTACAAGCATATGCTATTTGCATACATTATAGTAAGGTTTCAGGAAATTATATGCATATTAATTAACTTAATTTGCATATTTAAGCTAATGATAGTTATTTTTAGGAGCAGCTCTTTAAGAGGGCTTGCCTATAATCACTGGCTACAAAAGTTATCTTTGTTTGGTCAGCATATATGCATAATAATTTGATTAATTGAAATTTTAAAAAGGATGTTTTCAGGGGTAGGTAACAAATATTAGTTATTAAGAGCCTGATTGATATGGTAATGAGTAGAAAACTACAAAATGTATAAGTTGTGAGGAAAATTCTACATAGCACCCGGTATGAGGAGGTTAGTTGCAGATAAAATCTACATAGCTATGAACACAAGTCCTGATTTTCCAAGCATCCACTGAGTATTCAACATGGCAGCAAGTTTGAGTGAGACTTGCCAAGGTAAGAATTAATTGATTTCTGCTTCCAAAAATCTATTCATATAGCATGCGTTCCGGGAAGAATGAGTTGATGGACCAATAAGAAAATATCATTAAACAAGCCAATACAAGTGTGGCATACCTGGGGTATTTTTGCATGTGTGTCTGTGGTGTTCCCTGCAATTGTACTTCCACAAACATAGCAAGTGAATGGGCACTGTAAGCACATTGTACAAACACCCTGAGTATCCACACTGGAACTCATGTGACGTGAAGGTAGCTTTTTAATACATATTTTTATCTGAAATGGCAAATTTCTGTAAAAATCATACTGTGCGATCACGTAATGTAATGTGCAAGAAACTATGGCATCCTCATTTGCAAACCATTTGCATATAGGTTTGACAATATTTTTGGTAATTGCAAATAATTATGCAAACACTCGAACCAGTTCAAGTAATCGCGGGTACAAAATAATGAACTATACCTGCTATATCATTTCCTACAAGTTGTTCAGCTACAACTTCCCTTTCTTCTCGAGTTAAATCTTTGCATGCTCCATCATAGATAGCAGTAATTACTTCAGAACATTCATCATTACTGTAATCTTCAGTTTGTTCAAGGACACATAACATGTTTCTGGTGAACTCTATTGCTGCCGTAGTTTGGTCTGTTTCTTGGACTGTAAATCAAAATCGTTTTATAATTTAAATCTTCTCACAACTATAAAAAAAATTCTCAAACACAATTTTCAGAAAAAAAAATTTGAGGGGAAGGGTAATTTATATCAGTGGAGTTGTGATGGCTGTACGGTTAGAAGCATTTACTTCTAATTGAGACTTGATTAATTTTCATTACCTAAAACTGAATATTACCACCTCTGTATCTTGTAAAAATTAATATGAAAGAATGTCATTACGCGGGAGAGCAAGTGTGGCATACTCAGGATATTCACACAAGTACTTGCAGTGTGCTCTGTACTTTCACAAACATAGTGAGTAAAGGAACAGCAGAAAACACTACTAAAAAATAATAATTTGATTTCTTGGGCAATATCATGACTTCCACTCAATGCCCTAGCCTATACATGCATTTACTTGACATGAATTAGTCTATCTTCTTGTTCTATTTTGACACTCTATAGCATGCATGCTGTTACAGCTACTGAGAATTGCTACTTTCATCCATGCCTTTCTCATTTGTCACAATTTATTTGAACAATTTAGTAACGGCAAAAGTTTCAGCTTTTCATTTCATTTCTGAGGTGTGCATACATGTACTACATTAAAAGTATCATAATAATACAGAATACCTTTACCACAAATAGCTGTGTCTGGTGAAGTACTGAAAACATCTTGTAATATATCCTTGGGATCAAATCCAATATTCATCAAGGCTATTTCTGATAATTTTTTCTCCTTCTCACTCCCTGTGAGTAACACTGTCTGAATGTTTTCCAAAGAACTCTCTTTGATCTGAAAATAATCAAATGAATACAATTAATGAAGATATGAAATATTCATAACTTGTAAGGTAGAATGTATGTCGTTATATGTATCATGTTGGTAAAGTTAAAGTATAGGATACTATAGTATATATGTATGTATATCTAAATCTGATTAAAATCTGATGTAGTGAACTTTCTTGTAATTTCTTTATTTACCTCCTACTTTTAGTGTCGTTTGTTCTTTTTTTTATTCTGTGATTGACTTGTAACTTAGATCAGACACAATACCATAAAAGTCCTTGTACAAATCTCAATTGTTGACTGGATTTACTCAACACTGAGAATGTGTCTTACACCAAAACTTACGGGTAGGTACAGTACTACCTCAGAACGCTGTGTTTGAAAAGAACTCAAGCACAGAACGCAGACAACGATGTTGTTATTTTTTGGGGGTTCTCTTTGTTTCAATTTCAATCCTTGAATGTTATATTGTAGGACGGATTATGATTGGCTACTCATAATTATGAGATTTCTATGAGAACTCCTATGGTATTGTTTCCAAACCACTGTCAAATGAAACAAGGAAGATTCAAATACAAAACTATTTATTTGTGTTCACAGTGAGATAAAATCATGTAACATGCATGAGTGCTACCAGTGCCTGTATTTTGTTTGGTATAATTCGTACCAAAAAAAGTGTGAGATAAAAAATACATTTAGATGCATAATTGAAACTCTATAGTCACTCTGGTTTGGCAGTACCTTTGCTTTGTTGACTGGATTTACTGCCAACTTTCCAAGTCCCTCTACAAGTTCATGAATGGAGAATTCATTTGATTTGCCATTCATTTGTTCATCAAGTTTTACAATCAGAATATCAAGAACACCTGAAATAAAATATATATAGAAACCTTTACTGAAGGAGCCTTAATGAGTTAAGGCAAATGTTATCAGTAAGCCAAGGCTTCATAGTTACATTTACATGTACATGTGTATGTGTACATTGTATATATGCTAGGGAATGCAGAAAAATCATTTTTCACCAATGCTGTACAGCATGACCTGTCTAAAATAGAGTGATAAAATTGGCATATCAGGCTTAGAATATAGGGTTGTTGTACACTAAGGAAAGGCATTCTAGAAATCAAAGTGAGGAGATTTGTTTTGTTCTCAAAGTTGATCTGAGCATTGTGTGGCCATGGTTTGAAGACAAGTAATAGTCAAAGCTTACATGCTTTGATAAAGTCTAAGGAATTGTACACAGTATTTTTCTGACTGCAGTTGCCATTTCTTGAATTGACTATTAAAAGTGCAATTATGAACAGAAAGCCCCATCACACATTAAAAAAAAAATTTCAACTAACCAACCAACCAACCAACCAACCAACCAACCACATCATTTTTAGGGTGTTATGATAAGAATCAAATACAACCAGCTAAAATACACCGGTACCGGTGCATTTGCTTGCTTGTGGTACAACAAAGTATAAACATTACAGGAGCTATGACCTCATAACTCTATTCACTCATAGCATACTACATCATGGTAAAACAATCAAGTACAACTGTTAATGTTACATTGTAACATCAGCAGATAAAAACAAACTGATAAATGTGTCACCTGAACCTAAATCAGTGGCACCCACTCTTGTTTTTGTATCAGATGTATTGTTGTTTTTTAACTAATTTAGTCATCATGTGAAGTCTTTCCTTTCATGCAGTTAATTCAAGCAAACGCACCAGTGTTTTTTTCATGAGTTGTAATAATGGCTATACCCTCACCTTCTGTATCTTCTATCAAACCAGTTTGTGTGTCCGGATCAATAATGTAGCTTAGAATTAAAAGAGAGGACATCCGTCTTTCTTTTGAGGGTGAACCTTTGTAGACATCAAGCCATTTCAAGGCATTCACTTCAGGATCTTTAAAATACCCACTAGTCTCTGGTGACTTACACAGATTTTGTAGGAGAGTAAGGGATGCATTTAATGTTAACTGTTTCCTCTGTAACCAAGAAATAAACATTAATTAAATATATAAATGATAACATGATGATGGTCACATGGCAATGGTCACATGATATGAAACCAGGGAATGACGACGTGAATGAAATGGAACTTAATCATGTGTACATGCAGTAGACGGCTACTAATATTGAATTGTTCATGAAAGCTGCAACATGATTGGTCAAGATATGCACTCGTAGCCAACTTGGCGTGACCTTCAGACATTAATAAGCATATCCTAATATGGCAAGATCACCAACTGATATGTATCATGAGATACACTTGATAGTATACTTGAAATGTACTTGACATTGAAAAAGTAAACTTTTAGTATAGAATGAGTATACATGTACTTTAAGTATATATTTTACTGTTTCATTTTGGTAAGGGTCTGAACCAGAGTACATACTACATACAACTCATATCTGGCATGTTTTCTGGAAGTAAACAGTAACTACACCTACTTTATAAGATTACTAATTGATTCCTTACCAGGGTCCAAACATGGCTCTCTTACATGCAGAATTAGTCTAGTTCTAAATTGGTACAGTATATTATGTATTAAAAACTTCATTACACTTTTCCAATTTAGTCAAGACCATTACGAAAGGTGTTAAATTGCGGTGCTCCCCTGTAGTGAGGGAAGTGCACAGGGAACATGTCAGTAGTAATCCATCACAAACTGACAGGTTGTTGTCATTGCTCATTAATATTCATTTCATACATCTGTATCAGCTGTTTCTAGGACTACACTGATATACAAATGTCCAACCAGGACTCCACCTCCAGTCTGTTTCAACTAAAATCAGATGGGGACATGACGACGTCACCATGTTTATATGAACACGGTTGGGGGGGGGGGGGAGCACAGATATACATGTACATTGTATGTGTTCAAACAACAGTCTTGACTAGACTGGAAAAATGTAATGAAGTTCTTAATATGTAATACACTGTACCAATTTAGAACTAAACTAATGCAGAATATGTTTAGAATAGTTTCAGTAGGGCATACAGAGACCACTATTTGGTGCCTGGTACCGGGGTGGGAGGGATTACTCCCCCTGGTACTGGGGTGGGAGGGATTACTCACCCTGGCACTGGGGTGGGAGGGATTACTCCCCTGGTAACGGGTTGGGAAGGATTACTCCCCCTGGTACTGGGTTGGGAGGGATTACTCCCCTGGTACTGGGTTGGGAGGGATTACTCCCCAGGTACTGTGGTGGAAGGGATTACTCCCCTGGTACTGGGGTGGGAGGGATTACTCACCCTGGCACTGGGGTGGGAGGGATTACTCCCCTGGTAACGGGTTGGGAAGGATTACTCCCCCTGGTACTGGGTTGGGAGGGATTACTCCCCTGGTACTGGGTTGGGAGGGATTACTCCCCTGGTACTGTGGTGGAAGGGATTACTCCCCTGGTACTGGGGTGGGAGGGATTACTCCCCCTGGTACTGGGTTGGGAGGGATTACTCCCCCTTTGAAGCCAATGAAATGAAAATTACCGACACATAGCATCACTCTGGGGATACATGGTTATCATCAATTGTCTATAAAAATCCTATGAATTGACAAATCAAATCCTTGACCTTTGACCTACCTGCCGTACTATGTCTTCTTGAGTCATTGTGATAATTACAGATTATGAGAACTTGATGACTGATTTCTGAAAAACCAAGGTAAATGTTATTTGTATGTTGTATGTGTACAATATGAAAGAATTACACATTGTGAATTGTCAACTCAAAGATATGTAGAGATTATGCTTGTTGGTTACTCTAAATCTCTCTGAGGAGATAAGCAAATTGTGATGGTGTGGTTGTTTGAAATATTCATAAAATTCACAAATGATGATGTTCATCACGGCATTTTAGATTGCTAAATAAATGTCAAAAAAAAACATTTAAATTTAAGGAAATTCATTTGAATGAGAAATACTGCAAAACTTATTAATACCTATTAATATTAATAACTTATTAATTTTCTTTTAATTTAATTTTTTTATTATTATTTATTATTTTTTGTCACTGACTGCCATCACACTTGTTCTATGGGTTCAGAATTCATGATATTCTGGTCTGATATCTTCTAACTTAGTCTTACACCTACATATACTGTGGAATTTCTATTATTCTATGCTACACTTGATGTGTAGATTTGATGTGAACAAAAATCCTGCAATAATTTAGTGGCCAGGCATTTTTAACTGACGGGGTGGGGGGTGGGGGGGCAGTGTTTTTTTGGGGGGTGTACTTTTGGAAAACACCACTTGAAGTCGGGGGTCACGTTGGAAAATGTCAAGAGAAGTGTCATTTGTGCCATGAAATGACTCCTGAACAACTAATTTGCCAAAATATTCTAACCCCCCCCCCCCCCCATCTGTATTTTGCACATACAAATGTATACATGAGCCACATGCACTATTTCTCAAATAAGAAATTAAAACATCTAGTATTTGGGTGAGTAATGGCTAATTGTGTGTTAGGTTAGAGTTAGCTTTCATTTTCAGTAAATTCACCACTGGGTACAATGTATATATTGATGACAGTTTATCTTGTGAGTGAACTCGATGCCATTTGTGTTTTAAGCAATTTGTCATTCTCAAGATAAAAACATGTTCTGAATGAAATTATTGAAGCATTTATGGTATTGGCTACATCTGAATGTACAAATAAAAGCCATAAAACATTGAAAATAATGTATAACTGATATTAATACACTGCACAAAGAGTTGTATTTGATTCGGCACATTTTTGTTACAGTACGTTATCTACTGCAATGTATAAAATCATACATGTACTTGTATGCATATGTACCATAGGTAGCATTATCAAAAATTAGTTTATGCTTTCTGTCAATATTTGCTACATTTGTAAAGACTTTAAATTTTAATAGAAAGAGTTGTATTAACTTCAAGTAATTATCATTTACCATGTTAAATAGATTCTACAGAAACATGTACAAAGAAAACCAAAATAGGAAAAGTGATGTATTCTTTTAATAAATAGCAACATTCAATTATATTCATACCGTATGGTGTTATAGTAACATCAATATAGTAAGACTTATAAAATGATATGTGTGTGTGTGTGTGTGTGGGGGGGGGGTCATTTTAACTTTGGTCATCAGAGCTGGGGGGGGGGGTCAGTTTGAGAAAACCCATGATCAACTTAAAAACACCCACCCCCACCCTAGTCAGTTAAAATGCCCTACAAGACAAGAGGACCGGGACAGCAGTTTCAAATGTGGGTCTCTAATTACGACATTCATGACAGTCCTGTTTGCAGACGGTGCACTGGACTAGATTACTATTATTTAACTAACATTACCCTCAACACCTGAAGGAGAAGGGAGGGACTACGTATGCAAGCAAGACTACGTTCATGACAGATCACATCGATTTCTGTGTAACAGTTGTGGGGATCTGGCATTGTAAAAGGTCGATGGTAAAATTTAGTTACCTTATTTGGTTACCTGGCCAAGTCCAATGCTTGACGATAATGCCTGTTGACTAAATACTGTCTGCGATCCCGTCGAGTTTAACCTTTCGTAGAAATTGCAAAATCAACGCATTGGTCCAAGAGACGGAGCTCTCTGTCGGAGCTACGTAGTGTGCATATTTAGATTTGAATCTATTCAGTGGAAATACCCTAAATATACTTCCTGGAAACGGTTGTAGTACAACAGTAAACAACAACCAACTGTACGTCGTTTCTCTTTCGATTTGCCATTTTGTACAGCGCCCTCATGCGATATATTTCGAGGAAATGCGAAGCAGAAACGTTAAAAAACAAAGTAATACAGGTATGAAATATTGGGGGCGCCATTCAAATTGAAAAAAGCAACATGTGAACAATTTCTTACCGTCTATATTGTTTGTTAAATATAAAATTTGCTATATATTTTGATATTATGAGAAGTACGTCTCATTGTATCATTCGGCGTATCAGAATGTGTCTGTTGCAAAGTTTGAAGTCTTAAAGGTATGTGTCAGCAAAAGATCTATCTCCTTTTAAGGCATCTTGACATTTCACTGAATAGCTAGGCTGTGCCTCAACTGTGTGGGAAGAGAATGTATATCGACAACCTTTGCACACCGTCAGAAGATGCTTTTTGGGTGTCCGATTTTCAAAATGGGTGCTTTGTTTTTATTCATGTTTCATCTGAAATCGGGGCCTGGGAAAAGGGTTTGTATAAACAATTCTTGCTGGATTTTTCATGCATTGTAAGTGTAACAATGGGATGTCTGTCTGAAAAGGGATAGGTTTTGTGCTATTGTTCATTGTTCGTGTGTTCCATGCTCCACCCCCCCCCCCCCCTTCCATCTAGTGCTTGCCATATACAAATTTATGTAAAGTTACCTTTACCCCTGACTAAAAACCACCGTGTTCAGTGAAAAATTGGAAATTGAAATTGGATCATGGAGGCAAGGTATTTGAGGACTAGAAAAAAATATGTCTTTCTTCTAGTACAGCCATGCAATAAAAGACATACATACGCATGTACTATGCCATTTAATTAGGCGGGAAGCTAAAGCATCCAAATATGATACCAAGTGTGATGGAAGGGGGCAGAGCCAAACATTTCTTTGGCATAGATTGGAGGAATTAATGTGGGATTACCCATCAGTATTTGCCAACAAGTAAAATATCATAGTTGAGCATAAAGTTAACAATTCTGGCCCTCACTTCTGACTAAACACTTTCTTCCAAACAGCGCCCCCAATGGCCAAATTGTTCATATCTTATCTTTGCTATATTCTTCTATATAATAATATGGAAATGAAAATAATAAAGGAGACAACAGCATTTCATCCAAATGCAATATTTATTGCACCAAATAATTATATTTCAACAAACTCTGACAGCAAATGTGCTATCTGAAAAGTCACCAGTTAAAAGATATTTACCAGTATATACAAAAATACATGTACAGCAGGTTTTATATTCATAAAATATAAAGAATAGAATTAATTAGTTGTAAGACAAGCATCTTGGATGGACCATATTGAACAGATGACTGGACACATTAGTAAGTTAACCCTATAGATAACAATTACATCACCTCGAACAGGTTTTGAACTCAAGAGTTACACAGCCACTTGACGGCAGATTTCATCTCAGCTTGTAAATGCTATTACACAATGTATGAAGATCAGTGAGACCAATCACAAGGTTTCATATTGAGATAGACACAATAAAGATAACATACAAACATCACTTACACAATGTCTGCTCTGTATTTTGTTACATTTGTATTTATTTTTGATATTAAAATACTGAAAAGATACTGAGAGATGTTGATGTGTTAATCTTTATTGTATCTATCTCACAATCAAATCAGACTCACTGACCTTGATACATTGTTTAATAACATTGGCAAGTTAACATTTAATCTCCTGTACTATAACGTTTGTTTATAACATTCAATGTAAAATGTCATTGACACCAGTATGTGTTATTCTTAAGATATGATATTATATTTTAATCTTACCTGTGACATTAAAATGACATTTCCAAAGGTTTCAGGAATTAGTCCTAA
The DNA here is from genome assembly GCF_964340395.1 of Glandiceps talaboti. NCBI lineage: Eukaryota > Metazoa > Hemichordata > Enteropneusta > Spengelidae > Glandiceps > Glandiceps talaboti. Next base: position 4,266,482 of record NC_135551.1, read on the forward strand.
CATAAAGGATTAGATAATCTACAGATTTGATATCCAGTGAGTTGTTTTTGTAAAGTAACAGTTTCCACAATTGTCCATAAATACACGAGGCTCTACCAAGACAAGTATCAGAGAAACTAAACCCCACTTCTGTGGGTCTTGTACAAGTACAGCCAAAGTTTACTACTTTCCAAATAGAGAATGTCAAAATAATTGTAGAGAATAGAATTGTGCTATCCTGGTATTTAAAAGTGTACAATAGTAAAACACCAAGTAGGCAAGAATACAGTCAAATGAAGATTTTGGCTATCACCTTTCTCTTTAAGCTTGGCATTTCACTAGTGGACTTTTACTTAATAAAGGTTGCAGTCAGGAGGAAGGTGCAAATTCTTATTGGGTTTAAAATTTTCCTACTGTGAGTCTGAGATGATGATGTAATGGGCATTATCATATATCCAGTATCAATTCCAATGCAATTCAATGGAGAGCACACGCACATAGAACCGGGGCAATAATTCTCCGTATCACGGCCCTTGGCGCGCTCATGCATTGATATCCGTTTGCTAAGTGATTTGGCTTTGTTAATTTCTTCACTATTTTTATGTTTCTGCCAATAAAATATTATTCACTACCAATTTATGTGATTATGTGATTCAAATGATGTTTCCATGCCACTACATGGGGAAAATGATAAAACATTTATGGACCAAATATGATATGGGTTTTACAGACCTCAGTAGCACTGCTTACAAGCCCTGCTAAAGTCGGGCCCTTCCGCTGTACAACCTTCAGTTCTCAAAACCCATATCCGGGCCGTAAAAATTATTATGAATATTAATGAACCCGTAGACAGGATCAGCCTATCACAAAGGCATAGACGCATCTGAGGAGTTCAACATCACTGTGGGAAATTGTAATCTACATTTAGGTTTGAATACATGGCCATTGCAGTGAAATGGGAGGCATGGGGGGGGGGGGGGTGCCAGGCATGGTAGTGGGGGGGGGGGGGTTCATATCAACAAAAATGCACACATGACTGGATTCTAAGCCAAAAACCAACTAAATATCCTAGACATTGTAAATTGTTATGGAAAGTTAATTACTGCATTGAATTTCAATTTTAGTGATATACAGTAACTGTAATAAAAATAAGTCAAATCTTTTTAAAAACCAAGATTTTACCAGAAGCTAAACGAACAGCATTACTTCGTAATCTGATATGTACAATGTATACCAACTGTAGTTGTATTACTCCATAGAAGAGTATTCATTATTACAATGTGTACAACAACAAAACAAGCATGACTATACAGCCAAGGTTTTGAAAATTTACATTTCCTATCAACTTCAGCAAAATTTTGGGATTTGCTGTCAAGAAATTTGTTGACTCTGTGAGTAAAAATCTTCATTTTGATAATATTTTTAATGTTTCTCTCAGTTCTAATTCTCAGTAGCTGCATTTTACCTCACACTAGAGGATTCACAATAGTACAAGGTCAACGTAGTCTCATGCATATCTAGAACATGTAAAGTGCAATACTTAACAGTGAGAGTGTAAGATTCTATTCACTGTGGTATATTATACAATTCACACTGTAATGATGTGAATGTGTGATACAACCTGTGGAAAAACACTGGTGTGTTTGCTTCCTTATGGTAAGCAGGAATGAGGCAAGTTTCATGTAAAGATATACAATGTAATTAGTGTTGGTAACTTATCAAAGTATACAACCCACATAAGCCGTAGTGCTACACATTACAATGACCACGCCCAACTGTTACTGTTATGTTATAACTTCTACAGATATACACAAACTGATAAAAGTGCTGCATGAACCAACATCAGAGGCACATACTTTTGTTTTTGTATCAGTTGTGTTGTTTTCTTTACCTAATTTTTATCTTTGCATGAAGTCTTTCCCTAACTCACTTCATTCAAGCAAACACACTGGTGTTGTTTGGGGCTTGTATACACATCTCAGATGATGACACTGACATAAATAACAACACTGCCTGATAAGTCATGAATGACGACAACACCATGTTATCTCCTGAGGTAACAAGCAGCAAACACACAACAGAAATGATACCTCTTACATATTGATTTTTTAACAATGTCTGCCTCATGGACTCGTACTTGAACATTGATTTTTTTAAACAATATCTCCCTCATGGATATACATTTAGCAATAATTAAATCATATTTTATCATATTTTGTGTGAATAATTACTACCATCTATGCAATGACTTCAATAATACAGATTTTGTTATCAATACAAAATAACTAAGTCTAAAAACAAATGAGTTCATATAATAAGCTATTGAGGGCGCTGTTCTTCAATATTTTTTTCTGCTCGTCCAATGTATGAACTACATGTACATAACATACATATGCATTCATGAACAAAGGTATTAAACTCATTTAGGAGGTAATCTTTGTTTCAAATAAAACCTACTGGGAATGATAAAACCTGGCTATAAACCACACAGAAATTAAAATTCTTGTTTGTAGCTGCTTAAATAAATACTATTAATCATCATTATTTTGTACGTCGACTAAAAAAGTGCCGTCACGGAAAGTTACGGATAAACATCTCCTTTTAGTAAAGAAACTTTTCAGGAACACTGTAAATTATTTTTCAGGGATCTGAATACTGTGTAGCTCTAATCTTCATTTCATAATAGAACTTCAATATTTACTTTGCAGGGCTCTGCCACTTTACAGGGCTCTGCCACAGTTTATACATTGTTTCACAACCAGTTCCTTCCTGTACTTTCTTCCTTGTCATAAACCATCATGATGTCACAAATACAGTAACTGTATATAAGCATTATTGATTTGGCTAGATATCTTGTCCATCTGTGGCAGTACCTGTAGACTCTACAACACTCTGTGACTCTGATTCTGACGCCGTGGCACTCTCTGTTTGCAGTAAATTCAGCTTCTTTAGTAATGCTCTGTAAGGAATCAAACAATAGATTATAGATTGGCTTAAATGTATATCCGATAAGACAGCACGTTTGGTTGAATTAACAATAGTCTTAACTTGCTCTACATAATATTTAGAAATGATGTATGACCAACCCAGAATACAAATCTAAGATCTATTGATATGTTATACACACATTAAACTGTAGATAGAGAGGGCAATCACCTCTGTATGGGAACTAGTTGAACTCAGTAGTCTGGCTCATTTGTACAACATAATGTATGATATTAAAAACTGCTAGTAGAGGTACTAAAATATGTATATGAACCTAAGAGACATACAACCATACAAATAAGTTGAACTGCCTTTGGGGATGACATTCCATACAATCAGAAAACCTTCTCATAAAAGTTTCAGTACAAGCAAGTAACCAGACATGGTTTGATTATAAACCAGCTTGAGAAGCCATTCACATACACACCTACAACTAGACTGACATGTATACATGTACAGTGATGGCTGTTTTATTATGTAGATCATTAAGATGAAGTATATACCATTATGTACCATGTACAAACCAAGTTGAACACAAAATATGGAATTTATATCCAGGTCATTCTATGTCAAGACAACATGCATCTATGTCACGTCATGACAACGTGTGTCTACATCACTGGTTCTGATGTGTTCGAAAGAGTGTCAAAATTTTAACAATTGCCATTACTTTCCTCCATTTTTCTTTGATATTACTGGTGCTGGTATAATTATGTTATTTTCCAATATTTTAATTCATTCATCCAAGGAAAATATGAGTGACCAAAGGGGCTTTTGTCACTACAAGTCGCTAGACGAGTAGTGACAACCTTAGGTCATGAATATTTTTCGGAAAAAAATATGGGAAAATGACATAATTATATCAGCACCAATAATATAAAAGAAAAATAGGGGAATGTAACCATATGGTAATTTTGAACATTTTGACCCATATTTTGAATACAGCAGAACCAGTGATGTAGACACGCATTGTTCTGACATAGATGTGCATTGTCATGATGCAGAATAGCAACGGTGAAGTATACATTCATAACTTCAACTTGGTATAAACTCCAAACAAAGATATACACCTTGACAGTGTCTGCCAAGTTTTGGGATCACCAGTAAGTGGGGGGTGGGGGTAGGGGGGGGGGGGTGTCCTGTAAAACTGGGGGATGAGTTTGGTAATACTTGCATGAACTCACATTCATTTTACCTTAAAATTCAGATGGAGAACAACTATAAAGTATTTGGAAAACACACTGAGAGGTAGATACTAGTACTATCAAATGTTTTACATATGCACTCCAATGGCTGCCACTACTGTACACTAGATAATCTACATTATACAATGCACGATACACAAGTTGAACAAACAATATGGAATATATACATTGTAGTCTGGTCGTTCTACATCACAACAACACATACCTACATCACTGATTCTGCTGTGTTCAAAATATCAGTCAAAACGTTCAAAATGTCCATTACTTTCCCCGATTTTTCTTTGATATTACTGCTGCTGATATAATTATGTTATTCTCCAACATTTTTCCTCATTCAGCAGGAAAATACTCATAACCTTAAGGTTGTCACTACTCATCTAGCAACTCATAATGACAAAGGCCCCTTAGGTCACTCATATTTTCCGCGGCTGATCGAAGACAAATATTGAGAAATAACATCTAAATACCTGACAGGTGTACTTGTATACAATTAAGTGTCTGTACACACACATCAAAAGCACCACATATCTGTTAAGATATATTGATAGTAAGTACAAGTTCAGTCAAAATAAATATCAACTCACCTTTTCTCATTTTCCTCTGCTCCTGACTTCTGTAACAACCTTTCCAATTCATTCTCAAGTTGCTAAAAGAGATAAACACAAACAATAAATCATTTAGAAGTCATTCAATTTCTATCTTCAATTACCATTTTTGCTAAGTCCATGTTTCACAGTGGGGACTCTTGAAATTCCTATAGGACTTTATGTGTTACCGTGGGAACCCCTGGATTTCTTATTTGGCTCTAAGTGTTAGGTTGAGGACAGCCCTTAGATTTCCTATGACATTTTTATGTGTCAGGGTGATGATATCGACCTCTGGATTTCCTCTGAGACTGTAGGTGATAGGGTAGTGACCCCCTGGATTCCACTTTACATGTCAGGTGTCAGTGAAAGTATAATGGATGTCAGTACTGAGATTGATAGGATAGCCACCGTGGCCCTCCAGGAAATGTTAGTAACCTATAAATAAACATCTTAACTCATTTAGCTACAACTTGGGAAATGCAAGACTTAATTGAATTTCAAAGTCAAGTACACCATTTCTCACATAGCGAAAACACAGCTAGTGGCATATAGAGTAAACAATGTGAGAATCTCATTTTAAGGTCAATAGAAACCTTTACAGTAAGCCATTTATAGAATTTAAACATATGTATATATTGTTTTACGGGCAAAAAGAACACATTTGCAGATACAACTACCACAGCACCTAGGGACATCTTGAAATTGTGATTTAAATTTATCCCCAAAGTTACCACATATCTCCTTCTCTACTGTAAAGTCATAACATTCCAAATTGATAGCAGTCTATTTATACTCTAGAAGATGCAACTTAAATTTAAGGGATCCTGTCAACTGATACGTTTTTTTAACTTCAATTCTGTATCTGTATGATAAATAACCAGATAACTGGTAATGTGATCAACAGAGAGAGAGAAGACACTTAGTGGAGTTGGATGAATTCACTTATAAAGGTATCAAAGGGATTCAGCTTTAACTATGTTGCTTTCTCACATTAACAACCTTAGTTCCACCTATATTATTATATATTTCTGAGTACAAGTGATGATTTCTACTCAAACAGAACAAGTGACGGTGATTAAACAAATTCAACGCGAGATGGCCATCAGGAGAACTAGCCACATTACAACTTTTACAAGCACATTACCTGTCTGAAGTGCCAAGTAATCTCAAATTGATTAGTGGTAAATGATGTGTTTACATCTTAGTATGACATTACACTGAACAGTGATTGTGAAAACATAGCAGTCATGTATATAGTCATGTACATACACTTGATCTGAATTCACTTATATCTATTGTATTAAAGTAACACTCAGTTTGTTTCTAGAATTAGATACTGTGACTACAACAATTTTAAATATTTCCAAAATAGCAACTTTCTTTAACAAATCACTTAAATTTAAAAGTATTTTTTCAGTGTTATGAATTAATCATTAAACTAGTATGTTGGAAGCATAGGATTTGAATGTAGTAATCTAGAAATTAATATGTGTGATAAATTTTATTTATTTGTGGATGAGTTTGCATAGTGAAATTCATTATTAATAATATACACAGTAGAATCTGAGTACAGAGGTTTTTAACACTGTTTTCATTTTTCCTTTTTCCTTTTTCATGATTTTAGCAGCTGCTGTCACATTTAAAGTGGCCATACTATGAATAAGAATTGGGTATTTAGTTTGGAATTTAATTTATAAAACAACTTTTACTATATTTTTTTACTTGATAAACCAATATTAAATAACATGTACCAAGTCCTTGTTTGTAACTCAATAAATTGCAAAACATTAAAAAGAATTTATGAAATATTTGTTATTGTACAATAACAAAATTTATTTTTCACTTTTTGCATCTTTTTTTGCAATTTATTGAGTTACAAACAAGGACTTTGTATGTTATTTCACATTGTTCTAATGAGTAGAAAAACAGAGTAAAGTTGTTTAAATTTATAAATTAAATTCTAAAATAAATACCCAATTCTCATTCATGGTGTGGCCACTTTTATTGACATTACATACATTGTACATGTGTGTGTTTTCAATATTAGTACTAGTAGTAGATGTCAAATCACATGACAGCCATGTTCTATCTACCACTGAAGTCAAATCACATGACAGCCATGTTCTATCTAACACTGAAGTCAAATCACATGACAGCCATGTTCTATCTAACACTGAAGTCAAATCACATGACAGCCATGTTCTATCTAACACTGAAGTCAAATCACATGACAGCCATGTTCTATCTAACACTGAAGTCAAATCACATGACAGCCATGTTCTATCTAACACTGAAGTCAAATCACATGACAGCCATGTTCTATCTAACACTGAAGTCAAATCACATGATAGCCATGTTCTATCTAACACTGAAGTCAAATCACATGACAGCCATGTTCTATCTAACACTGAAGTCAAATCACATGACAGCCATGTTCTATATAACACTGAAGTCAAATCACATGATAGCCATGTTCTATCTAACACTGAAGTCAAATCACATGATAGCCATGTTCTATCTAACACTGAAGTCAAATCACATGACAGCCATGTTCTATCTAACACTGAAGTCAAATCACATGACAGCCATGTTCTATCTAACACTGAAGTCAAATCACATGATAGCCATGTTCTATCTAACACTGAAGTCAAATCACATGACAGCCATGTTCTATCTAACACTGAAGTCAAATCACATGACAGCCATGTTCCATCTAACACTGAAGTCAAATCACATGACGGCCATGTTCTATCTAACACTGAAGTCAAATCACATGACAGCCATGTTCTATCTAACACTGAAGTCAAATCACATGACGGCCATGTTCTATCTAACACTGAAGTCAAATCACATGACAGCCATGTTCCATCTAACACTGAAGTCAAATCACATGACGGCCATGTTCCATCTAACACTGAAGTCAAATCACATGACGGCCATGTTCCATCTAACACTGAAGTCAAATCACATGCCAGCCATGTTCTATCTAACACTGAAGTCAAATCACATGCCAGCCATGTTCTATCTAACACTGAAGTCAAATCACATGACAGCCATGTTCTATCTAACACTGAAGTCAAATCACATGACAGCCATGTTCTATATAACACTGAAGTCAAATCACATGATAGCCATGTTCTATCTAACACTGAAGTCAAATCACATGATAGCCATGTTCTATCTAACACTGAAGTCAAATCACATGACAGCCATGTTCTATCTAACACTGAAGTCAAATCACATGACAGCCATGTTCTATCTAACACTGAAGTCAAATCACATGATAGCCATGTTCTATCTAACACTGAAGTCAAATCACATGGCAGCCATGTTCTATCTAACACTGAAGTCAAATCACATGACAGCCATGTTCCATCTAACACTGAAGTCAAATCACATGACGGCCATGTTCTATCTAACACTGAAGTCAAATCACATGACAGCCATGTTCTATCTAACACTGAAGTCAAATCACATGACGGCCATGTTCTATCTAACACTGAAGTCAAATCACATGACAGCCATGTTCCATCTAACACTGAAGTCAAATCACATGACGGCCATGTTCCATCTAACACTGAAGTCAAATCACATGACGGCCATGTTCCATCTAACACTGAAGTCAAATCACATGCCAGCCATGTTCTATCTAACACTGAAGTCAAATCACATGACAGCCATGTTCTATCTAACACTGAAGTCAAATCACATGACAGCCATGTTCTTTCTTAGACTGACATATCCTACCTGGGTAATGTCTCGCTGAGCAGCTAGCAATTAATACCCCAGACTTTTTGAAAACACAGGTTTCAAGTAACCCTCAATACAGTCCTATACATGTAACAACGTATATAATTTTTTACACAGAAAGGACTGCTCTCCTTAACAAAATGAGTAAAGTTGTAAATGTATAAGTATAACAATTGGTAGGATTGTTTTTTTCATCAATTAGGGTTTTTTTCTATCATATTTACCATACATATATTATGATGGCAAATGTTACATACATGTACTTAATATTCACTGTCAAAACTGTACTTTAGTTGACCTCACTTGTACATTGTACTAGTGAATAACATGTTTACATTTACGTTGACTTATTTAACTGACTAAGGATGGTATGAACGTAAGGATAACTTTCCTATTTCCATTCACTAGCTGTGAAATCTGCTGTCTCTCCACCATATACAGCAGATTCAAAATTCTTCTTTTTTTCTGTTTCTTTTTACAAATTTGCGGCTTTTTTAGCAAATCATTACTACTTTGTACCTTGTACCTTGTATGTACTCTTCACTTCCAGAACTGTTTTTCAATACTTTGCAATTCAGAGATGTATGACAAACTTATAATAGTCTTTTTCGTAGTATTTCAAATATTGACTTTAACTTATCTCTGAGAAATTTTAAAAATATTAAATTTCAGTTTTGCATAAATAATTGGTAAAAAATATTTTAGATAATGATATACAAGAAGTATTGAACCAGTTTGGTATATTTTTGAACAGGAAAAAATAATGAAAAACTATGAACATTTACAGCTGCAGTTGCTTTACCTAGAACAGATTAGTTATTATCAGAGAAAACATATACAACTACGTTAATCTTATTTTTTGTTACTTGATAGCAATAATCACCTCTAGTCCTTCTTACGTCAAAAACACCTGTCAATCTTATGTCTATAAAGGGAGTCTAACACTCAGGTGGTATAACGTTAATCTGACACCCTAACCTTTCATTTAATATCACATTTTCAGTTACTTGACTTAAATTAAGCCTTATACAGTGTAGACATAATTTATTTTCAGTTTCATGCCATGTACACCTGGTGGCTATTACACATATACACACTGAAAGTGAATTAGTTTGATTCAGTTAGAACTCCATTTGTTACCTCCTTAGGTATCAACACCTAACAATTTTCAACACACTGTGTTGGTAATAGTTCACACGGTTTACATAAATTATTCACCATGACCTTTCTGTTTTGACCCAGTATTAGGATTGAAACTTAGGTAAGATAAAACAATGTGAAATGGATGTCTCACATAGTGTGTTACATTTGTGTAAAGGTTTGATTGAAATCAGTTGATCCATGCCAGAGATATGTGGATGAACACATGTATGAACGTACGGACAGATGGATGTACATGTACAAACGGAACCCACTGTAATACTCCCAGTACTTTAGCTCCCTCTGGGTAGTGTCCATTGCGGTTATCTAACAGTTCTATCTTTGATAATATGTTGTGAGACTCTGAGAGACACAAGCCAATGAAAAGTTTTGCTGATTATGAAACTATAATATCACAGAAGACAGTTCTGAATTCCAAAAATATGGGGAGTAGGGGGGGGGGGGGGGGGGGGGGAAGAGCGCTCTTTCTCTCTTCGGGATGCATCACAAAATGTATAAAGTTCACACCCTACACCTCAATACTTCTTTCCACTGAAAAGCTTTGCCGAAACAAAATGTAATAAATTTGACAGCTCTCACCTCAATAGTTCTTTCTAAGTAATCATTGGTACTTAGAACCCTCTGTACTTCTACTTCAGTTTCCTTGACACATTGTTCTAAATGTTGACATACTGAGTTAGGTACGTAGTCTTCTTTCAACTCTTCTTTTAGTTGTTGTAGTATTTCAACTTGTTCCAGAATAGCATAGTGTAACTCTTCAATCTTTTCCGATATGTTCTTAGGTTTTTCTTCTCGATACTTTGGTAACGTTTTCTTAGGTTTGTCTTGGGGTGGGGGATCATTTGCTAAAGCTGTCTTCTCCTCCTCTAGTTGTTGTCTCAAACTGGATTAAAAGAATAACAAAAATAAGAAAACGAATTTAGACTCAGTAATTTTCATTTCTAGAATTTTTGTGAAGAAGTATGATTTGTACCTGTGTCCTATAAGACTAAGATATATGTTAGTCACCCATTTTCAAACTGCGTATCTCATTAGACTGTAGTTATCTACCACTGGATATATGGCAGTCATCATATTTGAACACTTTTACTGAAGAACAAACTGAAGACATGTATTCATAAAGATTTTTGTGTGGATTGAACATTAATTATTGGCACCATTGAACACAATCTGATTAAAATCTGATTGAAATGTTATGTGGTGAAAGCAACTAGATGTCTTTATTTACTTCTATTTCCATCATTTTGTGTTGTTTGTTGTGTTCCGGGTGACCATCACCTTCCCACATAAACAAAGGAAGGGAGAAGATCACCCGGAACAAAACAAACGAAACAGCGCAATGGAAATAGAAGTAAATCAAGATATCTAGCCACTTTCACTACATCAGATTTTAATCAGATTGCACCAAATAGTACATGTACTACTATGTTTCTGGAGTCTGATGTGTTATAAATGTTCTAGATTAGATTAGATTAGATTAGATTAGATTAGATTAGAAGACAATAAACTTTGTTGTTGTTGTTGTTGTTGTTGTTGTTAGTATTATATTTCTATAATGGTAACTTTTATAATTCAAGCTATGAAAGAAATAAACTATGCACATTTACATTTTTCTCATTTTCATTTATCACCTAAAACAGCCCTTGCTTCTAATTCTGCACATAATTGATTTCCATATTTCAAAATAAAGTGCCAAACTAAACTAGAATATTGAGATGGACTTTATTTCACTATGGGATAATCATATAACAATAGGTAAAACTCAAAATATTCCACATAAATGTTATACATGTAGCTACACTACGTATAAAAATTCAACATTTGATAAATTATATATTTGCCTTCAATACCAGATGGTGTTGTCAAATAAATCCCCAGGAGTTCATAATCCTGTGGGACTTTTTCTTTTTTACAAATATTGATCAAAACACTTGTTTCTGACATCATTACGTCAAAACATCAAAGCATCATTAACAATTTTTTGCTTTAGGCTAGGGTAATTGTTCATCATTTCTTTACATCATTCCTGCAGATGGTGAACATAATTTATTTCTGGATAATTCTGTTTTGAATTATTTGATGTTTTGTATATACCAGTAAAAAGGCCATTATTTTATAACTGTAGGATAATAATGTTGATAATTTCTTGTTATTACCTCTATCAACCAAGGAAGTCGAGTAGAGGTTATATTTTCACCTTTGTTTGTTAGTTTGCAGGATCTGTAAAAAATTATGAATTGATCTAGATAAAACTTCCAAGAAAGATGGCCTATCCCCATATCATGTATATTACAAGAGGTTTAATTGAAGGCATGTAAAATGACATAACTACATAGAACATCAACCATTGAGCTCCAGCTGTTGAGGGCACCCTTCTTTGGTTTTTGTTTTTCTGTACATTTGGTTTATTAGGAGAACTGCTCAGTGTTGGTATAGGTGTGTACTCTGTTGAATATTCTGTAGTCTTAAAAATAAAATACTGTTTCCACGCACACTTACATGTACATGCCATAGGGGTGCGTAGTATTTCTTAAATTCTAGTTTTCCTTGTCTACAGGCTACATGTAAGAACACTTTGACTTGAATATATATTTCCCTTTATACCTTTATGGAAAGTTACCTGAAAAGTTACAGTATAGAGTGTATATTGGTACATTTGTAGTAGCAGGATTCATTTGACATTTTCCTTAGGAAAACAACAATCTAAGCAATACTACATGTCCCTGTGGTATGTACATGTACAATCCAAGCAATACTACGTACAATTTACGCAATACTACATGTCCCTGTGGTACATACATGTACAATGTACAATTCAAGCAATACTACGTGTCCCTGTGGAATGTACATGTACAAGTCAAGCAATACTATGTGTCCCTGTGGAATGTACATGTACAAGTCAAGCAATACTACGTGTCCCTGTGGTACGTACATGTACAATGTAAGCAATACTACGTCTCCCTGTGGTATGTACATGTACAATTTAAGCAATACTACGTCTCCCTGTGGTATGTACATGTACAATTTAAGCAATACTACATGTCCCTGTGGTATGTACATGTACAATTTAAGCAATACTACAAGTCCCTGTGGTACGTACATGTACAATTTAAGCAATACTACGTCTCCCTGTGGTATGTACATGTACAATTTAAGCAATACTACATCTCCCTGTGGTATGTACATGTACAATGTAAGCAATACTACGTCTCCCTGTGGTACGTACATGTACAATGTAAGCAATACTACGTCTCCCTGTGGTATGTACATGTACAATTTAAGCAATACTACGTCTCTCTGTGGTACGTACATGTACAATGTAAGCAATACTACAAGTCCCTGTGGTACATACATGTACAATTTAAGCAATACTACGTCTCCCTGTGGTAGGTACATGTACAATTTAAGCAATACTACGTCTCTCTGTGGTACATACATGTACAATGTACAATTCAAGCAATACTACGTGTCCCTGTGGTACGTACATGTACAATCCAAGCAATACATGTACTACGTGTCCCAAGGGTCCCGTGGTACGTACATATACAATGTACGCAATACTACATGTCCCTGTGGTACATACATGTACAAGAAATAATAAACATGATTTAACCGAACCATTTCTGTTATTACATGCACAGATTGATTTATAGGGCCAAACCAAAGCAATAAGATTAATAATAAAATTAACATTTTGTCATATTCTTTGTTTTACACCAAACAAAGCACTGTGGTGATTACAGAGTTCTAATCTAAGGATGATAAGAGATGTACCATTTAAAATAGGTCAGCTGTATTTATCAAATGACAAGTTATATTTGAGAAAGGTCAGCTATATATTAAACAGTATACGCCCATCTTATATGATTGGACCACATCTACATTTTGTGCATGTATGTATCAAAAGTAAAAGATATCTTTTTTAACCAAATGATTTTCAAAATTTTGTCCATAAATTTATTTATTTATTTATCCAACGGGAGCTAGTCCCATTTATAGGCTCCTTTGGTTCAGTGTTAGTGCAGGAGGAAACCAGAGTACCCGGGGAAAACCTGTGTTGTACGGTAGAGTCAAACTGAACAACATTCTTCTTAAGATCTTACTTACAGCATGGTAAATTTTATCAAACCCAGGCTGCAGAGGTAAGAGGCGTACGAGCTAACCGCTCAGCCACCGCCAACCCTTAAAATCTGATCATTTTATATTTTTTGACAAGAAAGTTTATTTTATAGAAACAGAAAGAAGAGACATAATCCTCCACTGTACAAATCTGAATTGTCTTTATGATATGAAAACATACAGAAAATATCAGAACACAAACTGATCAGTGATTTCAGAGAAGTTAAAAATATCGCTATAGTCTCAAAATACCCATAAAATTCATATAATATAGAAACAAAAGATATCTACCTATTAACAAATGAGAACAGCCAACCCCCCACCCAAACAGCACCCCCAACCCCCCCCCCCCCCCCACACACACACACACAGCACATACTATACACATTGAATATCAATCTAACAACCAATTTCAGAAATGAAGTCGAAAGCAGGAAAACTTGATGTACAGATGAGTACAGACAATTCACCTTGTCACTATTCTCAGTTTAGCTATCACTGTCAGCAGAGATGGAAATCTAATACTGAATTTAACAAACAGAGTTTGTATTTGGCGTGCATCATTCATTATCTTTTACTTATCAGAATATAAATTATAGAGAAATAAAACATTATGCACTGCTACTTTGAATTTCATTGTTTCCTTTTAAATTTATCTGGAATCGTTCAAAATCATGAATTTAAAAATATTATTTATTATTCTCAGACTAGTAATTTTCCAGAAGTTTGGGAAAAAAAAGTTCCTTTGGTGTCTATCAAATGGTGGCTAAATTTAGACAAAAATTCTAATTTGTTGTGTGTAAAATATAACTATCTTCTCATGCAGCTTATTCAATGACTGGTTGAAGGAAATTTCCCACTGTAAGCCTTGAGGAAGTTTTTTCTTGAATCTCAAGATATCCTTTGTTACCATGGTAACAGTGAGAGTAATGCTTTTACTAACACTGCATGAATACAGCATATCAGCTGGACACATTAAAAAATCCTTGGTTCACATGGACGCTTCATTTCATTTAATCTATCAATTTCATGTATTATTTTGTTGCCATATAATATGGTAGTCATTTTCATAATGGGATTGATACAAAAGTCATCTTCATTTCCTCAATTTCATACTGCCCTATACTTGGTATGCCTAGTTTAAATGACTACAATTGATTACAGCGGAAACAGAATTTGTGTGACATTTCAATTTTGGGAAACAATGTTTTTATCATAAAGCTAGACATTTTAATGACACAGCAACAACTATGCAGAGAAACCGTACATACAGTAGGATCCTTGTACCAAATATACCACATCAACAACTAATAAACATTGATATTCTTGTACAGTGGCATAGAAATGGCTTCTACTGTAGAGATTGATGATACATGAACTTGATATTTTTTAATGGTTTTTAATTGTTAAAGTGGCACAAGCTGAGTTTATAGCCTTTTCACTTACATGTATGTTAAAATACTTACAAAAACATTTGATAAAACTATTCTAGTATAAAGTTTTATGTTGAGGCATGTCTTCTATGACATTACAATTTGTTTCCTGGCATTGTTACAACTGTTGGTTGCGTACATGTACATGTACATGTAGTAGGGACTTCCTGTACATTTGTTTACTATGTATATCTTATATCACCAGGTTTGAGTTCAGTCAATTACAAGTCATGGCTAAAGTATACATCACGAAGTAGAATACTGTGAGTACCTTTTCAATGTGCAGAACCAATTATCATCAATTATGACCAATTATCAAACATCTAAACTCAGCTTGTGCCCCTTTAGCTTTCCTACTAAAATAAACATGACTTTGATTACAATGTACTTACTTGTCTGCATAGATCTACACCCATCTATGTGAAATCACATCTTTTATGGGTTTGACAGCTGTATATGTATTTATGTAAAAAATGCCGTGTTCACTCAGTGAAATGCCACACCAACCCTATTTCCACTGTAAATTCACAGGTTACTTACCTTTCATTTTTATCCAGGAACTGTTTGGCCTCCATTTCTAACTTGTTGACTCTATGCCTTTCCTCTGTCACTTCTTTAGTAGCTGCTGTACCACTACTAGCTAGACTCTGTACCTGTTGATACAGGACCTGACTTGACTGAGATGACTGGCTATCCAATAATGAACCCATGTACAAATCATACTCATTCTGTGTATGCACAAAAACAAAAAACAAAATATTACTAAAAAACCTAAGAAAAATATGTACACGTAATGAGTGAAAACACAAATAATTGCTTTGTTATCAGAATACATGTACCATTATAAGGCATAGTATGATATATTCAATCTGTATCTGTTTGAATACTGGAGACTGTATCACAATTGAGCAAAAATCCTCCAGAGGGATGTGCACACTATGTTAGTTTTAATCACGTGGATCACAGAATGATGACAAAGCGGACTTAAATTGTTCTGGTGATTTCCACATTACAGTGGACTCTGATAGTGCATTCCAATGGTCCTTGATATGAATGAATTTTTGTAGATTTCGGTATAACAACTTGGTATGATGAGAGTTTTAGTGTGTCTATTTCTGGATGGTCTGTTGTTAAACTGAAAGTGAGATCCAGCAGAGATAGCTACCAGGCCGTTGATAACCTTGA
Source organism: Glandiceps talaboti (assembly GCF_964340395.1). NCBI lineage: Eukaryota > Metazoa > Hemichordata > Enteropneusta > Spengelidae > Glandiceps > Glandiceps talaboti. Next base: position 4,282,886 of record NC_135551.1, read on the forward strand.
AAAGTAAGAGGAGACGCTTAGGGATCAACAAAATTGAATGTCACCAATTTTTTTTTACAAAACATGTAAAATGAAAAACATTGAAATTTAAAGTTTCCATTATAATTTTCAGAGAATTCTGCTAAATTGCAATGGTTTCTTTGGTAGTGCCTATCAACACAGTGCTCTCCGCCAAAGTGGTTTTATAATTATTACCCTTGATAAAGCCCCATAATGACACAACAGCCCTTTTCAACATTCTCAACATACAATAATAATAATAATAATAATGATAAAAATGATAAAAATGATAAAGTAGACTTATACTAGAGCACCTCATCTCTGCAAGCAGAGCTCAAGGCACAGTACCACAACTGTAGTCAAAGAGGTGTAAGGAATTAAAGTCCTCTGTCCTACCATGTCCCCAATTATAAAGTACAACTGACTTGGACACAATTATAGTTCACATCTTACCAAAGGGCTATCATTAGTCATTCAGAAACAAATTACAACAGTGACGATTGAACTCTCAATACACAGATGCCAAGCTAGCCACTCTACATTGTACATGTACCATCACACTATTGCATAGCCTACCGTACATGTACATTGTTTTGTACTTGTAGAATTGAGCTGAGTAACTAATGCCAACACTATTTCAGATATCCTAACTGCCATTTTGATTCTTTGAATTTTCGTTCATAGGAAAGACGAGCAATAATTCAAAATCCCAAAAATGGCAGTGGCGATGCTCAAACTGACAATCTGAAGACGCCAAACTAGTCACTCACTATACAACCATGATGCCATATACATAAATTTAGCTCAATTTACAAATTTCACCACTGACTATATTCATTAAAGAAACACAAAAATATTAAAGCTGATTTAAAAAAGCTTAATTCTAAATACTTACCACCCTGATATAAAGAAAAATAGAGAATTTACAATCTTATACACCTAATGTCCATACTGGCACAGACAAGATACAACAAGTCTCCCTACATCAACTGCTATATTAAATCTATCATCTAGATTCACATGTTGCTGTATATAAATATACTTATAATCAACGCCCATTAACTATTATTTAATACCTATTTTATGATATCTATAAGGATAATGGACACAATAAATAAACGATATAAATCATATTTATATTTCATAAAATACATTTTACGATGTACTATTATAATTACTGCCAATAAGCCTACATTTTGCTTGGTGCTATTGCAAACATAAAACATTGAGATAATGACATTGATAACTCACAGAATAATGGCTGTGATGGTTGGCAGAGGTAACATCTACAGTCATGTATGCTAACAGCATATCTAACTTATGTAATTATCAAATTCAACTACTTAAATATGTATTATTTCTATGGCAACATGTCTTTAGAGGCCAAAGTAATAAACAATGAAAATGACCAATTTTATGGACAATTCACTAACAACTTTAGGACTATGAATTATATTCAATATATTATCATGTACTGCAATTTGATTGGTTGATTGAGTGTTCAAAAGATTGGTTGTCATTAATTACGTATGCAGGTGGCCCTGTAACATGAATTAGGAACAAATAATTGACAAATTTAAATTTGGAAGTGGATGCAATCACAAATGACAAATACACATGTGCAGTAAACCACTGCTATTTACTAAATATAAAATTAATGATTCTCTGTAGGGGTGCTTGAAAACTAATCCTAACCCCTTTGGTACATATAGTTTTATAATACGAAGTATTAAATGATCATTTCATCAATTCTTGCACTTGTGTTGATTATTGCTATCAACTTAGATATATGCAAGGGGTTATGGGAAGACCTGTGGTGATGGCCTCATATTTACCACAATCTCTTATCAAAATGAGGCTTATTTATAATGTATACACTTTCAAAATTGAATAAGTTATCAAGGTACAGTACTACATTAGCACCTAAAATCATGTGTAAATATAAGGTGATTGTACTAGTAGTAATAGTAATCAATTCATTAGTCTAGTTCCTATACAGTATCACTACTATTCACAGTCTAGTCAAAACCATGACGAAAGATATTAATTATGGTTCAACCCCATAGTGAGCGAAGCACTAAAAGTGCATGTCACTAGTAATAACCGACTGTCGTCACCACTCATTAAATATTCATTTTGGTACAGCTGTTTTGATGATGTCCAATGTCCAACCAGGACTCCACCACTAGTCCGTTTAAACTAAATCACGTGGGGACGCAACAACATAATCATGTTTATATGAACACTGTAGGAGGAGCACAGGAATGTGTGCTGATTGAGGGACTTTGAAGTTTGACCAGACTATGGTTAGGGTTAGAAAACCCAGTTTAATAGTATCCAGACTATCAATTCATGGGAAGTACAAAATGTATACTGAAGGTAGAAATAAGCCTGATTAGATTTTTCCATCAATCTGTATTTAGAGCACATCACATCCTTAAGACCATCATTTCTGCATGAAGACTTTGATACCAATTTGAACTACTGAATTGAATAATCTTGCAGGTAATAAAATGGGAAATAAAGCAATTTATAGCAAACATTTCCTAGTGTCCAGATCAGGAATGTAACAGTGGAACACAATTGCAAATACATTGAAGGTATTTACCTATCGTTTTATCTCATCTGATTTCCCCCATGATAATACATGTACCAACTAACCAGCCAGTCAACCAAAATCAACTTCTAAAATTGCCAATTATTGGTATATCTTTTGGTATTTGAATGTAATTTTTCATTTGAATTATACATTTCTTTTTACATATTTACAATTACACTGTACATGTATATTCAGACTGAAATGTGCTTTTAAATTGATTTTAATGTCAAAGCATGTTTTCTTTTTATAACTACTGTCAACATTACATTTGTCTTCTGGCCGTTGTTAAAACAGTTGACGATGACTGCAAATTTAAAGCCAAAGTAGGGATTTCTTGAACTTTACATATATACACATGTATATATATATATACATATAATAAATTCTGTCATTGAATCGTTTATACATTACATGTATATCTTGATTCAAGGTTTGAGTTCAGTTAATTGCCCCTGGCATGTGGTGAAGTATGCTCCAGCAAGAACAATACTGTGAGTAAGTATTTAATATGTGGCATAAACTATGCCCAAACACGTGCACTGTAAACTTGGACCTTGTGCCCCTTCTCTTCAATACAATTTGTAGATATTCATCAATGTTGTAGGTTGTAACATTCTATTCAAGTTAAAAACCTCAACTCTCTAGTAGCTAATTTATGCACTAGTCAACTAACCTACAGTTCTAAAATATAATGCCTTCTTTCTGCATTTTCTGAACTTTCTGAACATTCATGTGAAGATAAAAATGAAAATTAATCCTTTTCTTTCTACACATATATATTACTCCAAAATAAAATTGACATTGACAGGAAATTTACAGTCTAGTCAAAGACCAGATTGTATAAAGATACATCTTGTCGTTCAGCCCTATCAGACTTCTCAAGTGATAGCATTGTATGACATACCGTATCTTACAGACAGTGATGAACCAAAGACATGCTTTATCTGTACTTTAGCCAAAAATGTTTCAATCAAAACATTCCTTTATTTTATAATCAATTCCGTAATATCTGCTGGATAAATCCACTCGCACACAAGGCAACACAATACTATCTTTTAGTTTTACACAACACCCATCTTATTCCACAGTGCATACAGACATACATATTTCAAAATATATAAAGTCTGCAGGGACATGGCCCAAGACTCAAGACAGAAATCTCTTGTAAACCTGAAGCACGACTCTCTTTCTAGAGTACATTATATATCAGGATTTTATAATGAAATATTAATGTGATGTCTTAGAGCCTGGAGTGGCGAGTCTGTTTATTACACAGTCTAGTATGTAATACAATGTAATAGTACCAGTATAATGGTAGTAGGTACGGAATACACACCTGTACTGTTTAGCTAATATTCCAAACTCAAGAATCTCCCAGTTTTTTTCTACTACCATACATTTTTAGTTTTCAAATGAAATAATACATAGTATCGATCCTTGCATTTTGTACTGTTATTTTTCAAAGAGAAGTATGCTAATTTACCAATAGCTATATATAATGGCAGCCATATTAAATGTCATTAAAGAAGATTACAAATAAACTTCAATAATGTGAGTTTTGGGATTTGAAATTTCGTCATTGATTCTGTCAAATGACAGTGAGAGCTGTTACTGATTAATATACAGTACAATTCAGTTTAATAGTCTAGGAGTATTCTATAAAGTAGATTTCTGAAGAAATTATATCATCAAAATAGAAATGGAAAAAGTTTGTAACCATGAACACTGAGGTAATCTAGTATATCGGTAGTTTATGTACATGTACATGCATACGAGTGTATGAATCCTAGTACATTGTAGTGATAAAGTTACCTTTTTGGAATCTAGTTTTGAAGTAACTAATGTAGTTTTCATCTGAATCCCTCAGATATTATCACCATTATAACATTATACAGTTTGGTCAGGTGAGCTCCTATTGGAATTAGCTGACACTGTGACAGCAGAGTAAATAAGTGGAAGGTTGTAACAGTGAACCACAGTCGCAGTTGAGGGATGGATGTGCTCCAATTTCAATGGATTCGTGTATTTTCCTAGGCCAATATTTATCCTGTCTGCAGACTAAGGATTGTATGAATCCTGTTTTGAATGTTGATGTCAGTAATAGTCACTAATATTACATAGTGTCACAACAACACTTGCAATTACATTCTACAAAATGTACTTCATCCCCAGAGTGTGATGGATTAATATGTTTCTAAATACAATCTTACAAGTCATTATTCACTGTACTCTGGAGTATTCATTCCATTTCAAACAGCGATCGAAACATTACCTTCTTTACAACTACAATCTATTTTTTATTATAACTTCACTGTCTGTTTGTCTATCTGTTAGAGTAAAATCACTTCTCAATATTTCTATGTACTGTTAGGCTGTTTACTGCACTGTCAAGATACATTGTACATCATTAAATAGTCATTGTATTCTAGCTACTCTTGTATTAAGAAAGTTTCTGCACACTGCCACACATATACCAAAAAGTTATCATGGTTTATCCTGCAACTGTACAGTTAAACTTACATAAAACATGTACTGTAAACAACATGTAAATTACCACATCACATAGTGTAATGTGTGTATATTTACACACTATAAAATCATTTGAATTAACAACAATCTGAATAGTGGTCATTCATGCTGTCATCATATTGGGTAAAAAATTTAAAATTCGTATCAGTTTTGACAAGGTAATCATTACAAGCAGAGAATATGCAGGCTAGTAGGTACGACCAGCATATGATGCATCTACATGTACATTGTAATGTACTAATGTATTGTTGATGGTATCACAACATGTAAGACACATTCACTTTACATGTATATCATTAGTACTACAGAATAAGGCTATAGACAAACTAAAACAAACACAACCTACAACCACATGACATATTGTTGTTGCATGTGAGTTATTTATTGTAGTGACAGGTAAATATACATTAATTTGACAATACAAAGAACAGAAAATTAATACATCACCCAGCCAATTGGACTTATTTCTCACTATAAAGTTAGATAACTAATCTAAAGAAACACAAAAATGGACAGAGCACATTCAATCATATACAAGTAAAGAATAGTAACAGTACTACTACTACAATGAAATGTATGAATGATTACACCTTTAATAGTGTATGCTTGTTGAATATATTTACTGGTGCATGCTCTAAGCTTATTGGTCATTGTAAAGTTCCATTTGTCTGGCTCATTTAAAGGACACAAAACAAGTGTTAAGGCCCGGTTACACGATGCAACTCGACTAGCAACACACCGTGCAATTCGTCGCATGCGATGAATTGCATCGTGTGCTCGCCCCGTCGCAGGGTCTTGCGACGTCGCAAGGTGCGTCGCAAGGAAACCGACATGTCGGTTTCCTTGCAACTTGTCGCAAGTTGCTTCTCGAGTTGCTTCGTGAGTTGCACCGTGTAACCACTTCGTCGCGTTGCAAGTAATAACCTTTGACATATACCTACGTGTCAAATGACGTTCAATGTTATGGCCGCCATGTTTTTGGTATAAATATTCTATTTCAGCAAGTATTTTTTATATAATTTTGATTTACCACCATGATTACCACTTATCAATAGTATACAATGTCTATGAATGCTTGATCTCCGCTGAATATCATTTTATTTCCAACTTGAATGCAAGTAGCGACATCGGAAAGATCAACATTGCCCTAAACGAACTTCGAATTGAATAGAGTTTTACTATCGATACCTCAACAAGTTTTCAGTCATTTTATTCGTAAATATTAGCAATTTTATAGCATTTTTGCCAAATTCCTGCCGCTAGAAGACTTGACCTCGATGACCTGTAACTTTTATATATCTACGCATGTGCAACAGTTTAGCTCTTGCGACTCACCATGCAACTAGTTGCATCGTGTACGCGCTCCGTCGCAGTTGCAAGCCTCGTCGCATGCGACAAATTGCTTCATGAGTTGCATAATGTAACTGGGCCTTTAAAGACATTACAAGAGTGGTAGATTGTTCATATGGTTACAATGTATTCAGAATTACACGTTGCAACTTGCAACAATACTTGTAGTTTTAGTCTGTTTCTAGCTTAGATCCACACTGATTCCACAGTCACTTGATTTCTGAAGTAGTGAGTCAATTGAGGATTAGCCAGACAACTTCACACAAACAATCAATAAATCTTTGTTTCCATCTCAATCACCTCATAAAATTAAACTCTCATTTAGGATAATATATTGTATTTTATAGCTAAGTGCAGTTTTATTGTAAATATAACTTAGAATTTTATTGCATTCAGTTTAAGATAACTGTAGGGATTTATTGTTTGGACTTAAAAGCTAAGACATCTTTTATAAAGTGCTTTGTTTGAGGTGATAAACAACATTATTACACATCTACCAGAGATCACTTGCACCAGTGTGTGTGTGTGTGTGTGTATACTTGATCTGCAGCGCAATACTGAAAACATTATTGTATACCTGCTGTATGCAAATGATATGCATAAGGATGTGATCATTCATTTTACACTAAAGCATGTGATCACATAGTGTCATTTTTACAGAAATTAGTTTTTTCGGATAAACATGTAATAATAACAGAACTCCATGCCACCTGAGTGCCAGTACTCACTGGTATTCATTCAATCTGCACCCAAAACTCAGCACCCCTAAGTGATCATGATTTCAACCTGTTAGTGTTACTACTAACATTGTATACTAAAAATGGATAAAATTAACCTATAGTTTTACTTTTTGGCATTTTAAACAATTTTCAATGAATAAATTGTTGGTTGTCTGATCGAAAAAATAACATTCCAGTTATAGCTAGTGTAGTTTTAATACTGACTTCCCTTCTTAAAAGTGAACTGTATTGGACCTTGTAGACTCACCTTTACTTTTCTCAGGATATGACCAAATATTGGTGTGTCTTCAATCAGATCATCAAAGATATTACTGTAGAGTTGAAGACGATGAAAGTTTGGACCACCAGTACGATGAACCTCATCTAAAGTCATCAATAACTGTAAAACAAGGAAGACACAATATTAGGTAAGTATTCATCAAATAGACTTTGTAAATAATAAGTACGCAGAATGAATAGTCTTGGTTACCCAACTCTCCCCATTCGGGGGCTCTACTTGTACTACAAGAACACCAAGATACATGTAAGAGTATAGGGAAACGTAATCCAAAGTTGCCCGCACCGAAAGTCACACAGTACATTTCTTCCAAGTCATGAAAAATGGGCCTGTATGCTGTAATTATAAGATGTACATGTACATGTATCAGTCGCTTGAGACAAGATAACCTGTCTCAAAGGTACCTAGATCATTCAGCCTGCAATGTTAGACATGAAGTGTTCCCCAGCATGCACTGCTCTGGGGAAGAGATCTGGTGCACGCAACTTTGGATTATGTTTCCCCCGATTCTCGTTTTGGTGGTCTTGTAGTAGAGCCCTCAGTGGTGAGAGTCTGGGTAACTGAGACTACACAGACGAATAAATATATGGTACAAAACAACTGTATGTAGCTCATACTGTACATTATACCTTGAAATCATTGTTTGAACAGTTACATAAACTTCAATTTCAAAGTAATGGAATGTGACATAATATATTGTGTAATTTGTATATTTTGAGCCTAAAGACAAAGTTCCCTATTTACATGTACATGTATATCTGAACAATAAAGTTACTTATAATTAAAATGAATTATACCCTACATAAAAAAAAAATCAAAAAAGAGAAACCCATACAGAATAAAAGCTTCTGGTTATTTGTATGATGGTGTGGACAGTAGTAGTCTAAGAGTAGACACTCAATTATCTGATACCTAACTCTACAATACCAGGTGTTGACAGTACATGTATGATGTAGTAGTCTTAGAGTAGACACTCAAATAATATCTGATACCTAACCCTTCAATACCAGGTGTTGGAAATACAGTAGTAGTCTAAGAGTAGACACTCAATTATCTGATACCTAACTCTTCAACACCAAATGTTCCATTTACAATCACAATTAGAAAACTTCACAAATTGCATACAGTGGGTGAATTCTTTATAAAAAAACAAAAGATTCACCACAGGATATTTAAATTCATACAAATCTGTTAAAAATAAAGAAAACTTTCCATGGATGGTCACATCTAAAGATCCTGATCATGAAATTTTAAGAATTTAGATTAAGTTGGCACATTAATAAAGAAGATTCCAGACTGAGACAACGTAAATAATAAGTGGGAAACTACAAATGTGTCCTCTAAGCCACTTTGACGTGCCACTGATGCACCAAATTTAGTGTTCCCCTATTTCTTACAATGTGGTGACTCACAAGAAATACCAATTTTTCTCATTTTGACTCACAACAACAAAATTTGGCTATAATTAGAGGGCACACTGGAAACTATCGGCATAAGAGCAATGCCTTTTTCCTGCTGGGACCTACATGTACATACATGTACAGTATGTATACAATGTATGTACATGTACACATCAAATGGTGATATTTGATTCCTACACATTTATGCAAGAGATTCGACGCATCTGCCGGTACATCTACAATGTCAAGAGATGGAACATGACTACAAATGTCAAAAGAGTTGACAAACAAATCCATGTAGACAGATGTGTATGTACAACTTGTAAGTGTGTGGCAAGGGATGTGAATTCCTGTCATTTTCACATTCACATTCACATTTTTAAAAAGTCCTCAAGGCTGTGGTAAAAGCATTATTTTCTAAAATTGATACAAAATAGAAAATATTGGGACTAAAGAACTCCTTTTAATGCTGAACTTCCTACTCTAAGACTAATATACAACTGTATTCCAACATCTTGAGGCATTCTGTAGCTGTCAATACTCTGTAAACACTTCCTTGAGTGGACTTACATGTCATGTAGTCTCCAATATTTAGATTTAATGTACAACATGTAGAATGCATCCAAAAAAATAAACTCTGATAAACTTTTGCTGTTACATTGTTCAAGAATACAAATGACTCAAATTATAAGTTGGATACAGAAATGATTCAAATTATTAGTTTTATATACAAATGATTCAAATTATTAGTTTTATATACAAATGATTCAAATTCTTTAAGTAATTTTAGGTCAATATGTTACCAAAATTAAGCCACTCTAGAATCTAATATGGCCACCAAAATTAAGCCACTTTAGAATCCAATATGGCCATCAAAATTAAGCCACTTTAGAATCCAATATGGCCACCAAAATTAAGCCACTTTAGAATCCAATATGGCCACCAAATACTACAGTACTCTAGGGGGAAACAAAATGTTGATTTCCTTGAAGTTGACAAGAAGATGACAGGTCCCCAAATTTCATTTTATTGTTTCATAAGGACAGAAACAAGGTTTCATACGGGAAAGTTCGGAGAGATATTAAGAACTCTGATTTGTGAAATTGGTCCTGCATTCTACCAAAATAATTTAGTGTTAATTTTAGTAAAACGAAGCTCCGAGGACTGTGAGAGAGTCTAACATATACTCTGGTCATTCTATGTCATGACAATACGCATCTATGTCACTGGTTCTACTGTGTTCAAAATATGAGTCAAGACATTCAAAATTGCCATTGTTTTCCCTGATTTCCCTGATTGGTATATTAATGTTATTGTCCAATATTTTACTTCATTCAGCCGAAAAATACTCATGACCTAAGGGTTGTCACTATTCATCTAGTAACTCATAGTAACAAAGACCCTTTAGGTCACTCGTATTTTCTGCAGCTGAACGTAGTTCTAAACATATTGAGGAATAATATCTAAAGTAGTTTATTTCTATTCTACAAGTACATTGTACATGTTTTGTTCTAAAGTGTGTAAGATAGAAACATAAACTACAATCATTAACCCTAGAAGAGGTACTAAAAGATAGCAACTCAAGGGAAATCTCTTGATTCACACGTAATTTAAGACTAGGCTAGGTACGACGTACATTTTTTTTGTATAATTATGTAATTTTAAAGGTAGCCATGCTTACAAGATTGAGATGTAAACTTAAGCATCACCATGTAAATGGAGATGGTCCAAAAAATTAGTTTTACACACAATGCATATAATGCAGACAGACACAAAGATGTACCAGTATGCACAAATATTTGGAAGAACATGATTGCAAATTACGTTTACTGAACAGCTTTGATTTTCTAAATTCTAATGGTGTTTTTAACTTGTTTTTAAACCACATATTAATTATATTATATATACATTACAATGTAAATGTATGTTTTATTTGTTGTGCTTTCAACTAAAAAATAAATAGCAAAATATAAGTGTTTATTTGTATCCTTGTATATCTGTGATTTACTTGATGTGTTTCTTTGGGGGAGGTGTGTGTGTGTGTGTGTGTGTGTGTGTGTGTGTGTGTTCTGTTCCCTACAGCATTCAAACATGGGTAATCTCTAATTGCCAAGCTAAGTACATTTACTGCATGTCTACTAATGCACATGTACATGGAGCCATGTCTTACAGCAAAATCCCTCATGGCTTTACCTGTAACATCCTTTGTTATTTTCGCATCAAACTGGAAATTTCACGATAATATCTATATAATACAATGTATCATATTATTTCAATTATCATAAATGTATGTCACTCAAGATGGGAATAAAACTCACTCAAAATTAGTTGAGTATACAAATGTACATGTATACATTGTTGTATACCAAATTACCACGTCATTTGGGGTTTCACATTTCAATCCTCTAAATTAATATATGTCTGTTGTGCTCCTCATTATCATAGCATCAAATTATAATAGTTTCCTCATTGCAGACAAATTAATAATCTCCATTACACAGACTAGACAAAAAGGAGCTTTATGGCATACAGTACATGTATGTCTCCAGGTAAGGAAAGATATGCATGAATGCTTGGAGTCTCAATTTCATTCAATGTGTATTACAGTCATAAAGAATGTAATATAGAAGGATCATCTCCAGTCAAGGAAAGATATATGCATGAATGCATTCAGTCTAAATTTCATACAATGTGTACGTGTATTACATTCATTAGAAAGTAATATAAAAGGATTGTTTATCTTAAATTATGAAGGGTTTGTGAACACTAAGTTACAATCCTTGTTACCTGAAAGAAGATTTTACCACCCAGATGTATCATAAAAATACCAATCATTAGATTTCTTGGTTGACACAAAGACTTTCACTCCACACCCTACACATGCTTTACCATATAATGACAATTGTGTATGTCTTTTTGTTCTATTTCGACTTTCTGACATAAGATAACATGCTATTTCAGGTTATGAAGATTGTACCAAAGCAAAGAAGACGTAATGAATTTGTAATGCAAAATAAAAACTATCTATGTACATACACATTTTGTACACTACATTTATAACAAGGAGTAGACATTATGCAAGCAGTAAAATCATATACGATACCAGTTATATGTCTAGAAATAGGGAATGTTCACCAGAAGGCTATATACGAAACATGCAATGTGCATGTGTCGATCACTTACATGTAACAAGTTTAGGTTGTTTTACTTGCTAGACAAGAACACTTTCAAGTTTTATTGCTGAACACTGCAGGCCTGTGATTGAAGAGAGCATTTTGTTTATGTTCATTCAGCTTTATAGATTCCCTCAATGGCAATCAAACTGTGTTCAGCAGTAAACGTGTTGTTATCTATCAAGTGAAACAACATAAAATGTAGTCTTCTGGCGAACACTGCCTATTTTAGCTGTACTAATAATACATCAGAAATGAAATATTAATGATATGATATCATGCAGTAACCCTCTCTCCCCACTATCCGCCCACCAGTATCTTTGTACTATTTTGATCAATAGACATGTAGGTCCTTCATATCGAAGTCAAGCAAGTCAGTGTTTGGTCTACAGCAAATTTTATTTAGAACAGAACTATTGGTTTCTGATCTTTTAAGTGTTATTGAATATCTGGTGAATGAGCATTCAATCCTATGCTATATAGCAAGTAGTGATGTAGAGAAACTACAAATACAAAATATGTACAATGTATATTGGAGAAACATTTACCGCCTGTCACATTTATCTACATGCATTAAAGGCATGTGCAAGTGTTCTCCTAGGAAACCTCATAAAACTAGACTTATACTTACAGTACATTTGCATGTATCATTCCAATATACTTTCATAGTCATGTACAAATGTACATGTATCGCATCAGTACAGTAAGGTTGCATCTGCTCTGCAATTGTATAGGCAGATATGACCTTACTGCACTGACGCGACATGTTCTAGACTTCAAACTTTGCCAGAGTTTACATGTTAGATATCGGCACTTAAGGAGTGTGTGGTTTAATACTTGTCCATAATCTTGGTGTGAGTTAGGGTAACACTTTGATAGAATTTAAGCTAATACAGAAATGCAAAAGAAACATAGTGGTGAGTTACCATGGTAAAACATATGTACAGAGGATAGTTGGTAAATAGCCACTAAAGCTGATAGGGAGATCATTAGATAGTCATCCGATGCTTTACTTTAATACCAAAGGGGGCATTGGAAAGGGTATAGCTATTAATCATTGAAAGCTTTGAACATTTAATTTTAAACTAGGTACATAATAATTTATCTACATTTTGTATGGCTGTTTTTTCACACAGATGATATATTGCCATACCCGAATATTTTCCTATCTTACACACAACCCTTCCGTACATATCAAAAATGCTGATTTTACAATCAGAATGAAAATCCACAACCCTTTTGTCAGTCAATGTATTTGCCATGTACAAACTATAATATGGCAAAATATTTATATAACTAAATGTAATGTGTACACAAATGTCTGTCTACATGTATGTTTTGTATCAAATATGAGAAGCAAAACAATCATTGATACAGCAATTAATGTAGGTCTTACCTGTCTTGTGTAACAACAAAACTAATAGCGTAGGAACAAATCAAGACACTGATTCCTAAATGGGCATGACTGTATGAGATATTTTTAATCAGATTAAGTGTGGATCTTAGCTCTCCTGCTTATAGATTATTATAAAAAGACAAAAACAACAGCTGCTTATAAAATCAATCTAATGTCAAGATTTTTTTTTCTGTAGCCATTGTTTGTGATTTGTCAGATTAGATGATTAGATGTATACCTGTATGTGTACACCTCAGTTGTGTATGACAAGTGAAACAATCACTGATACAATGAAGTGATACAGACATATTTCTCTCCTGTCTTGCACAAAAGCAAAAACTATTAGCACAGGAACAAAACAAGACAATAATTCCTACAAGTGCATGTACATGTATGTAATACATTTTTAATCTGATGAAGTGTTCATCTAATCCATTAATACAACACAAATTCAAAGCAACAGAACAGTTCCTGCTTAGGCACAAAAAAAATGTGTGGTTCCGATTACATTACATTTAAAATAGGTTGGGTAGGTAGATTTTTTGATTTATTTTATCATATTTTTTTTTCATGTGTGAGTGTCTAGTTCAGGTTTTCCATTGTTTTCCAAATGGTCTCTGTGTTGTTTATTTCTTCCTATCAGCTGTACAGCCATTACAGATTGTAAGAATAGATTCACATGTATATTATCTTTTTAAGTTGATGTCAGTTTCATCGCCTACTATTTCTTGTGAGACTTCATGATTTTCGCGGTTTTATTATTATTTTTCTCGAATATGTAAAAAAAAAAAGTTTAGGGTGAAAACGTGAAAAACTAGGTGGGGTCTGGTAACCGGAACCAAACAACTTTTTTCATTTGGCATTTGACAATTTACCACAGCACTATGTGTATATTCCTACAACAGTCTGGACAGGACAATTTACCACAGCACTATATGTGTATTCCTACAACAGTCTGGACAGGACAATTTACCACAGCACTATGTGTGTATTCCTACAACAGTCTGGACAGGACAATTTACCACAGCACTATGTGTGTATTCCTACAACAGTCTGGACAGGACAATTTACCACAGCACTATGTGTGTATTCCTACAACAGTCTGGACAGGATAATTTATTACAGCACTATATGTGTATTCCTACAACAGTCTGGACAGGACAATTTACCACAGCACTATATGTGTATTCCTACAACAGTCTGGACAGGACAATTTACCACAGCACTATGTGTATATTCCTACAACAGTCTGGACGGGACAATTTACCTCAGCACTATGTGTGTATTCCTACAACAGTCTGGACGGGACAATTTACCACAGCACTATGTGTGTATTCCTACAACAGTCTGGACGGGACAATTTAATACAGCACTATGTGTATATTCCTACAACAGTCTGGACGGGACAATTTAATACACCGCTATATGTGTATTCCTACAACAGTCTGGACGGGACAATTATATGTGTATTCCTACAACAGTCTGGACAGGATAATTTAATACAGCACTATGTGTGTATTCCTACAACAGTCTGGACAGGACAATTTACCACAGCACTATATGTTTATTCCTACAACAGTCTGGACAGGACAATTTAATACACCGCTATATGTGTATTCCTACAACAGTCTGGACAGGACAATTTAACACAGCACTGTGGGTATTCCTACAACAGTCTGGACAGGACAATTTAACACAGCACTATATGTGTATTCCTACAACAGTCTGGACAGGACAATTTAACACAGCACTATATGTGTATTCCTACAACAGTCTGGACAGGACAATTTAACATTTAATATTTCCATCTAGCTTTCCATCAGCTGTACTGTACCAAGTAATAAATATCAACCTGGTTATCTTTAACGACACAATTCAAACTGCATTGTTGTTACCTGCAGAGAATAAAATGGTCATACAATTCTCATATAATCAATCCTGCCATGTACATTTAAAGTAATAGGCTTTTTTATTGTCACATTCACAGTTATTCTGTGATCATTACTTTGTTTTCTAATGTATTTTTATGTATTTCATCTCAATGCATGATAATCTACAATGTCTGCATAGGTTTTAAATAAATAAATAAATAAATAAATAAATAAATCATAAAGGAAAATATATTCAAATACCGTCCTACAAAGAAATATCACAACATGGGGGCAGCTATTACATTTACATTCATACATTATATTTTCAAATTACTGAAAACATTTAGGAACTTCACAAATAAGAGTGGAAATTCCAAGGAGATCAGTACATGTACATGTACATTTGTATGTATGTACATGTCCTTCTTGGAGATTACATTTATATTATAACATCTTGTTCATTCACTTCAGAAAGAGCACAGATTAAACCGAACACTATTAAGGAAGGTCGATATGTAACATTAAAAGTAATGAGAATCTGAATGATCAAATGTGATTTTTTACAAAAACAGATTTATTATACTCTTAGAAATTGAAACGAAAAATGTGGGGTAGCCATGTTTGTTTTTTACGAAATGCTGAAAGTACAAAATGCACTCCTGACACTTTTCAATGAAAATTATGAAAATTCTTGAATATGTGAGTTTGAATGTGCATTTTCCATATTAATAGCTTTTCACCTTGCCCAATATCTTTCCTACATACATGTATGTAGGAAAAGTGGTATTTCAACTTAAGCCTGGTCAAATGATTTTATTGCACAGATATTATATATTCATTGAAATATCTCTCTTCTTGTAATGTCATATTTTATGAAAATGTGGCAAGATGTAGACTTCATTGTGTACTTCTTGAAAACAGAACAAAAATTGTTGGTCGCCACAGTTGTTTTTGCGTTAATCAATTGAATGAATTGCATATCATCCCTATCCTGGAGTTCCATTCTGTACTCTCTCAATCTCACCATGTGAGGGTGCCAAACACCAGTAAAGTAATTGCCTTACGTGTACTTTCTCGCACCCTAGTCAAAGGAAAGTTAGTAATAAATCCATGGCTATTGTGACAAATTTTATGTCACACTCACTGCAGTTGGGAGTCTGCATATAAGAATGGTCCAGTTGAACACATTCTCTCGCTTGGTTGGAAGTTGCCCATTGCTTTTTCATTAAACATTTAACATTTTCCCATCTCACACTCTAGCTTTGTTTTAAAACAACTCCTGTTTTTACGAGCCAACGGCATTTTGAAGAATACAGTACAAAATCACTATGGCAACATTGCAAAACAGCACATTAGCAAAAATCTGTGTGCACTGAGTGACCAAATGCACAGTTGCAGTTTTTTATACCTATCACTCATCCTTAATTATTCAAGACCATTGACAATACAACTGGTCTAAACAAATTCTCAATTTTTCTGAAAATGTCATTTCAAATGCACAGTACATAACCATGAATGCAAGTACTTCTATGGAATCCTCTGGTCTATAGACATGTTATTACTCAGGATCATTAGACAATAGTTTTAGACAGCTGATATTCATTACAAAACAGTCAGGTACAACCATTAGGGGAAACCTGTCATCAACATTCCTATCAACTTCATATCAACTACATGTATCTACTAGATAATTGAGATACATTGCAGGTATCAATATCCCAGATGTATAGTTGCCATGGTTTTCAATAAACCGTAAGTAGGTCCATATGGCCAGGGATATTGATTTTAGGAATAAAGGGGAGGGGAAATAATTCACTTGGAATGAGTCTAGTTAAAAACTCATGGCTTTGAAACTTCTCAAATTACAAGTGGCATCTACAATAAATGTAATACACAATGCTAGTGTTACTTTACTATACCAATGGTAAAATACAAAATGTACATGTATACATTGTACAATGTACTACTTTTTGTACATGTACATGTAAATATATCAACTGTACATACACATAAGAATTGTCACAAAAACCATAGAAATGAGCAATTTCCTGAAATCATAAATCTGATGATTTGTTGATGTTCACATCTAAATGTAATCAATGAATACCATAATGTTGAATTTCTCTCATTTGAACGTAATGAGGAAACTAATAAAGAGTTATACCATAAAGTGATATATCTTACTATCTTACTGCAAATTATGATATTGATGTCTGAAACATAGAATTAAAGAGTATCAAAGGGATTATAAGTTATCTATCATTTAGAAAAAACACTAAAGTCATATATACTAGTAATCTTCCCCCCAAGATATCGAACACTACTTAGAAAATTAGATAACTTCTTGTTTTATTAAAATGTTTGTCTGTAACAACTGATACAGTGATACTAAAGAAAGCACTAATTCTTGAGTAAACGTTGTCTTTTATCATTTAAAAGAAAATTATTGGTGATTGGTGATTAGTGATACCGGTATATCCAGCCGAGTGGCAAAATTTAATTTCATATCATACCTGGTGATGTGATAATCACTAGTACATTTTTACCAAATGTTTTTGATGCATTTTAAATATTAATTAAATTGAGTTATCATGCCATATACATTAATTTTAATTTGTATAATACAGAAAAGACAATTGTATTGTACATGTACTACTGCATAGCCAATCATCTCCATTAAAAAACATTCCACACATACAGTACATGTACATGTATCTCTTCTCATGTAAAAGTTTACAAACCTCAAAATCTCACATTTACAGCAGTTTTTCAAACAAAGCAGGAATGAGAAGCAAACACACACTACATAATGCAATTTACACGTGTACTTATATTCATACTTAGCAACAAAAGATGTCCCTGACATGTTTGAAACTACTGACTTGATAGTTGTATACATTCTGTCCAGACAGAGACTACATGTACATGTAGTATGAATTACAACACTTTGTTAGAAATACTTACATGTATACAACTGTGAAGTAGTCAAGTATGATGTCTACATCTGACAAAGGCATGGATTTTGTATACATGTACACTTTTCTGGCCTGCAGCTATTTCAATTATTAACATTTCTGAGAAATGTAATTGTTTTTTTCAGTTTTTCTAGTCGTACATTCTAATTTATCCTACTTCCTTCGAACTTGAATCTGGAATATAATCTGTTTCCTACCAAATTAATGATAGCATCATTCTTCTCTTTCCATGACAACAATACCAAAATAACATGTATATGTACATGCTATGGACTACTACTAATTTGGTAGTCTAGATACAGTATTTCATACATGTAGTCTATGTAGTATGTTCACTGAACTAAGAACTGCTGATTTGATAGTTATACACAATGTTTATTACTAGTCATTGTACCCTGGACTACTTTTAATGTGGTAGTCTAGATTATATATGGTGTACTCTGGACTACTGCCAATTTGGTAGAATTGACAGTCTAGATACTATAACTCTGTGTCAATAACTAATTTGATAGTACATGTATATGTACATTTGTTTGGTAGTCTATGTTCCATGGACTACTGGTAATTTGATAGTCTAAATATGATGTTTAGCACATGTAGTCTATACAAGTGTATGTCCTGGACTACTGCTAATTTGGTATTCCAAATATCATGTTTAGTAGTCTATGTGTCCTAAACCACTAATTTACATACAATGTTTAGCAGTCTACATTGTATGTGCAATGGACTACTGGTAATTTGGTAGTCTATTGCAATGTTTAGTAGTCTGTGTCCTGGACTACTGGTAATTTGGTAGTCTAAATACAATCCCTGGACTACAGCTAATTTGGTAATCTACATATACATGTAGCTATAATATCAATATAGTCTGTGTGCCCTGCACTACTGCTAATTTCAAACCCGGGTTGTACTGTATCTATGCACTAATCTGGAATCCATACATACTGTCATGTTTTAATCCATGACATTAAAACTAAAGCTCTGTATGTAAAGATTGATTTCAAGGTACAATGTAGTCTACATGTAGTATCTGGTAATTCAATAGTAATCCGTTATCAATATTTAATATACACCATTTTCTTTATCAAGTTTATGTCAATGTTTACATCAAGTTGGTGTATTTGTGTGAATCAGTAATATAAATTTTGGTTAATCTATATTCACAGAAATTATATTGCTAAGTAACATGTTACTCTTGGTTTGATAATTACATTATAGTAATAATATAATTTAATGCAAAATTACAAATTCAATATTCTAACCATCAAATACATTGCTAAAGTCAATCAAAAACTGTTTGATGTGTACTTTGTCCGTGTATTTTACTACACAGGTATAACCTACTACATGTTTTTTCATCACTATAAAACCCTTTGCAATAGTTAAAGTTGAAAACATATGCTTAAAAACAGAATACTGAGAGCATCACTTTCACAATCTTCCAAATCACTCATGGCTGAAATCACTGAAAACCTAAGCTAAACTGTAAACAATATCTTAAGTAATTTTATGGATGAAATCTTTGAAAAACTAAACTAAACACCAGAACAATATCCATACTTTATGGCTGAAGTCTAAGAAAAACTAAACCAAACACCAGAACAGGTTTATATTACAAATCAGTTGCCTACATGTATAAAGATTGAGATTCACCATGATTTTTAATGAAAATTTTGGCTCAAAATATATTTATGAACTAATTCCAATGAATATATTTTTACGGCATTGTATATATGACAAAACCATTATCCCTTCCATGTTGTTAATCTAATACATATACAGTTTACAGGACTCAACTCCTACAGAGGGTCTATTAAGAATGCAAAATATAGGGGAATGGCGCACAGCAATGGAATACTAAGATACACATCAAAGTATCTATTCATTAGAAATATCTGTATTTACCATGTTTCAATCATGTCCTCTGGGAAGGGGGTCAGGTAATTTTGTCTGAAATAAATTGGTATGGAATTGAGAAGACAGTTTATCAGTCTCACTTCAATTATTCACCTATATCAAACAAATGAGACCAAGTTGTTTTCAAACTATACATTCAACCTCTTAAAAATGTCATCAAATCAAATAATTCACATGGTTCCTGACTTAATATTTTCACCATTTCTTATTCCTTTAAATTTTCAGTTTTCCTTCTTTCAGCTAAAAGCCATGTCTCACTTCTAATCTCTTTATAAGAGACCCTGATGGTATATGGGAAAGCCCATTATATGTATATGAGTGGGAACTGATGGTATTTGCACTCATGTCTGCAATGTTTTCACTTGCACTTTCACTTGATAGTACGTGTATGTGTACCATCACTGAGGATAACACAAGCACTCATACCCCATCAAGTACACCATCCTGGCACCCATACATCATGAGTTTCTGAGATGTTATTCCCCAATACATTTCTTCATTCAGCCAAGGAAAATACAAATCAGATGTACAGCCATTACAGATTAGAAAAACAGTTTTTGAGTGTCTTTTTAAGTTGATGGCAGTTTCTGCATCCACTATTTTTCGTGAAAGTTTTTGTGATTTTATTATTTTTTCCTCAAATATGTAAAAAAAAAAAAGAAAAAAGTTAAGGGTCAGCAGTGAAAAGCTACATGTAGGTGGGGTCAGGTAACCGGAACCAAGCAATTATATTTTTAGGCCTTATATTAGGCAAAAAATAATGTTTCTGCTCAGCTCGCATCACTTAAATACCCTTGCATTGGTTTCTCTTTTATACTTTTAGACACGATTTTTGTACTATTACTGAGAAGACTGACACCTTAGACGTTAGAGGTCTGTATTCTGAGTAATTATGCATATGGATTCTGAGAAACTGGTATTTCAAGCATACCTTTGGGGTAGACTCATCTGTAAGGGATAAAGCTACATGTACATAGTGACATTTTCTGCCATAACTTACAAATGTATGCTGTGATCACATATTTTGGCTTCACATTGATGCATACTAATAAAACACAGACAAACAAACTGAGACAGACAGACAGACATACTTACATACACATGAGCACATGAACACAGAGACACAACACACACATGCTCACACAATACACACACAAAACACATACACACACATACACATACACATACACATACACATACACATACACAATACTTTATACATGAACAAATCTTCATGAATACAATGTTAGGTTTACTTGTGTTTTGTTTTTACAATAAAATATTGATAAAATCGGTATATATCCTTGAGACAGATTCATAAGTAAGGACTAGAGCTACATTTAGTATATGTACAATGTAGTTTACTGTTTACATTCACATAACACTAATGACATAACCACCTTTGGGTTCATATTTATAATTTATCTTGATTATTATATGATTTGCAATTTATAAAAATGAAAACATTTTTTAAAGTATGTTTATGAAATTTTCTTATCTAAAATTATTTTAAATAATCTTTCTGCATAGTTATGAATGTTTTGTTTGTAGTAATTATATGTACTACTTTCGAATAAAATAAAACTTTGCCACTTCTACACTGTCTTTAGACACCTTAGTACACACAGCAACACTCTACAAGAAATCATTTTGGTGGTTGTGGGAAACAGGAAGTTTCATATGATATTAGTCTACAATTAAATTGAGATAATATTTTTTTATGTTTTCTTCATATACAATGTAATTGTTAAAGACAGTGAAATTACATACTAGTCACTATTTTGTATTCATTTAGTCTATAAATTATCAAATAATGATTTCAAGATAAAATTCACATCACATTTCAAACCTAAAGACTTACATTACAATATGGTTTTAAATCACAAATGTGACCACAAGTTGTTGAAATAATGGTGTTTAGGTACTTTGTGTAACTAACATTGGAAATGTATACATGTACATTTTGTATGTATGTGAAATGGATAAATATACTGCTCAAGTCATGCATGTACAAATGTACATGTATATGTATCTCATCTCAGGTCATACTCTATTTTCACAACACAATTTGTACAATCAATATCATATTTCATGTTTTTTGTAGGCAAGAGACAGCCATTCTGTTATCATGTACTCAATGAAGTACATTAGAAATGGGCAAAGCAAAACTACTCACCTGTGTATGAAATGTACAGCTATACGACAGGTGGACTAAATAACATAGTACACAGATACAAGACTTATAGATTACCTGATGTTGACAGCACTATACTTGTATGTTCACACACCCTTAGGACTCCTATTAACTACACATAACTCATCTCACTACACAGTACGTTAAGTAGAACACATCCACACACTGCATGATCAACATCAGTGATAGTCTCCCTAGGTACATACGGTATAGAGTATACCACTAAGCCATTCTAGACTCCTTAACTTGAAATGTACTTTATAAGTGACTATAAACACTGTCAGTACATAAATACATGTACATGTATGTATCATTGTATGTATGTATGTATGCATGCATGACAAGTAGTATTTGTAGTATGACTATGAGCAGAAGGTTACTAGTTTTTAATGTAGAAATAAATAATGTTTTGTGTACATGTAACTATGTGTGCTACCGTTACTACTAAGGAAATCAAGCTATCGGCAATCTAAAGTAGACACAATCTAAAACTCCTGATATTGTTGCAACATACATGTATTGAAGCTACAAATAAATGTAGAATGATATAATTACATTGACAGTAAGGTGGCGCCTAGTCTCTGACTTCAAACTTTCCTCAAGTGGCTAAACATTCAAACTCATTTTGTGTTTACACTATCCTGATTACAGGGTGATTATAACTGCATTCCTGTATCTAACCAAGGTCCAGTTTCACCCACTTGTGTAATCTACCACATGCCACATCAATGGTCTTAGTTTGCATCTATCTTTATAGTTTTCTGAGAGTTTGCTTTCCATGGTAGTATCATACAAGTTACAAGGTACATGTAGAAGACAGCTTTACATGTATATAAATCAATGCATGTCTACAACTTACAAGATACATTGTACAATGTATATTTGCATACAGATTTTCATTCCTACATTTCAGTGATTTCACACTGTTTTTTTTTTCTGCTGAATGAGAATGAACTGCCACATTGGGTTTGTAAGACATCAAGTGTCAGTTCACAATATTAAACAACCACCAGTTGTTGTACATGGCAACAGGACTTGAGGGAATTTGGCAGGTACATTGTAAATGTATGAAAATAAAACAAGGCTTTCCGAAATATCTTGTCTTTATTGAAACTTTTACTGTGACAAGATTTTTTTGGAAAATGTTGTTTATTTTCATTCCTACCATATTGTATAAATAGTTATGATAAATTGAATAGTCTTACTTATTTGATAATACTGCTAAATTACTAATACTGATTAAAATCAGCTGAAAAACACAATAAGGATAAGTTTATTATAATTACTTTAACATTGAATTATCTTGATACAATACAACACAATTGACATGTATTCACCATTTCTATACTGTTTGTCCTTAATTTGATGTTAATTACTTTTATCAGAAGGAGATACAAATATTGCATTAATGAAGTAATTCACTAACACTTCTCTTAAATGTAATTATTAACTTGTAACAATTGAATTTAAATTAGATGTGTCATTCCCATTGCTGTCTTGCTGTATTTTAACAATCAACTACACATTTTCCCATGTTGTTAATTATCTCTTTTCTTTGTCTTTGGAAATTGTTTTTTAGATTCATTAAATGAATGTACATGTATTTATTCATGAAATATTGTCTTCCTATTGATAGTTATTTCCTAATAGATATTATGGTACTTGTTACACATTTTCCAATCAAGGAAGTGGTTCAATCTGCTTTATTTAACACATCTACTGTGCTTGTACTTTGAATTCTTCATACCTGCTCTAGAGTCCTACCAGGCTATATCACCTAGGTTTGTCATAAAAATAATGATGATTGGATTTCGACACTATAGTATTAGTATATAACTTCCACTCCGTGTGTTACACATGCATTACTATAGGTGCACATGAGAAAAAGTTGACCTTGCTGTTATATTTTGACACTCTAACATGAGGTAAAACGCTATTGTGTAGGTACCGAGAATTCTTGTCTCTTTATGTCAGGTGACTGCAAAGGAAGAAGGCTGCTGTCATCCGACATATTCATTTGTGAGAAATGTTGTAACCCAAGTCTTCTCCTGTCACATTTTATAAGTTTGTACATTTCATAGATTTATAAATATTGTGAATGATGTGAAAACTATCCTGCTAAAGTCAATAGTGTTTCATACACTTTTAGTTTCACTGACATTTAGTTCACAGAGTAGACAAAATATAAATGCCCTACATGAAAACTAAGGCAAATACAAGTTTTCTCCTACATTATGACCAACTGTCCCTGTCTAGTCTCAAACTCCTACATAGGATTTGTCTCTAGCTTTCATAATATTATGATTTCATTACATAAATGTATAATGGCATCATTACAATTGTAAGATACACTGCAATAACAACAACCACAAATTGTCGCATCTTGCTCCACACAACCTTGAAATCTCCCCGTGTGGATTACTTCACTTAACTGTGAAAACGTAAACAGGGCCTGCACAAAGAGACATTTTGCAAAATAGAGGGCGGCATCACATTGTTGACTGTCAGAACAAAGTTTCAGCCACACAGAGCCAATAGAGGGCAGTACAACATAATCCCAACACAGGTAAATGTATCAAGTGCACTTGTAGTATACAATCACAAAGAAGTACTGGTACTGAGCCAAGTGTTCATTATATTTTAAGTGTCATTACAAATCATCAAAATATGGAATAGAATTTAAGCCTAAAGACTGCATATTTGAAATATAAATCTAACCATTCAATAAAGTTATTTGCTACATGTATACCTTTGTGAATAACTAATTGTTTAAAATGTGAATATAACCAAATCCATTCTAGTATTCTACTTTATCAACAACAGAAAATTTCTTGACCAACTGGAAGATGAATGTACCAGTTGTCAAAAGAAATTATTGAAAGACATTAAATGTTTGATCTCATCCACAATCAATGATATGCGAACAAAATTTTGACAGGGTGTAAGGTGAATAGCACATGGCATTGAAATAAATAACACATTATAAAATTATTAACTTACCTGCTCCAGTTTATATTTCAGATGTTCAACTGCCTTCTTTCCAGTCAGTACATTTTTTTCATTGGCATCTGGTTTCCTAAGGACATAATTCTCAAACTCTTGAAATTTGTTGTACTGGTCTTTCTTAGTGACTTCTCCCAGGTGAGACTGTATAAACTTCTGTTTCTGATACCCCTTACTTCTACTGTCTTGAGATAATGGTCCTAGTTCAGCTGTTTTCACAGATTTTGGTTGTGTCCTCATTCCCAGCATTGGAAGCATGAGTTCTGGCAAATTCAATTCCTCAATATACACACGGTCGCTTTTATACGACTGACTCGAACTTGGTCTTAAGAGCTCTTCTTGTGTTCTCCTTGTCAACCGTGGTGAAGGTGGAGGGGGAGGGGCAGAATAAGCAGGGGAAGGGCCAACTGATTGAAGACTGGGACTTGGGCTTCGTCTCTTGGTGGTTGAATCAACTGGAGGGAGGGGAAGGCTCCCAGTTGTTCCCATACTAAAATTATACAATGCAGAAGCCATCTGTGTCTCAGTGGAAGTATCCCTTGGTGGTTTGGGTATTTTGCTTGGTTTATTCATAACTGGAACTGATTTGGTGGCACTGTCCCATGTCACATGAGAAGATTTGGTTGGGTGTTTAAATAACTTGTTGTGGTTCAGATGACCAGAGCTGTATGCTTTAATGTCTTTACTGTGTTCATGGATAACAGAATCCAATATATCGCCAAGGCGACGTTCATGAACAGGCATCCTCTCATTCATCTTGGTTTCCTTGACAACAAAATGGGTTCTTCAAATTCAACTATTGAAACACTCTTCTGTAAAGTAAAGAGAAATTGGCCAGTTAGAAACAAATGGAAGTTGAAAAAAAAAGCAAGAAAGTAATAATAGTTTACAAGCATTAATTAGCGAGCTCCTCACACTGTTTGACAATCATAATATTCATCATAATTCCTGTGATTGTTTGCAAATCAGACACTGCTGAACATCATGTTCCTACATGTATGTACCATACTACTATACATTGTATACATTTTTGTATGTACATTTTGTACATAGTACATGTACATTGTCAGTGTGTCAATTTGACGTGCCTCTGACATCGCATTCAACTTATAGTGACACACCAAAATTTGGTGTTCCCCTATCTCTTAGACTTACTAAGTGTGGTGACTCACAAAAAATGCCAGTTTTCATCACACTAAACCCACAACAACAACATTTGGCTATCAATATCATTAGAGGGCACACTGCATATACATGTAGTTGTACATTCAGAGTGTGAAGTTGTGTTGTACTGGTTGACTATTACATGTACATGTATGCCTGTTTTGCTGTACCCAATATTGTGCTGCTTTCAACTTCAAGTAAATCTAACTTTAATACATGTACATGTACTTGTAGCTCAGAAAGAATATGAAAGTGGCACAAGCTTAGTTTATACCTCTTATGGTATAGTACTTTATGCTGCATATTTAAAAGTGGTCACAGTATTCTACAAATAAATACTTAACCATCATTTACAATTGTCTGTACTCAAATCTGGTGGTAAGATACACAATCAAAAAAAAAGTCATGCATGTAACTGATAAACAGTCCGATGCCATAAATTGAAAAAAAAAACATACATGTAGTAGTATGTACACAACATGTTGAGGAAATATGCGATCAACTATTCTACAATGCCAGAATACACTTGTACTGTCATTAGAAGGCATATATCACCATTAAATATACTAGGAATAGTTTAATCAAGGTTTTATGTAAATATTTCATATATATTCAAAAGGTTTTTTCCAATATTTCCATATCCCAAGAAGTGTATGTACATGTGTGTATTAACTCTACCCTATCGCTATGGCAGCAAACGGTATTCACTTTATACGATGGTATTAACATTCCTTTCAGCAGTCCGGAAATTAGAAAATTACTTAACTTGTCACAGAATATCCTATATAACCTTTTACAACAGTAAATTCTCACCTCAAGTATCAATGTAGAAGAGATGTACATAATGTACTGAAGTGTTTATGTAGGCACATAAAACTAGAAATACAAGTTTATATGCATTTACAATGTTTGAATGAAACACCTCATGTATCAAAGTACAGGTGATGTACACATGTATTGAAGTGTTCCTAGACATACATGTATAAAACTACAAATACAAGTTATGCATTTAAAATTGTAAGACCTACAATGTTTAAATGAAACACCTCAAGTATCAATGTACATTTATTGTACAGGAGATGTACACAATACTACACATGTATTGTATCCATAGAAATAGAAAACTACAAATACAAGTATCTCAACTCACATTGATGATGATGATGAAAGTTGAGTAGATACAAAATGTATAATGACAAAAAACGATGAACCGTGACTATATGGTTCCTGCTCACTGTTCTGTATTGAATGTAATCAAAGTTTTCATAGTAATTAGTTCTCGTACCACGACCAAGTGTTCTAAGTACTTACAAATGTTTTGCCTATTCAGTATGCCACTTTGCCAGGCTTTGTCAAACTGGCCATTTGCTGTCTTTACCGCTTGCTGGAAACATTACTTGTAAGTAATTAATTAGAACACTTTGGTCATGGTACAAGAATGTTTATTACGTTTTACTGACCTGACAAACAGTTTTAAGAATACCCAAGTTTTTTATAAACACTCGTTCATAGTAGTACTACATATGGAATACATGTATGTATGTTCATGTCTAAAAATACATGTGTTGTACATACATGTAAACTCATTGATACTGATATTAAATTTTGGTTTTGTATGTACATGTAAATTGAAAAAACAGAAGTATACCATAATGTAACTAGCAACTACACAGGGTTGAGATAGAAAAAAAAAAGTTTAATAACATCTTGGCAGTATAAGGTAGGAGGAAGAGTTTGAAACTGTGATATGGTGTTTTACAAGACAGTATTACCATCATGTATCAGAAAATACTCATTATACGTACAGTTGAAATATGTTCATGATATCATTATAGTAAATGTCAGCCCATCTGATGTTTGTATAATTGGTAATGGGAGCGTTGGAGAGTTTACTTTCTGTATGAGTCTTCTAAAGTCCATTGTAGAGTATCTATAGCCTTTTATAAAATAATTCACTGGTTTGACTCCCATTTATCTATTGGTGAGGGTCTAAATGTACATGATGCCCAGAAATACAATTTTATACAGATATAAAGCATCATACATCAGCTCATATATTTCAATTTGTGATCTATATATAGAAAAACTGTGACTTTACATCATTTACGAAATTACTGCAAAAATTACCCTTAATATTGAAATAAAAATTGCCAACATATATTTTTTAATTGCTCAGATGATGGGGAATACAATGAGATATGTTGGCAAAAATTAACATGAATTTCACACGAAACCCAAAATTCTGCCATATGCCCCGGCACTATAATGGAAATCGTCAAAGAGTTTTACTAGATTTCCCTCCCTCTGTTTATATCATTAATAATTAAAACATTACATATAATTTATATGCATTATATTGTACATTGGCTGATTAACCATAGGGTGGTCCTTTTTTTTCTTTCTTTTTTTTCATTTGTTTCTCATTACTTTGTCATTGCAACTATATGGGTCAGTTAGTAGATTTAATTTTTTTTTTTTTTTAAATCATTTTCATGTTTCTCTGCCTCTCCTTTTCCTCTTCTCTATCTTCTTTTTATTGGATTCCTGGGAACAGCATCCTTCCCACAATAAAGCCATCGCTTCTCTAAAACCCTCGCCTGACTTGAATAACTTCTGTCATTAAAGAAATGCTCTGTTCATGAACAAGCATCGGGGCCGCCACCATGACTGTACATGTAGGTGTAGTCGACAGGCCAGATACTTGCTTATTCTTGACAGAGAGGGCGCTGTTCCACAAAATATTATAGGTGGCCAAAAATACAAAAAATTCTATTCTGATATTGAAGCTGAAAATGTGGGTTGGTCAAGTAATAAGAAACAGAAGAACAAATAGGGAGTCACCTTTACAATAAAGTGACTCGGTCATGAATACAAATGTAGCTTTGTTGACATCAAAGAGCATCAGAGCTTGGGACTATAATAACATGACAATCTGAAGTACAATGTAGTTTGATGTCATCACAAACTCAAGGCAAGGTTACCTAGAATTTCACAAACACATTTCACCATCCCTTGTGGACCAATTAAATTCTTCAACTTCTTACAGAACCCCTTGAGATGAAAACGTTTAGCAATGGTATTCTATACTACTGCAAAGACTTTTGTTGTTCTCACTGGTGAGAATAAATTAATTTCCATTTTAAAACATGTTTTGTCATTACTGAATAGAAACTAATGGTTCTATTACTATGTGCAATGTAGGGTGTTTGTAATCTCGTTTTTTGAAAATTGACAATTCCACTAATGCGCTAAAGGTTGATTGATTTTGGCAGCCATTCAATTGATATACAGATAAATTCATGACACATTCTTCTCGACTCAATTCACATAGTGACCTCTCATTGAAGCATTATTTTTCTGTGACTTTTATTAAAAGCAATTACTAAGTATTAATAGTAAAATCAATTATGTGCTATGGAGTATGGTCAGAGTATTCAATGTACACCAGAAATATGATGCCAAGTTTTCAGTTTATCACCATGTACATGTAAAGAAGACAAAATGCAAAACTGTTTTATAGTCAATGTCTACCCTAATATAAAGACTCAGTGGCAATAACTAGAACATGTAGTTTTGATTTATTATAAATGTTGTACTTGATGAAATACAATGTATGTTTTCATGGCCAAGTGGTCAAATCTTAATAGTATCTCACAAATCTGACAAACAATTAAATGATACCGGGTAAGTCCAGCCAGGCTTACACTATAAATGATACCGGGTAAGTCAGCCAGGCTTACACTATAAATGATATCGGGTAAGTCCAGCCAGGCTTACACTATAAATGATACCGGGTAAGTCCAGCCAGGCTTACACTATAAATGATACCGGGTAAGTCCAGCCAGGCTTACACTATAAATGATACCGGGTAAGTCCAGCCAGGCTTACACTATAAATGATACTGGGTAAGTCAGCCAGGCTTACACTATAAATGATACCAGGTAAGTCCAGCCAGGCTTACACTATAAATGATACCAGGTAAGTCAGCCAGGCTTACACTATAAATGATACCGGGTAAGTCCAGCCAGGCTTACACTATAAATGATACCGGGTAAGTCCAGCCAGGCTTACACTATAAATGATACCGGGTAAGTCCAGCCAGGCTTACACTATAAATGATACCAGGTAAGTCCAGCCAGGCTTACACTATAAATGATACCAGGTAAGTCAGCCAGGCTTACACTATAAATGATACCGGGTAAGTCCAGCCAGGCTTACACTATAAATGATACTGGGTAAGTCAGCCAGGCTTACACTATAAATGATACCGGGTAAGTCAGCCAGGCTTACACTATAAATGATACCGGGTAAGTCCAGCCAGGCTTACACTATAAATGATACCAGGTAAGTCCAGCCAGGCTTACACTATAAATGATACCGGGTAAGTCCAGCCAGGCTTACACTATAAATGATACCGGGTAAGTCCAGCCAGGCTTACACTATAAATGATACTGGGTAAGTCCAGCCAGGCTTACACTATAAATGATACTGGGTAAGTCAGCCAGGCTTACACTATAAATGATACCGGGTAAGTCCAGCCAGGCTTACACTATAAATGATACCGGGTAAGTCCAGCCAGGCTTACACTATAAATGATACCGGGTAAGTCCAGCCAGGCTTACACTATAAATGATACCGGGTATTAAAGTCAGCCAGGCTTACACTATAAATGATACCGGGTAAGTCCAGCCAGGCTTACACTATAAATGATACTGGGTAAGTCAGCCAGGCTTACACTATAAATGATACCAGGTAAGTCCAGCCAGGCTTACACTATAAATGATACCGGGTAAGTCAGCCAGGCTTACACTATAAATGATACCAGGTAAGTCCAGCCAGGCTTACACTATAAATGATACCAGGTAAGTCAGCCAGGCTTACACTATAAATGATACCAGGTAAGTCCAGCCAGGCTTACACTATAAATGATACCAGGTAAGTCAGCCAGGCTTACACTATAAATGATACCGGGTAAGTCCAGCCAGGCTTACACTATAAATGATACCGGGTAAGTCAGCCAGGCTTACACTATGAATGATACCAGGTAAGTCCAGCCAGGCTTACACTATAAATGATACCAGGTAAGTCCAGCCAGGCTTACACTATAAACAAGTCATTGAAAATGACATAGTCCCCGCTATGATAGGGTTTTAAGGAACTGGTAGTTTATGTTGTCATTTTCAAACCTGGTTAATGTTGTTCAGCCTCATATGGTTGTTTTTGAAATCACTACTCTGTTCAAGCATGTCTGAGTTATGGCTTTGGACATGAAAACTGCGCCAACAAAATGGCTGCCAGGCAGCCATATCGGATTGTATCAAGACGAAAATGGATATGCACATGTATGTCACAGAACACTGTGCTAATACCAACTTTGAATGAGATCTGTTCAAGCATGTCTGAGTTATGGCTTTGGACATGGAAAATTCGCAAACAAAATGGCTGCCAGGCAGCCATATTGGATCGTATCACGACAACAATGGATATGCACATGTATGTCATATAACACTGTCCTAAATCAACTTTGAATGAGATCTGTTCACGCATGTCTGAGTTATGGCTTTGGACAGGGGAAAACTTACAAACAAAATGGCTGCTAGGCAGCCATATTGGATAGTATCATAAAACAAATTGACGTGCATATGTATGCGATAGTATGTTGCCCCTGTACCAAGTTTGAAAAAATCGGCCCAGGCATCTCCAAGAAACGGCTGCAGACGGACGGACAGACGAAACCCAATCCAAGGATTAACATTTAATAGGTGGGAAAAACAGTTATCTGGCAGAGATTTAATAAAAGTAGGTCCAGAACAAAAAAATAATTCTATTCAAATCCTTATAAGTTATAGCTCTACTGATAAGATAACACTAATGTGAGAACCTGGGATTGAAACCTTGGCCTTTAACTGATAAGATAACACTAATGTGAGAATCTGGGATTGAAACCCTGGCCTTTAACTGATAAGATAACACTGATGTGAAAACCTGGGATTGAAACCCTGGCCTTAACTGATAAGATAACACTAATGTGAAACCTAGGATTGAAACCAAGGCCTTTAACTTGCACAACTTTGAAATCTTGTAAACAAGTCCTACTGTACATGTATTCAGCCAATTTCCAGTAAGGATTTATCATTTAATGGTAAACCTCTATTGATGACATCACAAATATAGACACACTTTGTATTGTCTTAAGTTTGTATTTATCAAGAAAGAGACGATATAGTAAATGTAATTTGTCATCACCAAAGGTTTTCCCATAAACCCTTGCAGGACCCCCCCCCCCCCACCACCACCACCACCACTACCACCACCACACAATGCCCATGGCTGAACACATGTCAAGTATAATAGGGTTTCTTTACAAGATTTCAAAGTTAAGTACAATATAAGTTATAGCCCAGATACTTAGCTACATCTATCTGACTCATCACACTGGCTTGACAGTATATGTTCTGGCAACTGACATTTTCAAGCCAGATAGCAAAGACTCTGGGCTAAGTAATTAAGTTTGATACCTATGTGCTGTTTTATCATCCAACATTATATGTAACTATATAGCTGTAATCAATAAAAGTGTACTACTGAAGGCTGACTGGACTTTTACTGACTGTGTTTGATGATACTGATATAAAATCAAACATTGGCTAACGAAGGCTTCGATGAATAGTGATCAACAATGGTTCAATAACAAACTGAAGACAGTAATTAATTCATCTACACCTACATGTAGTCTACACTTCAAAGTAGACCCATTGGTACTATGATATATGAGAACACATTGATACCAGGTGTTAGTATTCCTAGCCTACTACACTGTGCCTATAGCAACTTAAAATTGAGTAGAATAAGATGAATTGCTTGCTACATATGTAATAAAACTGATAACCCCAATAGCCAAGTAACGACTGACCGATTATTTATCATTATTGTAATCTCAGAATTTGTATATGACTATCTATACACAATGTACTTTTATTTGATATTGTGTAGACCATTATCCTATATCATCTCAGCATGATATATATAGTTTTAACATCTTACAGTAATTTGGTTCGCACTCATCATTTTTACACAAATACCAAGTTGAAATAGCTTGCCCTTGTGTAAGGCCAAAAAAAACCAAAGAATTGTGCAATGACAATATTTTTTTTTATTTCTCAACAAACCTGTTTTAGTACTTTAGAGAAAATGTGTATGTGAGGCAGATGTCATTGACTTATTCATGATCAATTGACTCTGCAGTTATGTTCACTGAAGTAGGGATGATTATTTGTGTTTCCTCCTTGATCTGCAGACTGCATGGGCTGGACAAACATGAAAAAAAGACCGATGTGAGGGTATTTAAATGATGCACGCGCTGACCAGAAACAGTTCTTTTTTTCTTTCTTTTTTTGGCCTAATATACATGTACTTTGTTATACTATCGCCGGTCTTACTGTATAATGTAGTAACACGCATTGATATTGTTGGAAAGTACACAGGTACAATGTACATACATTTTTTGTACATGTACATGTAATACAGACTCCTGCCTAAGTTATACACTCTTTTGTAACAGAAGTCACATCTTTCTGTAATGTAAGCGCCACAGCGATTCCATCACCATGGATACTGTTGTCATTGATATTGGTTCAATTTCAACATGATACATTCACTGTACATTTATACCAAAATTCTTCTCTCTTTACATTTTGCATGATCAAAAAGGACTTGCTGTGCAATCAGGGTTATCTTGCTGTTTCTTTCATTTTTTGCGTATAAGATAAGACTAATTTCAACAATAATGGAGGTACATAACACTGTACACAGTATGATCATTTACCCAGTCACATTGAGAAGTGAAAGGTATGGCTGTTGTTTTACAACATACAATGTACAGTTGTACAGAAATGATTGACTTGATGATTTTTATAGTTTCAAGTGTTTAGTTTTACTGATATATCTGTATTTACATCCCAACTGTGAACCAACACCTCTATAATAGCATAATGCAGTTAAAGTTATCTTATTTTGTGTAAATCTTATTGTGTGTAAGAAGTGTCAAGCAAAGTGTAATTTGCATGTAAAGATCCTGACACCTACATGTATCAAGCCCACTCTGATGACGTTCATAGAACTAGAAGGCATAACAGCCAAGATTACAATGATGAACATAATTATAATGAATTGAGAATACATATCAGATCAATGGCAATATACTCATGTTACACATAGTTTACTGTCTAATAATGTTTCAAGTATTGTAAATACATAAAGGCAGTCTAATACTCTGAGACTTTCAGTACTGCTGCATTGATTTTCTTTTCTTGTCCACTGGGATTTACAAGTTATATACAAATCAAATTTGATTACATGTTTTCAGTTATTTTAATCTTCCCAGGACTAGTACTCTTACTAAGAATTTCAATTACTGTACACATGTACATGTACACTACAGGAACAGAAGAAAATACAAAATGTAACATGTTTTCATTGAACTATTAAGTATAAGTATTAAGAATAGCGCCAATGGTGTTGTAGTACAACTGTATTTGGCTGTTGCTCTGGGAGTGGTCTTGTTGCTAGGCATATTTGCATACAGTTTTTTTGAGTCTTTATTCACTTACATTGTCTCACATTAGTAGAAGTAAAATTTAATCAACTTATCAACATCTCAGGAGTAAATACATAACATGTTGTCATTGATGGTATGAAATTTGGTTAGAAGTCCAAAAATGAAGTTCAGCAATCACATTGACTCTTGACTCCTCAGTGACAACTTCCTCCCTCCCTCCCTCCCTCCTACTCTCTCTATGTGCAACATATACTGTGATATACATATATACATATATACAAACTACATGCAGTACATGACGTGTGCAAATGTTATACTTCAACAGTCATATTATACTGTACCTTATATCTCACTTTCCTTTATACAACATGTTCTATGTTCAAGATTACAATCTGACTTCAGAGGAATTTTTTTTTTGTTTATCATGAAACAAATTTGTAATGAAGCCTTCCAAAATACATAAGTCACAAAACAAATATTGCCCTAATCACTACATAGTTATGTACATGTAGCAAAAGTATCTTCCTAAAACATGTGCAACTCATTTTTTGGGTGACTAAAGAAAAATATGGATGTATACATTATACATTTGGCTATTGAAGTTGTATGAATATTTAAGAACATTTCAGAATGCAAGATTTACATGTATATGTTTGGCATCTATATTATACAAACGTACATGTACATGCATACACTCTCAGTGGTAAAATGAAAACTTCAGATACTGTCATACATGTACATACAATTTACAATTATAAGCAATTATCATGCATGTACCAGTATTTACTCCTATACTCTATACTACAATGCAAACATACATACACCGTTTACACGTAATGATGTATTTTAGTTATAAACTGAAATATTGAATGATAAAACTACATGTATATACATGTAGAGAAGTCTTACCTACATTCAGTAATCGTTACTCTTCTCTCACTATTCCCAACAAATCATGTAATGGATAACATGGACTAGAACATCTGATGCCATTAGTCAAATGAAATTACACTGTACATGTACATGTAGATCATGTGTGGTTAAAAACCACTTTTCAACTGCAGTCCTTGCATGTGATTTGTTCTTATATGTGGGTGTGTTATGAATGCTGGGTAGATCTAACAAGCTAACAGAATTACACTTAGCTACAATGCCTACAGCTATAATTTCATCCAAATGACAGAATATCCGATATAGGTAGATGGAGATGGAGGTATAATTACAGACCACCATATGGTGAAGACAGTATTATCAAGATGAATAGGCCTTGCTATGACGCATTTACATGGACAGTTGAGAAAATAATGAGAGAATGATTGTTTAGGGAGTACTTCAACAGTGTTTCAAAGATCAAACGTAAATGTACATTACACTGGATACATATAAGACTAGTATCAAACATTAACACAATAACAGGTCAAGTCCCTGTAACAGACATTGGCTATGGCAGGATTAGGGATGCACAACACACAGGGTACACGAATGTACATGTACCGGTATATGTTAGACACCTCTACTCAGAAAAATAAAGTTACATGTACTGTATTATAACAAGATTTAATTTTAGAATAGATGGAGTACATGTAGGTAGATTTTTACTCTCTTTTTTCTCTCTTTTTTCCATATGTGAGTGTATAGTTCGGGTAGTTATGTTTTACATTGTTTTCCATATGGTCTCTGTGTTGTTTATTTCTTCTCATCAGAAACAAATGTATACAGCCATTACAGGTTGGAAGAATGTACATGTAGTTTTATATTGTCTTTTTAAGTTGACGTCAGTTTCCACATCCATTATTCCTTGCGAGACATAACAATATTTCACGATTTTATTATGTTTTTCTTGAATACTTAAAAAAAGTTTAGGGTCGACATGATAAACTACATGTACGTGGGGGTCGGGTAAACATAGCCAAACATTTTTTTTTTTAAACCTAAGCCCACTTCAAGTGAGCCTCCACCCATTTTTAGTCAGTTTATATTTTACATGTATTTCCTAATTAAGCTCAAAGAAAGTTTATACTGAAACAAAAGATATGATACCAGATGTCAAATGAAAAGCCAACTGAGACCTAAATCATGTCATTTGTTAAAAGACTAGTCTCTTTAAATCTTTAGAAAACATGCATGTCACACAAATGCAAAATTGCCCCCCAATTTGACAACACCCTTAATAGTTCTCACAACCCTATAATTCCAAGAGTTTTAAGAGTTACACTTCCAACATTAAAAGTGAACAATTACAGACAAATATACAAATAATTGAAATATGAGTCTGTCAAATTTTAAAGATGGTGAAAACTGAAAAAAGTTAACAGCTACATTTTGAACAACTTTACTCCAACTTACGTAAAGTACATTGTATGATTATTTTGAAGTTTGAATAATTTTCTACAACTCAGTTGAGCTGCCTTTTTAATACCATGTGTATGTTCAAGCAACCTACATAATTCTGGCAAGCAGCCATGTACATGTACATATACATATATGGCCTCAAGATATTAGATATGTCTACATTTTCAATATTGATGAAATTGGTAGTCTAGCTTATTTTTCTTGTGTCAAATGCATATGTTGAAATCACCTCAGGAGATGACTGAATGATAAACAAAGACATTTGATAAGGATTCACCATACTGTACATTTTGTACATGACATGTCAAGCCTACACTTTCTTATTATCTCTTTACACTGGATTCAAAATCATTTCCAGACTCATTCTTACTCTCTTGCTATCTTTCTAAATCGTTGCCATAGAAACTGTATCTCTTATGGTATAACATGTCTTATGATGATCCATTATTGATACCCTAGCAAGGTCTTACTTTATGATACAATGTAGCTAGCCAAGTCATTTATTCTTAGCAAAAATGTAGACATGCACACAAGACCAAAGGATTACAACAAAAAGTGTTCATAGATGGTTCTCACCACATTTCAAATCAATTTCTACCTATAGGCTATATTTGATACATGTAAATTATACTGATATCAATATTTCTGACTGGTTCATATATATCCTGCTAAAATGAAATCTACTCTCAGATATCAGTACATTGTACAAAGTAAAACAGAAGTGATATATGGGGCATTGTCACTATGAACATGAATGATGAGAATACAATTAAATACATGTACCAACACAATAAATAACGGTAATTCTGAAAGATTTGACATATTTCCAAAATGTCGGTTAAATTGTGTATTATGATGACAACAAATAAACTATCAGCTATCTACATTATTAGGGTTTCACCAACTCTAAGCATCTTAAATGTTCACTAGTTATGTATATCTTTAATACTTGTTTATTTATCTTTGAGTTTGATTTGAAAAAAAAAAAAATTCTCACAAACAGTGCATGACTACCTCGACACAATAAACTTGCAATTTGACTAACTCCCACACTACATGTATGACACCAACACATACATACAGATATATGTACTTCATATTACCTTCTACTATAGTTCTAAATATATATTACAAGACAATTTAATTTTTACATTAATCTCGAGAATGTTTCATAATGTGTTTTATACATACAAATTCACCACATTGAACAATACAAAAATACAGTGCACATGTATACATATACATCATGAGTATAAAATAGATGTTGTTTCACCTATACATTTGTACCCTACAGACACAGACTGACACTGACAATATATGGATCCTGTGTACTCCTGACTCAAGCAGTAATCAATAACTTTGACATGGCTCACAATAAGAGATATATTTTCCAATTTTACTTAACTTAGCAGTAGTTCCAAACCTATGAAGGTATCTAGATTAAAGTGACTGCTAGCAATCATGAGACATCTCGTAATGAAACTACATCACATTACAGTACCTACCATTACACTGATTAAATTAGGAACCACACTAGGGTGAGTAAAATCACATTCAATTTGTACATGACATGAAAACAGAACAGACTACTAAACTAGACGTACATGTAATGGTCAGTTTCTAGAAAGAACAAATCTAGATAATTGTTTCTTTCAATGTATAATTAAAAGGGAACACCATTTGAAGCACTTTCATAAATGTTGGGTTCTAGCGAATCATTTCATGATTTTTACATCACCTTACATGTACATGTACAATAAACAGGGCTTGAA
Source organism: Glandiceps talaboti (assembly GCF_964340395.1). Taxonomy (NCBI): domain Eukaryota; kingdom Metazoa; phylum Hemichordata; class Enteropneusta; family Spengelidae; genus Glandiceps; species Glandiceps talaboti. Next base: position 4,322,155 of record NC_135551.1, read on the forward strand.
ATTAGCAGTACTTGAAGTCCTGTGTCCATAAACTATCAATTCTTGTCATGGGGTTACATGTACCATAATTTGCAGCTGGTTGTCCACTCAGGCTACCATTGATTACAAGATGATATAAACTTGGATGTGAGATTTACAGACAATGGCGTATTTAATATCTTACACATTTCCAATAGAGGTCAGTTCACAAATAATAGACTACACAGGTGACAATCTTTGGGCTACCACTTTCTGAAATTGGTCAGCCCACTGGGACTACCAATACAAAGAAAATGTTAATTTTGAGCCATGGCTGTAATGAGCACAATGTCAGAAGCACCAATATGAACTTCTGCCTCACTTGGGGATGTTTGCTCTAGACAACATTTGCCTCATGGGAGTCAACTGAAATACATATGTAGGTGAAATATGAATATTGTTGGCATTTACACTGAAGGTAATAAACACTCAATAGGACTCACGAAATCTGAAATCATGTGTATTAATGTAGGTGATGTAAAATATGAAATGACTCCAGAACCAAAAATTTATGAATATAGCTTATATTGTATTTCCTGGAGTGGGGTTCCTATTTAATTACCAAATATTACAAAATTCTGCCATAAGAGGTCATTTTGAAGCCAAGTTAGGTTAGGCAGCACATAAAAGCAATACACCACATGCAACAAGGTTAGCATCTTACATGTACATTGTAACTTATTACTGTATTCTTATATTTATAAGTTATAATGAGGAATAGCCCATTCCTGCTACAGTTTTTTTGGTTGAGTCTTTTTTATCTGTCTATTTTTTTTAATGTACATTGTAGATGTACAGGTATCATCCGAGAATTTATTGTTTTTCCCATATTTAATCCTTGTACATGTATTGTACAGTGCATCAGAGCAATTTTACTTTAAATATTATAAATCATTTTACTATTTATCAGTACCCCAATACATGTACTTGCAATACTTTCATATACACACATGTACCGGTATGTAAATTGTATTTACATAATATTTCAAACATTAGGCCAAATAAAAATAGTTGTTTGGTTCCTGTTACCCGACCCCACCTAGTTTTTCACGCCGACCCTAAACTTTTTTTTACATATTATTTGAGAAAAATAATAATAAAATAGCCTTTAACAGTACAGTCTGCATATTGTGTTTGTCTACTTCTGAATCTCATAATTGTCTTCATTTACTTCTTTTACACCTCATCAACTGTTTTAAAAGTACTGTGACCAACAAGTATCTTGTCTTTGGATCGAAGTAATTTTTTAAAAGAGTAAAATAAAAATAAAATCCTGACTTACCCTATTTTCTGAAGTCATGTTATCAGAAACAAACAGTTTGATTATAATTTACATGTATTTTAAATCTTGTGATAAAATTTTCCCATAATATGTATTACATTAACATGTATGATTATCATTTATATCAAACTTTTATCTTTAAATAATTTCAGAAATCATTTTTACTGATCCTCCTTTTACAACTACACAGATTTCATTTTGTGAGTCTTGACAAAAATGACATTATTTGTAATATTTTATCAGACAGAAATCTTATTAATTTTTTTCTATATTCAGGAATAAGTCTTGGTGGGTATGGGGAGGTGGGGGGTCATGTGTTTTAAAAATTACAATCAAATATAAATGGTATTATCAGTGTATGATTACACTATCACATTGACAATTATTATTACAAATTATTTCCTTAATACATGTACCTTCTCCCCCCCCCCCACCCCCATCCCATTATTTTTTACAAAATGAGAAAATAAAGTTTAGTTGATATACAAACTACCTTGACTGTCTTAAAACTAAATAAATATGGAACTGTGGTATTAGAATTTGGATGTCAATGAGAGTGAAGGTATAATTATTAAATTGTGAACATAAATGTATTTGTTGAGTTGACAATGACAATCAGTTGTCTTCTGTATCACTATCACTAACTTGGCTAATGTTGCACATTTTGTGGGTTTACCACTACCTGGGTTTCCCCTATCCATGGTTTCACAGACCTCCTATAAAACCGTATTTTATGAGAGTAAATATTAATTATCGATATTTATAACATTTATAAAATATATTATGGTAAAGAATGTATGCGGAAGCAGGTTGAAAGTGGACGACTTACTGGATGCAAGCAGGACTACGTTTTGAACAGTCCCACGTATAGTTCTTCTTAAACGACGGAGTAAATCGCGACTCGATTTTGACGATGTCCCTTGGGGAGATACCTCCATGCTTGGAGACATCCGTGGACATTGTCAGAATCGAGTTCGTACTTCCTCCGTCGACAACTTCAACTTCAAGTACGTGCAGCAGTCAACATACATATAGTAACTGCAAACGTTGCACGACCAACAGTTTCAGACTGTCGAACATCTTGTTGTCCTAACAATATCGATGTCTGATACACGTAACTTAACAGGGGAAAACTTTAAATAGTACAACGTGTTCAACGCTCATACAAGCCACATACTGCAGACAAGGCACGTCCACAATGCACAGAGCTACAAATTACTAAGTACGGGCGTGCAGACGACCGTCACCGCACGATGGGACCGGTGATCTGATCATTAACAATCACTTGTATCGTATCTAACTTTTGGACTGTATAGTAACCGAGTGCTGTAAGGAACTCACCGTTCTTGCTCCTACGCTACAGTTCCTCACGCCAATATGTTGATAAACTCATCACAAGTCAATGTTTTTATCTGAGAAATCGTTCGTCCAATCTCAACTTTTCCGCCATCTTAATGAGGTACGCACGCGCAGATGCTATGGCAACAACTTAAATGTTTTGAGAAGGCAATTTCGATTACTAACACTTGGTGGCGCTAGTGCAAAGGATACTGTAGAACTGACGCGGCAAAAAGCAAGATTTTGAAGGGTGATGTTTTCAAGTTATTGTTTCCCAACAATGAATAATGTTTACTCCATCAACCCATACATTTACTGAAAGGTTTTTCTCTCCGCTATAATGCTATTGTGTTTTCTATTGTCAATGGCCGAAAGTTAGAGTGTGTTTCAGGTATGTGTGTCTTGATTATCTCAAGGCGTCAATATAACTGCCCCAGACTGAGACTCTGAGCGAGAGCGGATCGCTGGTCACCCGATTTTCCATTTCGTTAGTATGACTTGGAAAGCAACATTTTGCTACAACTGTAAACGATTTTAAAAATAAAAATAAATAATTAAAAAAAAGTATAAATAATCTATGTTATATATACCGGACTGAGAAGATTAAGCAACTATATTTAGTAACAATGCATTTCTTGGATAAATTGACCTTGTTTGACCCGTGATCTTACAGTTATACAAGTTACACAACAGACAGAAATGAGGGAGTTCTTCTCACCTACTATAAGTTAAAACCACAGCTATAACCACACTATGTAACTTGTGTTTTATTATGATATTACCCCCGCAATTCTGAGTAAAAGTGAATCAGAATGAAGAATCAGGCTGTAGTTTGGAGACTCATGCCGCCCATGTCGGACTCAGATAGGTCAGCGAATCAAACCGATCTGCAAACTTTAATTAATTCACGGGCTGACGTTTTAAACGACATATTATACCATAATAACCGACTAACATGCATGTCTTGCCAAAATACAAACATTTGCCCAGTAAAAACAATGTGCACAGTAATTCAGAACAAACAAACAAACAAACAAACAAACAAACAAACAAACAAACAGGATATTAGCCCAATTAACAACATCTATCGATCGAAATAATGCATACCAATAGCCTATTACCGGTTGCAGAACGAATGTCAAAGATCAAGAAATGGTTTCGCACGCAGAGACAAGTTGCAACACTTGTTTTATTATTTAAAGTCAGACTCTTTAACAATACAAATAAAATCTAATTTTTTATTATCTGTGTTTATGGTTTGAATATTTCGTACTATCCATCCTTGCCAATGCATATATTGTAATCATTTATAAACGGTTGGTACAAAAAACATGTACAGGCCAGCTACAGGTCAGGTCAGGTAAAGCCTGAATATTTTTGTGGGGTTTATATTCACATTTGGATCTAAAGATCCGTCATCTGTTTTTATTCGCAAAATACAGTGGTTTTTCATGGCAAATTTCACCTTCTCTTTTATAAATGCTAATTCAACAGTGTAAGCTGTCGAATAAGTTCACATTCTGTTGAAAGCGTCTATGATAAATACTCCGAACCGCCCAAACGATATCTCTTGACAACCATAATTAACCATTTTAATTTTAATTACCGCTCATATAGAGCATGCACATTTTGATGTGTCGTAGAGTGTATAGTAGACAAGTAGAAATCGGTAGTTAAAACGCAGGTACAGAACAAGTCATGTATCGATATAATATTTTTTCGTGGATTCACATGCATTTTTATCCAAAAATCTGAATTTGTCATAACATTTGGTGTAAGTTATTTTGTCTCTGCAATTCACCATCAGTTATCTTTGTTTTCAAAATCTGCACACAATATTAGTGTCTTCTGTTATGGGCATTACATTTTTCTTTCTTATGCAGAATGTGGCACATGAAAACAAAAAAGATGGCAGACACTCATGTGGGAAAGTAGTTGCATTTCGTGCAGTTTCAGTATTTATTGATAACAGATGATTTGCACAACTAAAATATACTATTGCAATATGTTTTAGAAGAATGTACGAATTTGGCTTGGCTAAATGAAGTGACAAGTGCTCGTTCAAGAACGAAAAATCTGAAGCTTGCGATACAACTCCAAGTGCATCCTCTCGAAGATAAATAACAATCGATCTAGCAAAACGCGCAGGTGCAGCCAGGTTTTTTTTTCTATCTATACCCATCACTATTGATGGGTACAGAAAAAAAAAACATATCTAGTATACCCCCATGAGTATCTGTTTATTTGCTGGTTTATTTAATTATTTTATTTGTCCCTATACTTGTCGTTCGTTTGTTTGCTTGTTCATTTGTCATTTATTTGATAGTTTATTTATTTATTTATTTATTTATTTATTTATTTATTTATTTATTTATTTATTTATTTATTTATTTATTTATTTATTTATTTATTTGTTTGTTTGTTTGTTTTGTTTTGTTTGTCACAAGGTTCCTGGGTCCCCTGTGGTTGCACCTGAAAAAGCAAGTCACTCTGGAGTCATGGTGGGTGAATGGTTAGCGTGACCGGCTTGGAATCTACAGGTTCGCGGCAGGTTCGAGCCCCGTCGCTGCCTGTTGTTTGTTTTTGAGTGGCTAAAGTCCTTCGGCAAGATTTGAACCACGACTGTGCTTCAGTCCACCCAGCTGTATAACTGGTACAGTGGTAGGATGTAGGTTGCAATATGAAGGCTTTAATCCTATGCGCTTTAAGTGGCTGCAATGGATTGTATTCTCCCCAGGGAGTTGAGGAAGACTAAAGGGTCATTGTGCCGTTCTGATCCGAGCCAGGGGTAATAATTGTAAAGCGCTTTGAAAGTTTGAGCACGGAGTGGGAAAGCGCTATAAGAACCCAATATTATTATTCTGTTTCACAACTCGAAACATGTCACCCTTACTCAGAGGGCGAGGTTAATTAAACCTTTGGCAGTTTGCAAAAATTGATAAAAACGTCGTAAAAATAATGCCTTATTTTTTGTTGAGATGTCATGCGAAAGTAGCTATATAGTGTCCTCACTATATCTGGTATATACGTACGTATGAGCAGGATAATCCGACCAATCAAAGTCCGTTTCTCAAAGAGTGTGTTTTCAGAATCATAACAACAATGGCCGCTCACAGCATGGCGAGTTATGGCAACTGTCGCGTTTGCGACAACGCAATTCAGGAAAACTACAGGGTACTCTCACACACAAGTATCTCAAAAGAAGTCCTAAAAACTATAATTGGGGAGTACGATAGAAATGATGGACTTTCACAAAGAGTGTGCTTAATGTGCGTGAATAAAGTGCGTCGTCTTGCTAACATTCGTGAAACTATCAAGTCTGACTTCGCTGCACTCCGTGAGGAAGAAAACAGACTGTCCTCGATACTTGGGAGAATGTACTCACAGAACGTGCAGAATACAGAGAAGACAAGTGTGACACCGGTAAAGATGGAGAAACGTAAGCTAGACTTCACTCCAACTCCGAAACAGCCAAGCAAGAGGCGATCTCTTAGTCAGAACATGGATGTATTAGGATATGGTCAGAACGCAACACCCGAATCTCAAGGCAAACACCCTTCGAATTCGATGTCGATAGATACACCTACACGTAGCATTGGAACCCAAACCTTTGCACAGAAACCTGAGAAGGCTTTCGAGGTGAAGGTGCGTATAAGTCACAACAGAATTTTCTGTATTCTTGAATATTTGGAACCATACAACATACAATAGAAATCATACAACAATTGTATGATTTCTATTTTAATGATTTTTTACCCGTTTCGGCTGGTTAGACGTCCATGAATCAAACTGTCATCGTAAGACTTTCTAGTCAATTGGACCCAAGTCAATTGGACCCAAGTCAATTGGACCCCAAGTCAATTGGACCCAAGTCAATTGGACCCCAAGTCAATTGGACCCAAGTCAATTGGACCCCAAGTCAATTGGACGGTATCCAGTCAAAACGGCCCCAACGGCAAACGGCCCCGCCTTTCAAAGGTCAAAACGGCCCTGCCTTTAATGGTCAAAACGGTCCCAATGGCCCCGCCTTTAATGGGCTTAAAATGTAGACTTTTGACCCCCCTAATTTGGAGACAGTTGTAGAGTTTGCGCCTGTGTTTCAAACCGACCACGGTACGTACATGTGTACCCAACTTCAGGTCGAGTGCCCCCTGGATACAAGTACTACGTACGGTTCTACGCGTAGCTGTACACACAGTTCTTCTCGTGATTGTTAGGGGAACCAAACAATCGGTACTTGTCAATCTCCCATTAAAGGCGGGGCCGTTTTGACCTTTTAAAGGCGGGGCCGTTTTGACCTTTTAAAGGCGGGGCCGTTTTGACCTTTTAAAGGCGGGGCCGTTTTGACGTTGGGGCCGTTTTGACCGGTAACCAATTGGACCCACATCAAATTGGACCCCAAGTCAATTGGACCCCAAGTCAATTGGACCCTGGCTCAATATAACTTTATGCAAGCAACTTGATAAACTTTAACTTTTCGATGTTATTACTTGGTTGACAAAGTTACGGACAATCAGTCGAAACTGGATTTAATGTGTATATATTGCGAATCCGGCTGTACTCGATTACAGTATCAACATTACAACACTGACTCACCAGTACATTGCATGCAACATTGCAAGGTCGCACCATGCACTTTGCCGTGTCGATACTACGATCTGACTAATAATTGCCCCCATGTTTGCAAGTAATAACAAAACGTGTAATTGTAAAACATGTTGCTTATAACAGGGCGATGGTTGCGATGTTGGAGTTATGTTGAGACAGAGTTTGGTGGAGGGTCCAATTGACTTGGGTCCAATTGACTTGGGTCCAATTGTCCAGCTTCTGTAATTGCCTCATCGTAAACCAATTAAAACAAGTTATTATATTATTATTGACAAACATATTTGTAAATATCTGGATATGGTACAATGAAACATTAATGGTTTGAGAGAATGGTAAATACACGTAGTATGCCATTATGGGACTACCTTGTCGTTTTCATTGTATCATTATGTCATACGTTTTTGGGCACCTGAAGCAATCCCACGAATTGTACCAGATGTCAAACTTCGTGTTATTGGCAGTTCTAATTTGAAATAGAGGACTACTGTTTAACTTCTTCCAAATTTGTACATTTACTTCTAGATTATTGTGAAGTACAAGAGTCAAACGAAAAGCAGAATCATTTCTAGCAAGGGAATGCAAGAACTTTGCAAAGCAGTTGTAAACGGTGACAACAGACGTATTATTGGAAAGAGAATGTATGACAGTGAGTACAGGGAAGTAGTCAAACAGAAAGTTATCCAAGATCTGTCAACACAATGTCAACAACTCTGTGCAAAAAAAGACCCCTCTTACTTACGATCAACAAAAGCAGATGATCTATTAAATGTAAACTGGGAACAAGTAACCATGGAGTGGAAAGAAAGGTACATCAAATTTAACTCAAATATATATGCTGTGCTGTGTGCTAAGAAAATAAGTTGTAATGTTATGGTTACAGCAACATGGAGATACGAAGGACTACCTCCATGGTTACAGATACACAACTTTTGTGTGTGCGTGTGCACGCGCGTGTGTGTATGTGTGTGTGTGTGTGCGTGTATGTGTGTGTGTGTGTGTGTGTGAGCCGTAATCATGAAAAGACTGATTGAGTGAAATATTAAGAAAATAAAGTGATGTTATCTCTTATTTTAAATTGCCTGTCATGTTGTTCAAATGCTTTTAAACTCTCACATTTTAATTACTACTTTGTTTAAAAAATAGGAGTAATCATTCAAAATCAATGTGAAAATACATAATTGCATTTATGATCTAGAACATACATGTGTATACTTCATTTCAGGGCACCATTATTGTTCCAAGTATTAGAAGCTATAGCTGCCAAAGACCGTGAACAAATGAACAACAAACCTGAAACACATACACCTGTTATTGGGTTCCATGGAGCATCTCTTTTGTTTGAAAGAAATCAGAATCTATCCTTAGCACAGTATTCTGTTGGAATGATTGTGGATCATGGAGCTGCAACAGATGAAGTAAGTATAACAAACTTTTGTACTATTTTTTTAAATACAATGTGTATTGTCATGATGGCACCCCTGTATGTGATGCAAGTAAACTTGTGTTGCCTTTATGATATGCAGTATTACAGTACAATGCCATGAAATAACAGGCAGGTTATATTAGTTCTTACTGATTTTTACTAGTGAATAATTGGCCATTATTGGAGTCAATAATAATATATCGTAACTATTAAAAAATGCAATGTTGCATCATTGAAAAAACTTATGCCTCAAGAGGATATGATTGTAGAAATTGTCATAGTGCTACCTGATATAACATTTTTGTTCACACACTGTCATAAAACAATTGGCACAGCAGAATCCAAGACACTCTGCGACAAGTATGCCCTGGCTTGTAAGAATGCTTCACCACCATTTTATTCAACATATTTTGATTTCATTATTCCTTGCAGACAATATCTATCTTGAATAAGATAGGTTGTTGTGTGTCAAACACTAGCATTCAAAGAAAGAAGAAGGAGCTAGTCGAGAAGCATTCCGAAATGCTTGAAGAATTATTCAATAAGCAAGTTAGTCAAGTTGTCAAGAAGAAAAGTAGTGAAGCTGCCTTGTTATCTCTTCCAAGTGAACTTTGCAAAACAGTCAGTGTCAAAAGTGAAATGATGACTTCATGCCATGCAGGAGAAAGTAACACTTCCGTCAGCCCAAACAATGACAGTGCAATGTCAGACCCTGTAGATGAAATGACTATCACCAGTAAGAGTGACAGCAGTATATACTAATACGAACCCCATTACCAATCCTATTGCTGTTAATGACGGCACATTTTGGACGGTGACGTAAAAGAGACTGTGGTTGAGAGTGATGTGTTTATGTAAACGCGTTCCAGATGAAAAGGTCAAAGGTTATTCAGTGAGTGATATAACATGTATAGTATAGTAACAGTCCTAAGAATTTAACAGTTGAAACATTGTGTGCAATAATAACAACATTTCAAAATTTGCCTTATATTCAATCTGTTTTAAAGGAATGTTCAAATTTACACTTCAATATATATTGATACATATACGTAGTCTTGGTTACCCAGATTAACATATACGTAGTCTTAGTTACCCAGATTAACATATACGTAGTCTTGGTTACCCAGATTAACATATACGTAGTCTTGGTTACCCAGATTAACATATACGTAGTCTTGGTTACCCAGATTAACATATACGTAGTCTTGGTTACCCAGATTAACATATACGTAGTCTTGGTTACCCAGATTAACATATACGTAGTCTTGGTTACCCAGATTGACATATACGTAGTCTTGGTTACCCTGATTAACATATACGTAGTCTTATAGTTACCCTGATTAACATATACGTAGTCTTGGTTACCCAGATTAACATATACGTAGTCTTATAGTTACCCTGATTAACATATACGTAGTCTTATAGTTACCCTGATTAACATATACGTAGTCTTGGTTACCCAGATTGACATGTACGTAGTCCTGGTTACCAAGATTAACATATGCATAGTCTTGGTTACCCAGATTAACATATACGTAGTCTTGGTTACCAAGATTAACATATACGTAGTCTTGGTTACCCAGATTAACATATGCATAGTCTTGGTTACCCAGATTAACATATACGTAGTCTTGGTTACCCAGATTAACATATACGTAGTCTTGGTTACCCAGATTAACATATACGTAGTCTTGGTTACCCAGATTAACATATACATAGTCTTGGTTACCCAGATTAACATATACGTAGTCTTGGTTACCCAGATTGACATATACGTAGTCTTAGTTACCCAGATTAACATATATGTAGTCTTGGTTACCCAGATTAACATATACGTAGTCTTGGTTACCCAGATTAACATATATGTAGTCTTGGTTACCCAGATTAACATATACGTAGTCTTATAGTTACCCTGATTAACATATACGTAGTCTTGGTTACCCAGATTAACATATACGTAGTCTTGGTTACCCAGATTAACATATACATAGTCTTAGTTACCCAGATTAACATATACGTAGTCTTGGTTACTCAGATTAACATATACGTAGTCTTGGTTACCCAGATTAACATATACGTAGTCTTGGTTACCCAGATTAACATATGCATAGTCTTGGTTACCCAGATTAACATATGCATAGTCTTGGTTACTCAGATTAACATATACGTAGTCTTGGTTACCCAGATTAACATATGCATAGTCTTGGTTACCCAGATTAACATATACATAGTCTTGGTTACCCAGATTAACATATACATAGTCTTGGTTACCCAGATTAACATATACGTAGTCTTGGTTACCCAGATTAACATATACGTAGTCTTGGTTACCCAGATTAACATATAGGTAGTCTTGGTTACCCAGATTAACATATACGTAGTCTTGGTTACCCAGATTAACATATAGGTAGTCTTGGTTACCCAGATTAACATATACGTAGTCTTGGTTACCCAGATTAACATATACATAGTCTTGGTTACCCAGATTAACATATAGGTAGTCTTGGTTACCCAGATTAACATATACGTAGTCTTGGTTACCCAGATTAACATATACATAGTCTTGGTTACCCAGATTAACATATAGGTAGTCTTGGTTACCCAGATTAACATATACGTAGTCTTGGTTACCCAGATTAACATATACGTAGTCTTGGTTACCCAGATTAACATATACGTAGTCTTGGTTACCCTGATTAACATATACATGTTGCATCAAAGGTCAATGAAAGTTGACACAAAAAATCAGGTCAAGTGATGGGTACATTCTATACTTTGTAATTGTGGATTTCCATCATTGGGTGCACATCTACCATTTTGCTCACTTCACGACACATCTAAATGCACATGCTTCATGTGAGCTATAATTAAAGTTGGTTGATTGTCAAGGGAGATATATTTTGAGTGGTTAGGAGTATTTATCAGATGTTTTCAATGGAATGTGAATATATTCGAGTACTTACATTGTTAAATTAGCATTTATAAAAGAGAAGCCATGAAAACCATTATATATTGCAAATAAAACAGATGACGGATCTTTGGATCTGAATGTGAATCCAAAAAAAATTGTTAAGTCTTTACTGGGCTTGTCCTGTAACTGTTTTGTATTGACTGATTTATAAATAAAATTCAATGTCAAAATGTAAATATCGACTTTGATTTCATTATAATATACTATTAATTTAATTCCAGTGCATATTAAAGGTGTGCCTTACATAGCGGCTCATGAAATATACCTGTAAGGGAGCTTTCTGTAACTACAATGAACAGGGAATATAGGCTTATGAAATATACCTGTAAGGGAGCTTTCCGTAACTGCAAGGAACAGAGTAATCAAACTTTTTAACATCACCCTCCCCTGATTCTTTTTTTTCCCAAAAAGTAGCAATTCCACAATTTCTTTTATCTAAAAACACGACCCTCTCCATGTTCAAATGTTTTAACAGTTTATGGGTTTAAGATACTGTCAGAAATGAAAAAAGGACATATAATAGGTATGCGACTCAATTATAATGACTCTATACCACCGCTGCCACCACTTCGATAGTTTTACTGGCATTGGATGTTTCCAATTCTACCATAGTTAATATATGTGAAGGTACCTGATAACTAATCCCTATGATTGGATCTAATTTAATTTACAGAGCTGAAGGCTAGATCCCCAAATACAACTTTGTTCTAGGCATATAGCACACTGCACTGTTCCCCTTTCTTATCCTGTGAGATCCAAACCTCTTCTCATCTCAAAACTAACAATTGCAGTGATGGCAGTGGTGGGATGCCAAAAAAATCATAAAACAATACAAAGAATAGATAATAGAAGATTGGTCATAGCAAAATGTGACCCTCCCCTGAATTGATTTCATAAAATTCTACACACACCACCACCCCCACCCCCACCAGCAAATTTCCCACCCGGTCAAATCCCACAAGTATATTACCAAAGAAAAAGAATACTATTTTTGGCCTGTACAGCATAGAGGAGTGGCTTGAAATTTTAGTGATAGAGATTTAAATAAAAGACAACAAAAATCCCAAATATCAGAATTAATAAATCTAACTTCACAATTGTCACGTTTGTATTTTTACAAGGCTAATTCTCACACTTCTTTTATTAAACAAGCAAGAGGCGAAGGTTTTACATATAATCTCAACAAATTACGAAATTCTATGCGGGTACGAGCTCATCATGACGACTGCCCGAACACATTTTATTAGTGTTCAAAGATCTTTTGAAAGTGACAGACATGCCTGGCCTGACATAACACTTCAATCAATTGATTGAACACTTTCAAAGATGCCAGACTGTTTTTTCAATTCATCAGGGTGAGACTCGGGGACAGCAATCCATGGATACATATTCTTCCATTTCCAATGCGAAATGTAGCTATAAACTCCAGACGACAGTACCGCAGGCAGCAATGGATAACATTCTTCGAAATAAATGAAAATAGTTAGTGTAAGATTGATATCTGTGGGTAGACTGATGTTACCTGGTATGGAATATCTAAAGATAGACCAAACTGGCAAAGAATTGCAAACAGAATTCAACTATCCGTGATAAACCCGGTATACCATGCACCTTGCATGATCCCTTTGGGGTTTCTCACATTTTGTGTTTTCACAAACTTATATTCACACATTGGATAAGGCCTACAAAAAATATTGTTTGGTTCCAGTTACTCGAACCCCACCTAGCTTTTCACAGCCGACCGTGAATTTTTCTTCACGTATTCGAGAACAAAATAATAAAATCACAAAAAGTTCGATTAAATTTAGTCCAGCTTGCAGACGGGCACGTGTCTATATTACTGACACGACCCTCAGCACTGAAGGGGCCGGGGTGACTTGTTCCGTATGCAAGCAGGACTAACGAAATATGTGCACCACCTGCAAGGAGGTCCATAGACTGTTAAATTAAAATATCAGACGATGTTATGTCGCCTACAAGTTGAATGTTGTTGACAATTATGGACGGTGTTTTGGGTAAATTTGTTAGAAAATTGAAATTCGAATTGCCTCAAAATTATTTTAGATCCCTAGTTTATTTCATTCATCATTAAAATTTTCCAGGGTTAAAGCTATAAGACACTGGAATGATTTATAGCCAACCTCAAAAATCCTTTTTTTGTTGGGTTATTTTTTGTGCATTTCCCAGTCATTATTTTTCTGAGATTTTGTGTAATTTTCATAATAGATTTTTTGTGAAATGGTGACAATATTTTACCAACTTTCTGTGTGAAATGTGTTTTATAGTGAGTCATCATATGAAACCACTAACCACTTTATTACATCGCTAAAACAAAACTGCATAGTGAAGAGCTGAACAACTGAACCACTTCTACATGTTACCAATATAAAAAATGAAAAAAACAAACAGCGGAGCTATTCTGACCGATAGGTCGCTTGTATATTTTAGGGATAGTGAAGCTTTTGAACTTCACATAACAATATATTCTACTATTCTGTGTTTATTGAGGAGCGGATGGGTTGCTGATCATGTTATGTCTATATTAAGAATTTAAAGTCGAACATGCTATATTTTCGATGCTCCACATACATCCACTAAATTTTCTTGGGGAAAACTCATGATCCTCCTCCCCGTGGAAATCCTCCATTCTACCCTAAGTTAAAAGAGAACACTCCCTTAGAGCCGAAAGAATAAATTAAAAGTCTATAGACTCATAAAATTAGCTATTATACATGCCTATATGTAGTTGCAATAAATATAGCCTTGATGTTGTTTGCAATTATTTTTATCTTTCTTTTTTTAGCACAACTGAACTGAGGTTCACTCGTGCTATAGAGATCGCCCGGCGTCTGTCTGTCTGTCTGTCTGTCTGTCTGTCTGTCTGTCTGTCTGTCTGTCTGTCTGTCTGTCTGTCTGTCTGTCTGTCTGTGTACGTGTGTGTGTGTGTGTGTGTGTGTGTGTGTGTGTGTGTGTGTGTGTGTGTGTGTGTGTGTGTTGGCGTAAAGATTAACATCTGTTTAAGGTTGCTTGGTAACCTAGGCCTGTTTTTAGCACAGTTGAATTAAATCTTAGTCTGGAAGGTATGTACACTGTGACGGGGCGCCCTCACACATCGGCCAAACCCTACCACGTCTGTATCGAACTGCACTCTTCCTAGCATTTCCAACCAGAACTGGTTGCGGCCAATCCCAGGCACGTACACAAGAGATAGTAAGTGTGAGAGGAGGCGGTGAGGGCGAAACATCACGACGTATCTTACAGTCTAATTAAATCTAAATTATACACTATGATTAAAACAGGTTCATATTAATGCACAATCCTTAGGCATTCAAAAAACAGTTTGTACAAAGAATAAGAAGTCACATGGGCAAGAAAAACGGATCATAACAAGACCTCCGTGATCATACTGTGTTTGGCATGTACCGATTGCCACGAAATTTGATGGGTGTATTACCTTGGGTGTCTAGTTGGGAAATTGTTCAAATCAAAATGATGTTACTACCAGTGTGTGATTTGGGTCGAAAAATGTAATTTTTGGTCAAAAAACTTAGTCAAAAACTATTGGGGAGATCGGTCTGAAATTTGGTGGGAACATTCTTAGGGGTGTTCTTAGCAAACGGTGAGGTATTTCACAAAGATAACCACCACTGGGATTAAAAGACAATTGAATAAGCATTCAAGAAATGTATGTAAATTTGTCTAGCAACAAGACCACGCCCATAGCAACAACCAAGTCATCACATATATTACAAAGATAACAACAGGAATTGATAGACAAATAAATAAGCATTCAAAAAATGTATGCAAATATGTCTAGCAACAAGACCACGCCCATAGCAACAGCCAATTCAATCGGTGGTGTATTTGACAAAGATAACCATGGGGATGAATAGACAATTGAATAAACATTTTAAAAATGTATGTAATTTGCCTAGAAAAAAGACCACGCCCATAGCAACAACTAAATAATCATGTATATTGCAAAGATAATAGGAATTAATAGACAAATGTATAACCATTCAACAAGATGTATGCAAATATGCCTAGCAACATGACCACGCCCATAGCAACAGCCAAATGATCACATATTTTGCAAAGATAACAGACAAATGAATAAATATTTTTAAAATGTATGCAAATATGCCTAACAACAAGACCACGCCCATAGCAACAGCCAAGTGACCACATATATTGTAAAGATAACAGGGATAAATAGACAAATGAATAAACATTCAATAATGTATGGATAATCATTCAGCAAATGAACACCTACATGTATATCCAGCATGGATCTTCATATGGGAAAACATTTTTAAAAACTGTACAGTTGTAATACAACGCCATTTTGTCATTTTAATGTGAGGTTTGCACAAAATAAAATAAAAAAGAGTAAGAAAAACAGCCGTTCGGAACTGAGATCATCACGGAGCGAAAAATCGCTACAAGCTACAAGTACTGCAAATTAATCTGTACATGCGCTCAGTGGTTTAAAGCTGCCCAGGACTAACGCTAGTAAATACCCCATGTTCTTATATATGACATTAGTCTGGTTTGTATACTCGCCGCTGAGGGCCCGCTTCATCCGGATGTATCAATGCAAGTATCACGGGAATATATACATACGATTTTGTCAACAAGAAGAACATCCACATGCAAGCGCCTTATATAACGTCTTTGAATTATCTGTTATCATGATTGTGCACATAGGTGCACGTGGATCCATATTCTGCAGTACGTATCCCATGGCTATGCAGAGGTCAAAAGTTACCAGCCGACGAGTAACATTTTATGATCGACATTGAACCGTGGTCAAACATTAACAGATTAAACCCGGAGACAAGCAAGTTTTTCGTGTCTCGTTGTTTGCGATTGTGTACGTGACTTTACTTGGCCTGCTACATTTCATACTGACTCAGTGACCATGGCAGGCAGAAATCTGCTTCGTAACATTGTAAAACAAAACTACGGGTTGTTGGCTACGACACGATGCAGTTCGACTACAATCAAACATCGAATCGAAGACTCCAATGTGAAACCATTTAAGGAAGTGCCTGGACTAGAGCTTGGGTTCTTCAGATCTATAATTTTGAGCGCAATCATGATAGCCAAGGGGTCGATGAAAAAACCATGGTCTATGATGGCAGAGGCCCGACAAGGCTTTGGACCCATATGGAAACAGAGATTGGGGGACAACGTGATTGTTACCCTAAGTGACCCAAAAGATGTGGAACATGTTTTGCGAAATGAAGGAAAATATCCGATGAGAATGCTCACCGAGCCGTGGACACTGTATCGAGATTATAGGGGTTATTCATACGGTGTCCTGTTGAAGTGAGTTTATTGATTTTAATAACAACAAATGGCACGAAATTTTAATGTAAAAGTCGATTTATATTCAACTCAAACTTTTCTTGTGTTGGCAAATTTGTCATCAAGTATGCTCAAAATTAGTACACTATAACCTTTACAACTGTTGACTCGGACCATGCTCGGACTTACAATCCGGAAGTGATAAACCAGAGTTTCAGAGATGCAATGATGCATATGGTTTATCACTCAGTGTGATAAACCAATGATACTCCAAATCACACGTGCATGTATTGACTATTGTAACACAGACATCCCATCATGACCGTCCATCATGTTCATTTTTTGCTTCCAGGGAAGGAGCTGACTGGCATCGTCATAGAAGTACACTCAGTAAACGTATGATGCGACCCAAAGAAGTTTTATCATACAATGACACAGTCAATGAAGTGGTCACTGATATGTTAAATAAAGTTATCAGAGTCAGACAGTCTGATAATGTTGTACCAGATATTGAAAAAATTATCTTCAACTGGGCATTAGAATGTAAGTCTTATTCTAAACATTACTCATAAACTTTGTACAAAGTTTCATTCAATTTCAACAAACTGAGTTGTTGGTATATATTCTAAAGAATAGGGAACTTGCAATCCAGACTGAGCATGCTCAGACACAAAGGACTGTGGGTTTATCTGTGGTTATCATAATACCTTATCTGGAGCTACCAATAAAATAAACCTTCCACAATGGTCAGGGTGACTATGAATTGATTATTTGTGGTAACAAACAATGTAACATTACTGTTTACAGTGCTAATTCATTAGTATTTATTATCATCACATTTCCCATGATGCAACATTCAACATGGTGGGTTTGTAAGTTCCCTATTGACAATTTTTTTCAGTAAATAACTTGGGGAACTTGACTCTATGAAATAGATGTATTTTCATAAACTTTTGGAAAAATTGAGTCATTTTATAAATTTTGTATGATTCTGAAGAAACTCTAGTTCACCGCTTTGTTCTCACACTAGTCCACCATTGCATCATGGGATACATATTTACTAGATGTATACTGAATATTCTTGACTCCTATTACCTTATTACCTTTCAATAAATAACCAGTATGCATTTTAGTATGTTAGTCCCATGATGCAACAGTGCGAACAGTGTGTGTGAACAATAAAGGTGACATAGCGGTTCAGTTTGGTGTTTCTCGATAATTTTGCAATATTTACATGATGTCAAATAATGGCGCGAGTTTATGAAAATACTGGTATTTCCTGCAATGGTGGTATTCCCTTTAAACTCTTCACCCTTTTTAGTACTTAGTTCTATGCTAGTGTTAATCAAAGTTTCAAACTTTACACAAAATGAGAATGACTGCATGTTTGGTATCTGTAATACAATTACCATGCTATGTAGAGGGTGAGAATAAGCCTTAATGTCATGGGCACCTGTAGATGTTTATGTGTAGTACATGGAGTGGTCAAGATCATTGTGTGAAACCAAGAATTGTTTTTTATGACACACCTAAGTGGTCAAATTCTATTTTAAATAATGAGAATTGACTTAGAACTGTCTATCTATCTAATCTATTGACAGCTGCCTGTGCCATCATCCTTAATAAAAAGATGAATCTTTTAGATGACAAACCACATCCAGAGGCACAAGAATTCATTCAAGCTGTTCATGATATGTTTGACACGACTCTCTGGTTATTAATCCTACCAGCATCTATACAGAAAAAATGGAACACTCGTACTTGGAAGAAGCATATGAAGTCATGGGATATCATCTTCTCTACAGGTAAGAATGAAATGTAGAATTACAAGAAGGCTAAGGAGCATGGTGTATTACAAGAAGGCTAAGGAGCATGGTGTATTACAAGAAGGCTAAGGAGCATAGTGTATTACAAGAAGGCTAAGGAGCATGGTGTATTAGAAGAAGGCTAAGGAGCATAGTGTATTACAAGAAGGCTAAGGAGCATAGTGTATTACAAGAAGGCGAAGGAGCATAGTGTATTACAAGAAGGCTAAGGAGCATAGTGTATTACAAGAAGGCTAAGGAGCATAGTGTATTACAAGAAGGCTAAGGAGCATGGTGTATTACAAGAAGGCTAAGGAGCATAGTGTATTACAAGAAGGCTAAGGAGCATAGTGTATTACAAGAAGGCTAAGGAGCATATTGTATTACAAGAAGGCTAAGGAGCATAGTGTATTACAAGAAGGCTAAGGAGCATAGTGTATTACAAGAAGGCTAAGGAGCATAGTGTATTACAAGAAGGCTAAGGAGCATGGTGTATTACAAGAAGGCTAAGGAGCATAGTGTATTACAAGAAGGCTAAGGAGCATAGTGTATTACAAGAAGGCTAAGGAGCATAGTGTATTACAAGAAGGCTAAGGAGCATAGTGTATTACAAGAAGGCTAAGGAGCATGGTGTATTACAAGAAGGCTAAGGAGCATAGTGTATTACAAGAAGGCTAAGGAGCATAGTGTATTACAAGAAGGCTAAGGAGCATGGTATATTACAAGAAGGCTAAGGAGCATAGTGTATTACAAGAAGGCTAAGGAGCATAGTGTATTACAAGAAGGCTAAGGAGCATGGTGTATTACAAGAAGGCTAAGGAGCATAGTGTATTACAAGAAGGCTAAGGAGCATAGTGTATTACAAGAAGGCTAAGGAGCATGGTATATTACAAGAAGGCTAAGGAGCATAGTGTATTACAAGAAGGCTAAGGAGCATAGTGTATTACAAGAAGGCTAAGGAGCATAGTGTATTACAAGAAGGCTAAGGAGCATGGTGTATTACAAGAAGGCTAAGGAGCATAGTGTATTACAAGAAGGCTAAGGAGCATAGTGTATTACAAGAAGGCTAAGGAGCATGGTGTATTACAAGAAGGCTAAGGAGCATAGTGTATTACAAGAAGGCTAAGGAGCATAGTGTATTACAAGAAGGCTAAGGAGCATAGTGACGTATTACAAGAAGGCTAAGGAGCATAGTGTATTACAAGAAGGCTAAGGAGCATAGTGTATTACAAGAAGGCTAAGGAGCATGGTGTATTACAAGAAAGCGAAGGAGCATAGTGTATTACAAGAAGGCTAAGGAGCATAGTGTATTACAAGAAGGCTAAGGAGCATAGTGTATTACAAGAAGGCTAAGGAGCATGGTGTATTACAAGAAGGCGAAGGAGCATAGTGTATTACAAGAAGGCTAAGGAGCATGGTGTATTACAAGAAGGCGAAGGAGCATAGTGTATTACAAGCATTGTGGCCTTCTTCACACCTAATATTTAAAGGAGAATTTCACTTCAGGAAAATGAAGGCATTTTCATAAACTTTAAGTTCTAGAGAGTCATTTCATAGTTTTACATCATATATATTTCACACAGCTAGCTGTACAGTTGACAAATAAAAACTGCTTCATATATGTTGTCCTAGAGATGAGCCAGCAGCATTGCCTTATGGGAGTCAGCAGACATGGATATATATCATATGTGAGATGAACAATGAGTTTATCTGAAGGTAATAACATGATTTGAGTAGTCATGGAAAACCCTGGAATTACAAAACCCCCCTGGAAAGTTAAACCCTGGAAAAATGTGCCCTACCCCTGGAAATATCTTGAAAATGATCACAATTGACATTTCTGCTTGTGCTCTAGCCACTCATTCATTCACTACATTCATAAATGCAACATGGCAAAAATATTGTCAGTCTTTCGAACAATTCTTGGTAACCTAGACAGTCAAACAATAGTACCACGAGACATTGCCCACAGACTGTGTCTATGCACTTATGCATAGTTGACTGGGTGCCAGCATGTTTGTTATGATCAAGTCGTCATTTCGATGACATAGCCATACATTGTAACAGTAGGTCTGTTAGCAAGATTATAGCAACATTGTAGCGAGTATCAAGGCATCACCTACTACATATACCACCATACGTTAGAAATTGTTACACTATTTGAAAGTTTGGCGTATGGATTGACATCCCTTGATACTTAGAATGTTTATGACATGATGATCCATTTAGTGATATGCAAATCAGTTTATACAATATGACTTTTTGACGAAAAATCATAATTCCAAAACTACTTGATATATTAATGGGCTGAAATTTGTTTGTTTTTTATGATGATGTGTTGATAAAGAATTACTGCTCAGAATATGGTGATCCCATCAATGATATGCAAGTAGATCTAAAAATGTGACTTTTTTGTCAAAAATCTTTAATTCCAACACTACTGGACAGATTTGGCTGGATGTTTAATGAGATGTGTTGAGGAAAAATTACTCGAGTAACGATGATCCCATCAGAAATATGCAAATTAGATCTAAAAGGTTACTTTTGATGGAAAACTATTTTTGCCGAATGGAGTTGAACTTAAAGCTGAAAAGCTGAATTTTACATACAAAATAATCAAGTTGAGTTGGAAAACTGCATAATTTGGCAAATTATAAACATTTAGGAGTCATGACTACATGTATTTTGTGTTCATCTAATGCATATTCATGAATGCTGACTCCCATGAGGCAATGCTGGATCACAGTACAAAGAATGTGAAATATTTTAAATTTTGTATTTCTTGGTAATTGTATGAAATTTATGTGATATAAAACCAATAGTGACTCTCCAGACCCTAAAGTTTATGAAATGCCTTTATTTCCTGGTGGTATTCCCCTTAAAGGCACACTATATGTCAAAGACCAATGGTCATTACTTTGAGTGGTATTCCCCTTAAAGGCACACTATATGTCAAAGACCAATGGTCATTGCTTTGAGTGGTATTCCCCTTAAAGACACACTATATGTCAAAGACCAATGGTCATTACTTTGAGTGGTATTCCCCTTAAAGGCACACTATATGTCAAAGACCAATGGTCATTACTTTGAGTGGTATTCCCCTTAAAGACACACTGTATGTCAAAAACCAATGGTCATTACTTTGAGTGGTATTCCCCTTAAAGGCACACTGTATGTCAAAGACCAATAGTCATTACTTTGAGTGGTATTCCCCTTAAAGGCACACTATATGTCAAAGACCAATGGTCATTACTTTGAGTGGTATTCCCCTTAAAGGCACACTATATGTCAAAGACCAATGGTCATTACTTTGAGTGGTATTCCCCTTAAAGGCACACTATATGTCAAAGACCAATGGTCATTACTTTGAGTGGTATTCCCCTTAAATGCACACTATATGTCAAAGACCAATGGTCATTACTTTGAGAGGTATTCCCCTTAAAGACGCACTATGTGTCAAAGACCAATGGTCATTGCTTTGAGTGGTATTCCCCTTAAAGGCACACTGTATGTCAAAGACCAATGGTCATTACTTTGAGTGGTATTCTCCTTAAAGGCACACTATATGTCAAAGACCAATGGTCATTACTTTGAGTGGTATTCCCCTTAAAGGCACACTATATGTCAAAGACCAATGGTCATTACTTTGAGTGGTATTCTCCTTAAAGGCACACTATATGTCAAAGACCAATGGTCATTACTTTGAGTGGTATTCCCCTTAAAGACACACTGTATGTCAAAGACCAATGGTCATTACTTTGAGTAGTATTCACCTTAAAGGCACACTATATGTCAAAGACCAATGGTCATTACTTTGAGTGGTATTCCCCTTAAAGGCACACTGTATGTCAAAGACCAATGGTCATTACTTTGTGTGGTATTCACCTTTAATTTCAGTGTAGTCAGTTGTGCTGCAATGACATTGACACTATTTTCATCCCTATTTTTCAGCCAAAAAGATGATAGATGAGAAGATGAATAAAGAAACTAAGGAGTTACTGGAAAATGACAAGATAGATGAACAAGATTATGATTTGATCACCTTCATGGCTTCTAAGGAAACCATGGATACAGGTGAAATCTATGGCAACGCTACTGATTTATTGGCAGCTGCTGTTGACACTGTGAGTTATAGAAGTACATTTTTTGGAAGGGGGGGGGGGTTACTTGTCTGTGTGTGTGTGCATGTGTGTATTAATAAAGGTGTTGTTTGTTCTGTGTGTATATGTATGTATGTATGTATGTATGTATGTATGTATGTATGTATGTGTGTGTATGTATGTATGTATGTATGTATGTATGTATGTATGTATGTATGCATGCATGCATGGATGTATGTATGTATGTATGTATGTATGTATGTATGTATGTGTGTGTGTGTGTGTGTGTGTGTGTGTGTATGTATGTATGTATGTATGTATGTATGTATGTATGTATGTATGTATGTATGTATGTATGTAAGTGTGTATGTTTGTTTGTTTGTTTGTTTGTAGGAGTGTAAAAGTAACAAGTAACACAGTCCTTATCAATAAGTACAATCCTGACATTTCAAATAAATATTCTTTTACAAAGGATAAGGCAAGATATATGTGGGTTTAAAACCTGACAAATACCTGGGAGGGTTGAAGGGTGGGTGTTTAGGTCGAAAGGATGGTAGGTAGGTAGGTAGGTAGGTAGATAGGTAGATAGGTAGGATTGATTGTGTTGCAGTAATTTACGTTTTCATTCTTACACATTGACTAGCTAGGTAGTTTGTTTTGTCCTCGTCTCACTTTATCTAGAATTCTTAGTAAGCTTACTAATAAATGTCAAATGTCAAATCAGCAAAAGTAACACAAGTCATAAATCATTTCTTTTCAGACATCCAATACCCTTCTTTGGGCTTTGTACTGTTTAGGAAAATATCCACAGGTACAAAACTTACTTCATGAAGAAGTTAACCGTGTTGTTCCAAGAGGAGAAATACCAACACACAAACATATTGACCAAATGCCATATCTAAGAGCAGTGTTGAAGGAATCTATGAGGTAATGTACAAAATTTGACTGTGGTGTAAAACGGTTAATGCTGTTATAAATACTTTGACTGTGATGTAAAACGGTTAATGCTGTTATAAATATTTTGGAATTTATTAAAGTATTAATAAGCTCACTTTACTGTTATTTTAACAATTTATGCCCCAAAATAAATCAGCATGTATTTAGTAATAATAAGTGATTACTTTATTGCTGTATTGCTTATTTCAAGTCACCATTCATTTGCTCTGTTTAATACAACCATGCTGAAACTAATAAGAAACTACACATTCTATACTTTTAGGATAGCAAGATTGAATAAATACAGTTTTTGTGATATTTTGTCTAAATGAAATGAACTAATAATGTACCATCATGCAGACATCAAATACAGACATTAGAACAAACAGAGCCACTGAATGGTTTCTGTGTGGTTGTATCAAACAGAGCCACTGAATGGTTTCTGTGTGGTTGTATCAAACAGAGCCAGTGAATGGTTTCTGTATGGTTGTATCAAACAGAACTGGTGAATGTAACTTGAAGCAGCTTGTAAAAAAGAAAGGAAGGAAGTGTACATGTTGGTCCTACTTTCATTTCAGGATCACATTTTTAGCTCCGCTGTCAGCGAAAGCTGAAAGCGTAGCTTTAGGTATAGGTGGGTATTGAGGTATAGAGAGTAGAGTGAATCATAGGTGTCCGTCAAACTTTTATATTTTCATTATTTTCTCCGGAAGTGACAGTCAGTATTCTTAGGTATTTGGTGTGCATGTTCCCTGGGGGGAGGCTATTCAGATTTGTTCATGCCAAGTTGATCTGTGCCATTTTCAATTTTTTATGATTTTTTTTCATAAAATGTCATTTTCATCAACTCCTTGAAAACCTCTTATTAGATTGCTTTGATATATGGCGTGTTGATGCGCAGGGGGTAGCTTACTCAGATTTGTTAATTTCAAGTCAGCACATCCTCATTTTTATTTTTTATGATTTTTTTTTTGTAATTTGAAAAAAAAATGAATATGTTAATGAGCATAATGACCGACGCCATATTGGAAATCAGTCGACGAGACTTTAAGTAAACTGCCACTTTTCAAAAGACACTATTGACGTCAAACAAGCAATGTAATATGTGCTAAAGTCATAATTCTACGCATTGGGCGCCCAAATGACAAGCGTTTGTTCGAAACAGGGTTGTAAACTTCAAATCCAATTCTGCACCCTTCTACATAATCAGCCAGTCCGCAACATCCTTATTTGCATACTCTATCCTGATTCGACCAGAAGCTGAAGGTGACCTCATTCGGCCGAGCGATTTTCCACAGCAAGTATCTTGAGTATCAACACAGGACGTTCTTGGTACTCACTAAAATCACACTTCAGACCCACTATAACAGTGTGATGTTTTCAGATAACATGTAACTTGTGGTGAATTCTATATTGTCGTGCAATTTGGAATGACAGTGAACCAGAATTCAGACAACTTGCGTAAGGAAGGGCATGCCAGGCATGCGGTTGAAGTTATGGCCGACAGTTCACATGTAAAGTTAAACGACATGAACGTGTCTTGCCTTTCCAAAATGCAAATATTTGGCAAGTAAAAATAATTAAAATAATTACAACTTTAATTTGGCTTCAGACTTTGCATTATGTTTTGCGTATCTTTCCCCGTTTTACATGTAAATCCGAAAAGGTTCTCTCTCATCATGTCATCAGTGTCAGTGATCATACCGCGCGGGGTAGTCCTCGGGTGCACGAGTCTGTATTACTGACTTGACTCTAAACACCGGAGGGGAGGGACAATTGTCAGAATCGAGTCCCGAATTCCTCCGTATGCAAGCAGGACTACGCGCGGGGCTGCTTTGAGTACGAGCGAAGTGAGGCATGTTGAGGTATTTTGTTGAGAATTATAAATATTGCGAAATGTCAAGTACAAGGTTTAAATACAATGGAATGATGAAAAAAAATGGCAGAGTCTGCTGACAGGCGCCGGTCACAAGAAACACTGTGAATTAAAATATCAGACGATGTGTGTATTAATCGCCGACAATCCACCCGTATGCACGAGGGACTAACCCGGAAGCAAGTCGTTGTCAGCCATACGTTACAGTGGTAACATCGTCCGAGAAATCGCTGCGTTCAGAGTGTCATTATTCACAGAATTGTTGTTTTCTAGTGAAAACCCGTCTTGAATTGTACAACTCTAACAAATGAAGACATGTCAAGTTATATTTTGAAAGTTGTATCGCTAGTTTGAGACGATTTTCTCACGTACTATAGTACTATCGAGGCTTACTTGGAAGTAGTAGGACCTTACTCCAGTTCATCGGGAAGTTTAGCCAGTCCGATAATTCTTTCTGGTTTAGTTTACAACACTTTTGATCACGCAGATTTTGTTGTTGTGATGAAAAGAAATAAAAAAAAGATCATTTCAACCATTTCGTTGTGTTTTCTTTGTGAAAGGTAACCGAACATGAACGAGTGTTACCACTGTAACGTATGGCTGAGAATGACTCTCTTCCGGGTACTTGAGATTGTCGCCGTACGGAAACTAAGATGGCGATTAATACATTTCTTCCCTATATATATCTACCACAACTAGTACAAGTTGAATGTTGTTGACTTTGTAAATTTGTTAGAAAATTGAAATTCAAATTGCCTCAAAATTATTTTAGATCCCTAGTTTATTTCATTCATCATTAAAATTTTCCAGGGTTACAGCTGTAAGACACTGGAATTATTTATAGCCAACCTCAAAATCCTCTTTTTTTCTTTTTCTTGTGTGCATTTCCCAGTCATTTTTTTCTGAGATTTTGTGCAATTTTTCATAACAGTAGATTTTTGTTATAAAATGGTGACTATGGTATAAAAGTACAATACATTACCAACTTCTGTGTAAAATGTGTTTTATAGTGAGACATCATATGAAACCACTAACCACTTTATTGCATCGCTAAAACAAAACTGCATAGTGAAGAGCTGAAGACCTGAACCACTTCTACATGTCACCAAAATAAAAAATTAAATTAAAAAAAAAAACAGCGGAGCTATTCTGACCGATAGGTCGCTTGTATTGGTTTGAATAACTTAGAAATTACTCGGAAGAAAGTACAAATTTACATATAAGAGGATAAAACCTAGGGTCATATATTTCACTGTAAATTATAGTATAATTAAATTTCTTATTAAAGATGACAAATAACTATTAAGCCATCATTTGAATTATTATTTTAAGAATGATGTAAAATTAGTAATTTTTTTCTAAGAGGGAATAAACTGGAAACAGTCTGTGGTAAATGGATAGACATAACAGAGAAGGTAGAGAAATAAAATGTTTGTGCCTGCAACCAAGTTATTGATAAAATTCATAAAATGTCCAAAATAAATGAATAGATAAGTAAGTAAATTGATATGGATATATTTTATCCTGAAAAGTTGTACATACTCATTGACTAATTATTACTTCTTAAATATTGTGAATTATCGTAACACAGGTGGAATGTTTGCAGCATCCTTTAGATGTATGAGATTGGTGAATTGATGCTGGAGAGGGTAGATTTGAAACAGTTACTGTCTACTCTCTTTGCTTGCTACTTCTAATATTCATCATTCAAATGTAGATTTTAAGACATTTAACATCTTATCTGTAGCGTCTCCAATTTTTCTCTCTTTGTTTAGACTGTATCCCACAGTCATCAGTGTGAGTCGCATGTTGGATAAAGATATTGTTCTTGGTGGTTATAATATACCAGCTAAGGTGAGTAATTATCCTTAATTATTAGCTTTAATTGGTGTTATTTGTAGGGCCTTAGGTATTGGCTACATTCATCTAATACAACCCATAACACCAAAGTAAAGTGTTTTCTGTATGTACCACAATTGTTTATAGCATCCATATCAAATGTCAAACTATATTGTTCATTTGATAATTGACCACATTAGAAAGGCCACATGCTAGGCTTGTAAAGAAACCAATTGAAACAGTATACTTTCATACTTGATATGAATGCTATAAACCAATTTAGCACATACAGAAAGTGCTTTACTTCAGTGTTACTGGTTGTAATGTATGTGTCGCCAGTTAATTCTCTGCCATGGCTTTTAAATCATACAGACAAATATGCATACTTTAAGTCACTCTAAGCCAGATATGAAAGGCAGAACACTCACCCCATTTTAGACCCATTAAAAAATATATACCCCGATTTTAGACCAAGTGCAATGTTGTAATGGGAGGATTGATATCATTTTAGCCTAAAGGTAATTAAGTGACCCCATTTTAGACCAACCCTAATTCTCAAATCTACACCCCCATTTTAGACCAACCTTCCAAAATCTACACCCCCATTTTAGAGATCACCCTTCCCAAATCTACACTGCCATTTTAGACTAACCTCCCCAAATCTACACCCCCATTTTAAACCAACCTCCCCAAATCTACACCCCCATTTTAGACCAACCTTTCAAAAACTACACTGCCATTTTAGACCAACCTCCCCAAATCTACACCCCCATCTTAGACCAACGTCCCCGAATCTACACCCCCATTTTAAACCAACCTCCCCAAATCTACACCACATTTTAGACCAACCTCCCCAAATCTACACCACATTTTCAGACCAACCTCCAAAATCATCACCATTTTAGTTAGCCAGCAACAAAGAGGTAGAGCCAAAAGAGGTAATGATGACACAAACACGTGAAGCATAAGCCTATGTGAAGTAGTAGAAAAAATAGAATCTCTTAATGAAATAATCTATCTATTTGACTTGAACAGAATTTCACAAATATCTATGCTGTTTGCTTACAGACAGGTATCATGATTTCCAATTGGTTGATGGGAAGAGACCCAGAGTTATTTGAGGATCCATTAGAATTCAAACCAGAGAGATGGATAAGAGATGAAAATGAACATTTTGATGGATTCAGATTCTTACCATTTGGTTATGGACCCAGAATGTGTATAGGTAAAAGTACTTGTATATTAGATTGTAATCTTTACAAAGTCTAAAGTCAAGTCAATGACCTGTCTACACTTGTTATTTAGTATCATGTCATGGACTGTAGGCATTGGGCCAAGGCTAGAAGTGATATTAATGAATGAATGAATGAATGAATCAATCAATCAATTAATCAATCAATCAAATGAATTTGAATAGCATCAAAATCCAATATTCTATGGTGCTGAAAAGGAACAATCGTTGATCATTGTAAAAAGTTAGAAAGCTGTCTTGATGTCCTTGAATTTATCAACAGTTGGTGAAGAATGAAGTTCAAGTGGTACACTGTTCCATAAGACTGTTGCTGCTTGCGAGAACAGTTGATATAACTTTTCATTATATATACATGTAGTCTTTATATATACAGAGAGAGAGAGAGAGAGAGAGAGAGAGAGAGAGAGAGAGAGAGAGAGAGAGAGAGAGAGAGAGAGAGAGAGAGAGAGAGAGAGAGAGAGAGAGAGAGAGAGAGAGAGAACAGACAGAGAGAGAGAGAGAGAGAGAGAGAGAGAGAGAGAGAGAGTGAGAGAGAGAGAGAGAGAGAGAGAGAGAGAGACAGAGAGAGAGAGAGAGAGAGAGAGAGAGAGAGTGAGAGAGAGAGAGAGAGAGAGAGAGAGAGAGAGACAGAGAGAAAGAGAGAGAGAGAGAGAGAGAGAGAGAGAGAGAAGAGAGAGAGAGAGAGAGAGAGAGAGAGAGAGAGAGAGAGAGAGAGAGAGAGAGAGAGAGAGAGAGAGAGAGAGAGAGAGAGAGAGAGAGAGAGAGAGAGAGAGAGAGAGAGAGAGAGAGAGAGAGAGAGAGAGAGAGAGAGAGAGAGGAGAGAGAGAGAGAGAGGAAAGGAGAGAAGATGTGTTTGCACTGTTGTACATATATACATGTACATGTAGTATACAAAATGTATTGCTGAAATATAGTTGACATGTCTCTGTCCTTCAAGACTAAAGCTAGGCTACTAATGTTCATGTTTTCTTTTCACAGGAAAACGATTGGCAGATCTAGAGATTAACTTAGCTGTAGCCAGGGTGAGTAAACAAATACTTTATGTAAGAGAGCTAGAGGACATTATATGTTTTCAGGCTAATACTATATTGCCACTGACAAGTGATCACTGGGAGATGGTTTGAATGTGAATGCTCATTGTACATTATGGAATATGTGAGTGAGGACGAGGAAGGGTCAATGGTTGAGGTCGCTCAGTAGATCTATCTCATAAATCATTAATAAGGTAGTCAGTCATAGTATAGTGAAGGTGGTGTATTAAAACAAAACTACAAGTTAAAATCGATTTAGAAAAAAACACACCAGGTTTTCAAATCATCACTTTATTACATCGCACCTTGTAGGGAAAAGATATTTTTACAGAGCAAAAATAAGTAAACAAACAAAAAACAATTTTTGTAAAGAAAGAATGTAAACAGTAAACAAAACTTGTAAACAAATGTGGCCAATTTCAAGCCTCTGTGATTGAATGGGGCACAATCATACTATTTCATAGTTAAAATTTTGCCCGAGGGCTAGTGATTGAAAAACAATTGACAGCTAACAGCACTAGCCTCAAAACTGCAGAATGCTGATTTAAAGCCAACTACACCAACCATTTATCCATCCATCATGTCTCCATTTCAGTTATGTATGTGGTCAAACATTGACAGATATATAGCAATGAAATTGATATAACATAACACTTCAAAAACTAGTCAAAATCTTACTACATTACAATACTCATAAACCAACTTGTATGAATCCC
The DNA here is from genome assembly GCF_964340395.1 of Glandiceps talaboti. NCBI lineage: Eukaryota > Metazoa > Hemichordata > Enteropneusta > Spengelidae > Glandiceps > Glandiceps talaboti. Next base: position 4,352,660 of record NC_135551.1, read on the forward strand.
AACAGATATGTTTGTATTAAAGCTGGAAAATCCATCATTTACTAATTCTATCTACACAGACTAACATGTATGATATTGATTACTCTACACTGTTCCTTTTATTCCCAACAGATTTCCCAACATTTTATCATAGAAGCACCGAATGAAGTTGAGCCAATCATGTCAACAATTACACAACCAGACAGACCTCTTAACTTGAGGATAATCAACAGAACCTTGTAATGTGTGACACTACCAGATAGACCCTTTATCTTGAGGATAATCAACAGAACCATGTAATGTGTGACACTACCAGATAGCTAGACCCCTTAACTTGAGGATAATCAACATGTTTCTTATCAGTCTTTAAGACATGATGTGCCATACCCATCGCCTCTCAACTAACACTCACTTGAAAGGGATTGGGTGATGCTTGAGGGCGCCTCATCATGTTACATCGTAAAGACTAGTTTCTTTGTAGGAAAGCAAAATTCCATTGTCATTATTTTTCTATCATTACTTATGTAAATACTGAACCCACTTATAACAAATTAAATATGTTATGTTAAGACAATGATATATTGTTACACCAATCCAATAAACTGTTTTTGCAATGTTAATAACATTAATCTACTACTATTGCAACTTGTCATTAAATATTTACATTTTTTATTTCATAGCTAGCAATCAGACTCTATGTATGACAAATAAACAAAACTATAGACTAGAATTGGTGTCATGTATGTATTTAAGTGCATAAGCTTAAATAAATATAGAACTTGAATTTGCCTGGTGACTCACATGAGATGGACAGAGAGAGATGGGTGGATGGACAGACAAGACAGACAGACAGACAGACAGACAGATGGATGGGTGGACAGACGTACAGATAGACAAGCTGGTTGGCATATGTATACAAGTGGATGATTACACTTGTCAGATTTTTCACAGTCATAGCCTTTATCAAACATACAATCTACAGAAGTGAACAAATAATACACAGTGCAGAGATAATGCAGATATTGATTAGTTTTATTCAGTAATATGAAATTGAAGTAGTTATCTCAGATAATTCTAAAATATCTCAGATAACTCCTAAGATTTCATTAATTCAATGAGATACTTTCTGTATAATAGTACTGTCATCAAATTATTTCACAATGTTGTCGTGTATGTGACCACATTACAATATATTAAGTAATAGTTAAAGTTCATACCACTCTAGTCTGCATATTTATTATCAGTTAACATCATTGAATTAAACAAATAGTTGACAGCAATGTACAAATATTACATAATAGTTACATACCCAATAATCAAACTGATACAACATATCTGGACAAATTAAGAAAAACACTACACTTATTCAAGCCCTCAGTCAAAATATGACATTTCTTTTGGTGAGCAATTTTAGTAAACTTAAACTCACAAATTTGTGATTACAAAAAATCTGTTGAGAGTAGTTTAGAAAATGATAAGATTTGGTAGGTTATTGTAGAGATTTGAAATCACTTCAATATAAGTAGATCCATCTATATAGTAGTCTGTAAGGTACACAGTGACTGGGCGCCCTCACACATCGGCCAACCCCTACCATGAGAGGAGGCCGGTGAGGGCGAAACGTCACGACGTATCTTACAGTCTATCTATATAGTAACCTAATTTATTACCATTTCTCCCTTGGTTTGTGACAACATGCATTCAATCATGTATTAATTAAGGGTCAAAGGTCATACACATGCAGCCATACAATAAATCAATATAATCTTTAAAATTGAGTAACAAAATAATGTACCTGAATTGTACAGATATTACACAATAAATCAGTGTTGTAATAAAGTCCAAATAGTCTATAATTATATAAACAATCTACAGAATATTTTTAAAACTAATGTCATTCACATTCTCAAGACATAACGCTTCCTTCAAGATATTATAACCATACTGTTTGTTACTTACATTACAGTTAAATAATTGTATGATCTATTAGATTCAAATATATTGTAAGATGTTTGACTAAAAGATTCAACTGATGACATGTGATTTACAGCAACAAAATGAAATATAGGAAAAAGGACTCAGGAATATAATATATATACAATAACATTTTGATATTGATGGTTACCTTAGCAACCTCTACAGTTTCAGGTATTTGTATTTCAACACCGTTGTCACTCACTCTTTAAAAAGTAGCTCCAATGGTGTTGTAGTACAACTGAACATTTTAAGTGTTAATTTTTCAGAAGTCATTATCCACATGCCAATCACATCTCTTGTATTACCTGTGTAATAATACACCATCTAATTCTTCATCTACAGATGGGTGGACACTTTTTTCGCAGAAGATCCCACATTATTAAGATAACCTATCAATTTCTTTATCTAAAGGCTTTCCTATTTTTATCAAATCTAAGCAAGTATTATCATCAAAAACATGAAACCCAAAATTAACATATATGCATGCATTTAGCACATTCACAATGTGTAATGACATGTTGGTTTATTTCAGCCCAACACTGCATTCATATATATAGTGATACTGTATCATTTTCAGTATGTTCACATATTTACTGAATAAATATTTTGATACAATGGTTATAACGGTCAACAACTACAACCTTACCAAATGGTTTGTCATCAGTGACGTAGACACCGATGGGACAATACAACTCATCTAAATCACTATCAATACGTGCAATGAACTTTCCATGAGAATCAAACTTGTGTACCTTACCAGGAGTAGTGTAATTACACACATACACATTGTCATCTTTGTCTGTGACTACACCTGATGGGTCAGATACCTTATCATCAGTGTCTCCAATGAAGAATAAGTGTTGACCACCTTCATTGAAAACCTGCACTCGATTATTATTGTAGTCAGAGACTATTACATTGCCTAGACTGTTAATATCCAGACCCCAGGGATTAGTTAGCTGACCTTTCCCATTTCCCTGACTTCCAAAGGAGTTGAAGTAGTGACCATCTTGAGAGTAAATTCGAATACAATGTGAAGAGTTATCAGCAACATAAACCCTTCCATTAGTTGGACTCACTGCAATACCCCTTCCTCCCTGTAACTCATTCTCTCCAAAACATCTCACAAACTTTCCATTCTCATCACATACAATCACTGGCTTGCTATTATTTGTAAAGAATATGTTACCATCTACTGATTGTGTGAGACAGTGTGGTGTATACATATTACCAGAATTACTATCACTAACCTGTATTACTTGTTTGTGATTCCCATTTATCGTAAATGATTGAAATCTACTATTGCTCGTATCACACACTAACAAATTACCTGTCTTCGTCATAATTACTCCCCATGGATATGACAGCTGCCCATTCCCTGACCCCCGACCTCCAAATTTACATACCAACCCACTCTTTGGAATAACTTTCATTCTAACTGGTGAACCCATAACTGTTTTCTTACGTACTGATACTGATAGTTCATGTTCACCTTCTGTCTTTGCTTGACTTGTAAGTGAGAACGTACCATCTTTATTGTCAGTCACTGTCACGTCTTGTTTCTCATTCTTATTAACCGTCAAAGTTGTCGTTATGTCTTCTTCTTTGATACCATGTCTTCTAATGTTGTCTTTATCGGTCATGGTGACACGTATCTCTTCACCGACTCGAGGGTACTTTGGACTTTCAGTTATTTGAAAGTTATCAGATGATGTAAGGATTGTTCCGAGTGTCTTAGTCTTACAGAAGTCTTCAACACGTTGAAACTCCAGGTAATCATCTTCAGTTGGTTCACGCTGCGTTTGATTGGTCAAAAGTTCTTGTATCTGATACGCCATTCCTTTCTTGGCTGACATCAACTGGGCGGCATTCCCATAATGCATCAGATTTTCTGCAAAGTCACGTGCGTTGAGGAGATCGTCCTCCGTGTTGTGGAGTTCTTTCAGCTGAGCGTTCAAGTTTTCCTTTCTCCCGTCATATTCTTCTTTCATTTCCTTCAGTAGCTGTTGTTCGCTGTCTCTTATTTTCCGTGTCACTTCTTTGACGATCTTGTCAGCGTGCTGTTTGACTTTCTTTTCTTCACTCTGGAAATTTCGATCCAGTGACTCTGAAACTTTCTGAACGGCTGACTTACCGTCAATTGTTTCTCGACTCTTTTCATCAATCTTTGACACCATTGCTGTCAGCTCCTTTTTGTACTCTGAAGCTGCGTCATTCAGATATCTGTATTTATGCTCAGGACGCGGATGTTCTAGAGCCGTACATTCTAGACAGATAGGTCCATCACATGTATCACAGTAGAATGTGACTGGATGAATTGGATGTTTATCACAGTGGACTGGTGGTTGGACTGAAGCAGGATCTTTGGACTGTTGGCTACGATACTCATCAAGTAGGATGACGTGATGTGATCGAGTATAAGAAAATTTCTTGTGGGCTGTTGAACAGGCTTCACAAATATCAACACCACACTCGATGCAATGTTTTGTGTATGCATTTATTTCACAACCACCACACAATTTAGACTTGACAGATTTAGCATCTCGCTGTTTGACGTGTTCAACCATTTCGTTGACAAAGAAGTTATCAGAAAGACCCTTGACCCCGTCCTGAGGTATCGTGTGGGATCTTCTACAATTCGGACAGCATAACTTACCAGTTGTTTGAATAAGTGTCTCCAGACAATCTGTACAAAAGTTGTGTAGACATGGTAGACATTTCGCTTTCTTGTATCGCTCAGAACAAATACTGCAAACGAGGAACTTCTCGTCAAATTCTTCCAAAAACTTGTACTCGTCACTGGCAGCCATCTTTCTGTGTTGTTGTAGTGTTATGTGTGACGTCAACAACAGATAAACCAGGTCGTGTCAAGGGTTACATTTATAAATCTCTAATGTTATCACATAGTAGTATATAGTATATTCCAAATTCTATGGCTGTCGAATATCTGCCATCTACTGTTTTTTTTTTCATTTCTCATCGTTGAGGGCGATATCAATTCCAGGAATTCGTCAGTTTCCTCGAAGTGGGAGGGTGGAAGCCTATTAGGGGCCGGGCATTTTTTAACTGACCGGGGGGGGGTATTTTGGAGTTGAACATGGGTTTTCTGACCCCCCCCCCCCCTCAGCTCCGATGACCGAAGCTAAAGTGACCCTCTCCCCAGTAAAGACCACGTTTTCCAAAATGCCACACACACACGCACGCACCTATATATTTTAACATCATTTTATAGGTCTTTTGGATGTTACCATAACAACATATATAAATAATTGAATATTGCTATTTATTAAGAGAACACTGAACATAATTACTTTAACTTACAATGTTTGTGTTCTTTGTACATGTAGAATCTATGGAATATGTAATTTCGTCAGTGTATCTCAGTACATAGCACATTAGACTACTAGTTTAATTACTTGTAGTTAATATCACTATTAAAATAAGTCTTTACAAATGTTGACAGAAATTAACATAAACTAATTTCTGATATAATGCTACTTATGGTATATATACCTGGTTGTGGTATTGATTTTATTATACACGGCAGTATAACACGATGTAACAAAAATGCACACAAACATATTAATTCAACTCTCTGTGCAGTGTATTAATATCAATTATACATTATTTTCAATGTTTTTATGGCTTTCATTTGTACATTCAGATGTAGCCAATAAAATAAATGCTTCTATAATTTCATTCAGAACAAGCTTTTATCTTGAGAATGACAAATGGCACCGAGTTCACTCACCGGTTAAACTGTCGTCAATATATACCCAGTAGTGAAAATGAAAGCTAACTCTAACCGTAACCTAATACACAACTAGCCATTCTTAAATTATACCATTTACCCAAATACTAAATGTTTGAATATCTTATTTGAGAGTAGTGCACATGGCACATGCATGTGTGGAAAAAACGGATGGAAGAAGATACGGAGGGATATTCCCTCCCGCCGTAGAAAATTGTGACAAATTACAATTTCATGACACCAAAATGACTCATATATTGTCATATAATCGAGTATCACTGTTCAATGTGGTTGGACAAAGGATCCTGCTGTGTTTATTGTGTCTCTGTTATTGTTAGTCTAGAGTTGAAGTATGTGTAGTTCTGTGTCAAAAACGTAATGTCCCATGAATGAATCACCAAGCCTACATCGATCATTTTAATTATATGCCATGAATGGCACAACGAATTTCAAAGATCAGGGGATGATTTCATGGAAAACGGCAGAAACAAGTTGCAGCACTTTCAAGAATAAGAAGAAGAATAACATACAAAAAGAATCCACTAATATGTTTGTATTATCTTTACATATAATTTGAATAATTCGTACTATCCATCCTTTGTCTATGCATACATTATACTTATTAATATATGGATAATATAATGTAATTATTAAAAGTGATATGATCATAGTTCCGTTATTTGTGTGAGATTTGAGAATGAACTCAACTTTTTCTGTACGTCTAAAAGGCAATCTGAGCTACAAAAACAATGTTGATCTAGTGACCACTCATAGTTTCTCAACTATTAATAGTCAGAGAGGACGTATTTATTGTGCGTTCAGCCCACCCGTACGTACCCCAGTCAGCTAGTCTGGTGACTTTTTCCTGAAAAATTATAAACAGCGCCATCTGTGAGTGTTGATATTTTCTCTACCATTGCGCGAATTTCACAGCGCCATCACCGGCCATAAATACAACCGGAGGATAAGAGATGCTTTCTGTAAAGTATTTAACTATTAAAGTTAACGTTTGCAGATGGGTTTTCTTTGAAGAATCATAACACATTCAAATGCAAACTCAAAATCACATCTATCTCTAGACTGAAAATTGTGATTT